>NW_025721582.1:304793-609586 GCF_922984935.1 Meles meles | reverse complement strand
AGACATGGATCCCATCAAAAAAGAGAACTATAGACCAATACCCTTGATGAACACAGATGCAAAAATTCTCGACAAATACTAGCCAATAGGATTCAATAGTACATTAAAATGATTACTCACCACGACCAAGTGGGATTTATTCCAGGGCTTCAAGGTTGGTTCAACTTCCGCAAATTCATCAATGTGATACAAGACATCAATAAAAGAAAGAACATTAACCATATGATACTCTCAATAGATGCTGAAAAAGCTTTTGACAAAGTAAAGCATCCCCTCCTGATCAAAACTCTTCAAAGTGTAGGGAAAGAGGGCACATACCTCAATATGATCAAAGCCATCTATGAAAAATCCACTGCAAATATCATTCTCAATGGAGAAAAACTGAAAACATTTCCGTTAAGATCAGGAACATGGCAGGGATGTCCATTATCACCACTGCTATTCAGCATAGTACTAGAAGTCCTAGCCTCAGAAATCAGACAACAAAAAGAAATTAAAAGCATCCAAATCAGCAAAGAAGAAGCCAAACTATCACTCTTCACAGATGATATGATACTATATGTGGAAAACCCAAAAGACTTCACTCCAAAACTACTAGAACTTGTACAGGAATTCATTAAACTGTAGGGATATAAAATCAATGCACAGAAATCAGTTGCATTTCTGTACACCAACAACAAGACAGAAGAAAGAGAAATTAAGGAGTCAATCCCATTTACAATTGCACACAAAACTATAAGATATCTAGGAATAAACCTAACCAAAGAGGCTAAGAATCTATACACAGAAAATTACAAAGTTTCATGAAAGTAATTGTGGAAGACTCAAAGAAATGGAAAAATGTTCCATGCTCCTCGATTGGAATTTTTGAAATATTGTGAAATATTGTGAAAATTTCTATGCTACCTAAAGCAATCTACACATTTAATGCAATCCCTATCAAAATATCATCCATTTTTTTCAAAGAAATGGAACAAATAATCCTCAAATTTATATAGAACCAGAAAAGACCTCGACTAGCCAAAGGAATATTAAAATAGAAAGCCAACGTTGGTGGCATCACAATTCCGAACTTCAAGCTCTATTACAAAGCTGTCATCATCAAGACAGCATGGTACTGGCTCAAAAACAGACACATAGATCAATGAAACCTAATAGAGAGCCCAGAAATAGAACCTCAACTCTATGGTCAACTAATCTTCGACAAAGCAGGAAAGAATGTCCAATGGAAAAAAGACAGCCTCTTCAATAAATGGTCCTGGGAAAATTGGACAGCCACATGCAGAAAAATGAAATTGGACCAATCCTTACACCACACAAGAAAATAGACTCAAAATTGATGAAGGACCTTAATGTGAGAAAAGTATCCATCAAAATCCTTGAGGAGAACACAGGTAGCAACCTCTTCAACCTCAGCTCCTGCAACATCTTCTTAGGAATATCACCAAAGGCAAGGGAAGAAAGGGCAAAATGAACTATTGGGATTTCATCAAAATCAAAAGCTTTTGCATGGCAAAGGAAACAGTTAACAAAACCAAAAGACAACTGACAGAATGGGAGAAAATATTTGCAAACGACATATCAGATAAAGGGCTAGTCTCCAAAATCTATAAGGAACTTAGCAAACTCAACACCCAAAGAACAAACAATCCAATCAAGAAATGGGCAGAGGACACGAACAGGTATTTCTGCAAAGAAAACATCCAGATGGCCAACAGACACATGAAAAAGTGCTCCACATCAATTTGCATCAGGAAAATACAAATCAAAACCACAATGAGATACCACCTCACACCAGTCAGAATGGCTAAAATTAACAAGTCAGGAAATGACTGATGCTGGCGAGGATGCGGAGAAAGGAGAACCTCCTGCACTGTTCGTGGGAATGCAAGCTGGTGCAACCACTCTGGAAAACAGCATGGAGGTTCCTCAAAATGTTGAAAATAGAACTAGCCTATGACCCAGCAATTGCACTACTGGGTATTTACCCTAAAGATGCAAACGTAGTGATCCAAAGGGGCACGTGCACCCGAATGTTTATAGCAGCAGTGTCTACAATAGCCAAACTATGGAAAGAACCTAGATGTCCATCAACAGATGAATGGGTAAAGAAGAAGTGGTATATATACACAATGGAATACTATGCAGCCATCAAAAGAAATGAAATCTTGCCATTTGCGATGACGTAGATGGAACTAGAGGGTATCGTGCTTAGGGAAATAAGTCAATCAGAGAAAGACAACTATCATATGATCTCCCTGATATGAGGAAGTGGAGATGCAACATGGGTGTTTGGGTGGGTAGGAGAATAAATGAAACATATGGGATTGGGAGGGAGACAAACCATATGTGGCTCTTAATCTCACAAAACAAACGGACGGTTGGTAGGGGGAGGGGGATTGGGAGAGGCTGAGTGGGATTATGGACATTGGGGAGGTATGTTCTATGGTGAGTGCTGTGAAGTGTGTAAAGCTGGGGATTCACAGGCCTGTACACCTGGGGATAAAAATACATTATATGTTTATAAAAAATAAAAAAATAGTAAATAATTTTTTAAAAATGCCTTTTATCTGAATATTGTTTTCCTTAATATTTTTAATAAGTCTCCATTCATTTTGTCCTGTAATCACCCTAGAAAAACTCTATTAGCTTCTGATTTTATTTTTTCCTTCTTTTGTAACACTTTTTATGGCCATTTTTTCCCTAAGGAGTTTATTATAAAGCAGGCCATGACAAAACATTTTTTAAATGATCTTACTTTTTTTTCTCCTAAAGATTGTTATTATTATTATTTTAAAAATCAAAGATGTTATTTATTTATTTGATAGAGAGAGACACAGCGAGAGAGGAAAGAAGCAGGGAGAGTAGGAGAGGGAGAAGGAGGCTTCCTGCTGATCAGGGAGCCCAATGTTGGGTTTGATCCCAGGATCCTCAGATCATGAACTGAGCTGAAGTCAGACGCCTAATGACTGAGCCACCCTGATGCCCCTAATATTATTTTTTAAAGATTTATTTATTTATTTGAGAGACAGAGAGTGCGCAAATGCCATATATGGTAAGGGAGAGGGAAAGAATCTCATACACTCTATCAATATAATAAAAACTCATGCACTGAAACTTTTCAAACAACAGATAATTTTTACTATTATACTATACAAAGCTACTCCAGTCTATTTTATGGGATTTTCTATAAAGACAACAAGAAAAACAACAATTAAATGTGTCTGGTTTAGGAACTGAATGTTGACTTTCTTTTTTTTTTTTTCAATTTTGAATCCATTGTAGTTAACAGTGTTATATTAGTTTCAGGTGTATAACATAATGATTCAACAGGTCTATGTTACTCAATGTTCATCAAATAGGTGTAGACTTCTGTTTTCTAACTGATTTGGTCCACAATGAGAATTTATCAAAATAACAACAGGCTATCAGAGTGAAATGGCAGGTTATATTTGTATATCTGTCATCATCACATTGATCAAGTGGTTATTGTCTATGTGCCTGTTTTGTGTACAGTATTTTACCATTATCATAAGCTTAATAGAGCAGACTTAACTAATAGATCGAGTTTGTTGTTTATCAGCTTCCCCTTCTCACACTCTGCAGTGTTCAGGCTAGCTTTAATGATTTCTCACAGTGCACAAGTACATTTTAAATATCACACTGAGAGTTTTCCTCCAAAAGAGTTCTATGTGGGAATGTACAAAGAAGAGTCTGTAATTAAATAGTTAATGGGCTTTTCATCAGTGAATGCCAATGAACCTGATATGCATACTAAATAAATTCTCCTTTGATTAGCAAGCCTGCATGCATCTATAAATTTCACTCCAATTTTTCCCTCCCTCACATGGATATAAGTCTAACTAACTGAACTGGAGAGAACAGATTGGTGGAGGAAACCTGGTTGGACCTGTTTTGGGGATATGTCTAAACATCTGGGCTCAAATGACCGTAATTTTATTTTTTCAAAGGTCAATAGTCATGAAATTAATCATATTATTTACATATTTATGAATACTTACAATGGACTAATTACTCTTTTGTAATCTTAAAATACTTAGAAAATGGAAAAATTTCTAGGAAAATTAATCCATTTCTTTTTTTTTAATTTTTTAATTAACATATAATGTATTATTAGCCCCAGGGGTACAGGTCTGTGAATCGCCAGGTTTACACACTGAACAGCACTCACCATAGCACATACCCTCCCCAATGTCCATAACCCCAAGACCCTCTCCCTACCTCCCTCCTCCAGCAACTCTCAGTTGTTTTCTGAGATTAAGAGCCTCTTACGGTTTGTCACCCTCCAGATCCTATCTTGTTTAATTTATTCTTTACCTACCTCCAGCCTCCCACATTGCATCTCCACTTCCAAAATTTAGAAAGAACTTATAATCAATTTATTTTATTATGAGAAATGTTTGGGTTCCTATCAAGAATGTGAAGGGTCTGAGATTTTCTTCTACTTTCATGCCAGCTGTTTAGCCTGCAACAGTTTTATGGCTGATTCTGGCAGGAAGCATGATATTCCTGGATCAGAGACAAAGACTTTATTACTCACAGTAGAGCAAGGGTCATCAACTTTATTATCCCTCCAAGTGCTTCCGGAATGACATGGATAGGCCCACCCAGTATACAAAACTGGTTTGTATCACAGCTGCTGAATCTTGAATTTAGGAAATCTAAATATTTTATAATGGATACTAAGCAAATATGTTTGAATTTTGTTAGGGAGATAGGTATCATCTTGATTATACTGGACAGTAAACATACCTGTCCTCTGTTCTCATGGGAGACATTAACTGTCTTCCCAAGCTACTTACTATAGGGCAGTTAGTAATTCTGCCTCATTCTGTACAGAAATGAAAGAGATCCATAGAGATATAGCTCTTATTACATGTCCTATGCACTAGAGTCTGTGGTAGCTTATGATAAATGATGATGAGGACTGAGAAAGGTCTTGATGAGCTTGTGCAATATTTCTGACCCAGGTGAAATAAAGGGAACATATGGAAAACAACATCAGTAGGGATAAACATGCCTGTTTTACCAACAGCTAGTGTAACTAATACAAGAATTTCTTTAACCCCAGGTTAAACTAATATGTTCCAACTTACATCAAGTGTAAGAATGTTGGGACGCCTGGGTGGCTCAGTGGGTTAAAGCCTCTGCCTTCGGCTCAGGTCATGATCTCAGGGTCCTGGGATCCATCCCCGCACAGGCTCTCTGCTCAGTGAGCAGCCTGCTTCCCTTCCTCTCTCTCTCTGCCTGTCTCTCTGCCTACTTGTGATCTCTGTCAAATAAATAAAATCTTTAAAAAAAGTGTAAGAATATTACTAATCTTTGACTGTATATATGAATATATATTTCTATCTCACTGCTCATTCAACATGTATATCATTATATATACCAAATAATTAAGTTTGATTTTGGAATTGTTTTCTGTGTTTTCAAACAATTTTTATAGCCGTTAAATGTAACATATATTGTACCAACAATGCACAGGGCTCAGTCAGGTAAAGACAATTTGCTTAGCTATTATCAAGAGCAGTATTTGCAACTATATAACAACTGCCTCTTATATTTGTCTTCCCAGCATTTGCAAGACCCTATCAGTTTTAAAAGGTGTCCTGACTTTAGAGATGTTAAAATGTAAACAATAACAACTACAACAACAACAACAATAACAGGCCCAAAAAACTCAGTCTTGAAAGTGGTGAAATATGATACCTCCATAAGGTCTGCTAGAAGTATGCTTCAGAGTATTAACTCTTGAGTAATATTTTTTACAGAATACCCCGCTTATTTACCTATAAAGGCTCCTGATCTCTTGCTGCCCCTCTAACCAGAGAAATACATCTGGGACTTTTGATTGCATGCATATCCCAATACACTTTCATATTTTCCCAAACGTGATAGTTTGCTTAGTAAATGCTCCTTAGTATATAAGTTTGAACTTTTTTTTAAAATTTTTTATTTGTTTATTTACAGCATAACAGTGTTCATTGTTTTGGCATCACACCCAGTGCTCCATGCAGTACGTGCCCTCCCTATTACCCACCACCTGGTTCCTATATAAGTTTGAACTTTTAACTTTGTGTTTGGTAGATTGCTCTTGTGTTAGAAAACTTATGTACATGCAATGAATAAGTGATCACAGATTTTTAAAATTGAGAGTGGTCTGTTCTTCATTTTTTTAAATTGAAATATATTTCAAGAGAATATGGCTTCAAAATCATTAAACTACTCAAAGCATTTCCCAGTTATTTACTATTTACTTGAATCATGTTGTTGAATATTCTGTACCAAAAAGTTTGATCAGTTGTTTTGTTTTGTTCTTAGTACCTTGGTTTAGAATACACTGACTCTATGTAGAGGACAGGAATTTAATTTGAATAAGTTTTCTGACTGCTTCTAGCTCACCAAGTCATAATTACTATTTTGACAGTTATGTTTCATAGACATTTATTTATTTATTTATTTATTTATTTTTAAAATATTTTTATTTATTTATTTGACAGAGAGAGATCACAAGTAGATAGAGAGGCAGGCAGAGAGAGAGAGGGAAGCAGGCTCTCTGCAGAGCAGAGAGCCCGATACGGGACTCAATCCCAGGACCCTGAGATCATGACCTGAGCCGAAGGCAGTGGCTTAACCCACTGAGCCACCCAGGCGCCCCTATAGGCATTTATTTTAATTGCATATGTTAGCAAACCATTTAGTCATGACAGTCTCTGCCATTGGTGTGTTGCTGAATTATGCTTACAGAAACTGTCAGAAATTCAGCATGTAAAGAACAGTAATTAACCTGAGTCATCAACTAGCTTTTGTGAATACAGATGTCCTAGAATACACGGCAGTTTTTTTCTTTTTTAATTGAGTAAAATCTCACTAATCCTGAGTGTCTTTGCTTATCCCCTATTTCTTTTTTTTTTTAAGATTTTATTTATTTATTTATTTGACAGACAGAAATTACAAGTAGGCAGAGAGGCAGGCAGAGAGAGAGAGGAGGAAGCAGTCTCCCTGCTGTGCAGAGAGCCAGATGCGGGGCTCGGTCCCCGGACCCTGGGATCATGACCTGAGCTGAAGGCAGAGGCTTTAACCCACTGAGCCACCCAGACGCCCCAGCTTATCCCCTATTTCTAACCCAACACTGAGTCTTCTGATTTCCTTCCTAAATATGATTTGAACATGTCCTCTCTTATCTACACCATCATTATTACCCTTGTATGTCTTAACTTTAGCTCTCATTTAGGTTCTGCTAATAGCCTGCTGCCTCCCCCACACTCATGCTTAACCCTTGCAATTCATTTCCCAATTTGTAAATAGAGGACTGTTTATAAATGCAAGTCAAATCACACCTGCTTGCTTCAAAAGATTCAGGGGCTACTCCATAGGAAAAGACTAACATCCTTGAGAGAGGCCAGGGCCGTGCACATTTGATCTCACTACCCTGAGTCTCACCATATGCCCTTGACTATGCCCACAGGCCACACTTCTTGACAGTAGACAAGTCTGCTGCTTCCTCCAAAAGGCATGTGTTTCTTCTACTAGAGTATTCTTTAGGCTCTCATTAGCTTGGCCAGCTCCCCCAATTTGCATATCAAGCCACTGAAAACATTGCCTTCTCTGACCACCCAAACCAGATTCAGTCTTCTCTATGTGTTCCCAAAGAAACTTGAACTTGTCCTATATAATTCTCATCACAAAGTGTGAATGTATATTTGTGTGCTTATTTTCATAAGGTATCTTTGCTGGAGCATAGTGAACTTTGTAGGGAATCTGTATTTACCAGAGTATTCTCAGCCATCGGCACAGCAATTATCAGATAAAAAGTGTGCAATACTTACTTGTAGGGAGAAAAAAAGAATAATTCTACTAAAATGGAATGAGTGATAGTTCAATCTAGGCTAAAGTGAAGTTGACTTTTTTTTTTAAAGATTTTTATTTATTTATTTATTTATTTATTTATTTGACAGAGAGAGATGGAGATACATCACAATTAGGGTGAGAGGCAAGCAGAGGGAGAGGGGGAAGCAGGATCCCCACCAAGTAGAGAGCCCAACGCAGGACTCAATCTCATTACTCTAAGATCAGTACCTGAGCTGAAGGCAAAGTCTTAACCCACTAAGCCACCCAAGTGCCCCTTGAAGATGACTTTAAAAAAAAAAAGTTGGGCATGAAAAATAGCATGATCAATACATTGGTCCTTTTAAATGGCCTTTGAGAAATTTAACAATATGTAGTTTGGGAATGCTCTTAATTAAAAAAAAATGTATCTTATAATTTGTGAGTCAGACACCTTATATATTTAGTTGAGCACGGCTAATTCCTGGCTGTGTGAATTTGAGCAATTAATTACCTTCCTGAATCTGCTTCATGCTCTACATATTTCTTTGTTTTGTTGTAAAGAGACAGCCCTGAGGAGTCAGGGTGTGTGAATGATAAAGCAATGTTTATTAGGTTGAACTATTTAAGTATGCCAAGCAGATTCCCTGGCAGCCATTGATTTGATTTTAACTACATCTTTTAAAATAATTTCTAAACTGCCTTTAAGATATTCCATACTTCATATCTTCACTAATTAAAATCGGCTATCTTTAAAATAGTTTAAATTTTAATGTACATTAGTATATCATATGCATTTGTTTCATTAACCAATATTTGTATTGAGGACAATGCATTCAATTCAGTTCTTATTTTTATTTTATTTTTTTTTTCATTTTATTTATTTTTTCAGTGTAACAGTATTCATTCTTTTTGCACAACACCCAGTGCTCCATGCAAAACGTGCCCTCCCCATTACCCACCACCTGTTCCCCCAACCTCCCACCCCTGACCCTTCAAAACCCTCAGGTTGCCCCAACCTCCCACCCCTGACCCTTCAAAACCCTCAGGTTGTTTTTCAGAGTACATAGTCTCTTATGGTTCGCCTCCCCTCCCCAATGTCCATAGCCCGCTCCCCCTCTCCCAATCCCACCTCCCCCCAGAAACCCCCAGTTTGTTTTGTGAGATGAAGAGTCATTTATGGTTTGTCTCCCTCCCAATCCCATCTTGTTTCATTTACTCATCTCCTATCCACCTACCCCCCCAGGTTGCTTCTCCATGTCCTCATATCAGGGAGATCATATGATAGTTGTCTTTCTCCGATTGACTTATTTCACTAAGCATGATACGCTCTAGTTCCATCCACGTCGTCGCAAATGGCATGATTTCATTTCTTTTGATGGCTGCATAGTATTCCATTGCGTATATATACCACATCTTCTTTATCCATTCATCTGTTGATGGACATCTAGGTTCTTTCCATAGTCTGGCTATTGTAGACATTGCTGCTATAAACATTCTGGTACACGTGCCCCTTCGGATCACTATGTTTGTATCTTTAGGGTAAATACCCAGTAGTGCAATTGCTGGGTCATAGGGTAGTTCTATTTTCAACATTTTGAGGAACCTCCATGCTGTTTTCCAGAGTGGTTGCACCAGCTTGCATTCCCACCAACAGTGGAGGAGGGTTCCCCTTTCTCCACATCCTCGCCAGCATCTGTCATTTCCTGACTTGTTAATTTTAGCCATTCTGACAGGTGTGAGGTGATATCTCATTGTGGTTTTGATTTCTATTTCCCTGATGCCGAGTGACGTGGAGCACTTTTTCATGTGTCTGTTGGCCATCTGGATGTCTTCTTTGCAGAAATGTCTGTTCATGTCCTCTGCCCATTTCTTGATTGGATTGTTTGTTCTTTGGGTGTTGAGTTTGCTAAGTTCCTTATAGATTTTGGATACTAGCCCTTTATCTGATATGTC
Source organism: Meles meles (assembly GCF_922984935.1). Lineage (NCBI taxonomy): Eukaryota > Metazoa > Chordata > Mammalia > Carnivora > Mustelidae > Meles > Meles meles. Next base: position 599,782 of record NW_025721582.1, on the reverse strand, counting down.
GTTTGCAAATATCTTCTCCCATTCTGTCAGTTGTCTTTTGGTTTTGTTAACTGTTTCCTTTGCTGTGCAAAAGCTTTTGATCTTGATGAAATCCCAATAGTTCATTTTTGCCCTTGCTTCCCTTGCCTTTGCCGTTGTTCCTAGGAAGATGTTGCTACGGCTGAGGTCGAAGAGGTTGCTGCCTGCATTCTCCTCAAGGATTTGGATGGATTCCTTTCTCACATTGAGGTCCTTCATCCATTTGGAGTCTATTTTCGTGTGTGGTGTAAGGAAGTGGTCCAATTTCATTTTTCTTCATGTGGCTGTCCAATTTTCCCAGCACCATTTATTGAAGAGGCTGTCTTTTTTCCATTGGACATTCTTTCCTGCTTTGTCGAAGATGAGTTGACCATAGAGTTGAGGGTCTATTTCTGGGCTCTCTATTCTGTTCCATTATCTATGTGTCTGTTTTTGTGCCAGTACCATGCTGTCTTGATGACGACAGCTTTGTAATAGAGCTTGAAGTCCGGAATTGTGATGCCACCAACTTTGGCTTTGTTCTTCAATATTCCTTTGGCTATTCGAGGTCTTTTCTGGTTCCATATAAATTTTAGGATTATTTGTTCCATTTCTTTGAAAAAATGGATGGTATTTTGATAGGGATTGCATTAAATGTGTAGATTGCTTTAGGTAGCATAGACATTTTCACAATATTTATTCTTCCAATCCAGGAGCATGGAACATTTTTCCATTTTTTTGTGTCTTCCTCAATTTCTTTCATGTGTACTTTATAATTTTCTGTGTATAGATTCTTAGTCTCTTTGGTTAGGTTTATTCCTAGGTATCTTATAGTTGTGGGTACAATTGTAAATGGGATTGACTCCTTAATTTCTCTTTCTTCAGTCTTGTTGTTGGTGTACAGAAATGCAACTGATTTCTGTGCATTGATTTTATATCCTGACACTTTACTGAATTCCTGTACAAGTTCTAGCAGTTTTGGAATGGAGTCTTTTGGGTTTTCCACATATAGTATCATATCATCTGCGAAGAGTGATAGTTTGACTCCTTCTTTACCAATTTGGATGCCTTTAATTTCTTTTTGTTGTCTGATTGCTGAGGCTAGGACTTCTAGTAATATGTTGAAAAGCAGTGGTGATAATGGAAATCCCTGCTGTGTTCCTGACCTTAACGGAAAAGCTTTCAGTTTTTCTCCATTGAGAATGATATTTGCGGTGGGTTTTTCATAGATGGCTTTGATAATATTGAGGTATGTGCCCTCTATCCCCACACTTTGAAGAGTTTTGATCAGGAAGGGATGCTGTACTTTGTCAAATTCTTTTTCAGCATCTATGGAGAGTATCATATGGTTCTTGTTCTTTCTTTTATTAATGTGTTCTATCACACTGATTGATTTGCGGATGTTGAACCAACCCTGCAGCCCTGGAATAAATCCCACTTGATCGTGGTGAATAATCCTTTTAATGTACTGTTGAATCCGATTGGCTAGTATTTTGGCGAGAATTTTTGCGTCTGTGTTCATCAAGGATATTGGTCTGTAGTTCTCTTTTTTGGTGGGATCCTTGTCTGGTTTGGGGATCAAGGTGATGCTGGCCTCATAAAATGAGTTTGGAAGTTTTCCTTCCGTTTCTATTTTTTGGAACAGTTTCAAGAGAATAGGAATTAGTTCTTCTTTAAATGTTTGGTAGAATTCCCCTGGGAAGCCGTCTGGCCCTGGGCTTTTGTTTGTTTGGAGATTTTGGATGACTGTTTCAATCTCCTTACTGGTTATGGGCCTGTTCAGGTTTTCTATTTCTTCCTGGTTCAGTTGTGGTAGTTTATATGTCTCTAGGAATGCATCCATTTCTTCCAGATTGTCCAATTTGTTGGCGTAGAGTTGCTCATAGTATGTTCTTATAATTGTCTGTATTTCTTTGGTGTTAGTTGTGATCTCTCCTCTTTCATTCATGATTTTATTGATTTGGGTCCTTTCTCTTTTCTTTTTGATGAGTCTGGCCAGGGGTTTATCAATCTTATTGATTCTTTCAAAGAACCATCTCCTAGTTTCATTGATTTTTTCTATTGTTTTTTTGGTTTCTATTTCATTGATTTCTGCTCTGATCTTTATGATTTCTCTTCTCCTGATGGGTTTAGGGTTTCTTTCTTGTTCTTTCTCCAGCTCCTTTACGTGTAGGGTTAGGTTGTGTACTTGAGACCTTTCTTGTTTCTTGAGAAAGGCTTGTACCGCTATGTATTTTCCTCTCAGGACTGCCTTTGCTCTGTCCCACAGATTTTGAACTGTTGTGTTTTCATTATCATTTGTTTCCATGAATTTTTTCAATTCTTCTTTAATTTCCTGGTTGACCCATTCATTCTTGAGAAGGATGCTGTTTAGTCTCCATGGATTTGGGTTCTTTCCAGCTTTCCTCTTGTGATTGAGTTCTAGCTTCAGAGCATTGTGGTCTGAAAATATGCAGGGAATGATCCTAATCTTTTGATACCGGTTGAGACCTGATTTGTGACCCAGGATGTGATCTATTCTGGAGAAGGTTCCGTGTGCACTAGAGAAGAATGTGTATTCTGTTGCTTTGGGATGAAATGTTCTGAATATATCTGTGATGTCCATCTGGTCCGGTGTGTCATTTAAGGCCTTTATTTCCTTGTTGATCTTTTGCTTGGATGATCTGTCCATTTCAGTGAGGGGAGTGTTCAAGTCCCCTACTATTATTGTATTATTATTGATGTGTTTCTTTGATTTTGTTATTAATTGGTTGATATAGTTGGCTGCTCCCACGTTAGGGGCATAGATATTTAAAATAGTTAGATCTTCTTGTTGGACAGACCCTTTGAGTAGGATATAGTGTCCTTCCTCATCTCTTATTATAGTCTTTGGCTTAAAATCTAATTGATCTGCTATAAGGATTGCCACCCCAGCTTTCTTCTGATGCCCATTAGCATGGTAAATTGTTTTCTACCCCCTCACTTTAAATCTGGAGGTGTCTTCGCGTCTAAAATGAGTTTCTTGTAGGCAACATACTGATGGGTTATGTTTTTTTATCCATTCTGATACCCTGGGTCTTCTGATTGGGGCATTTAGCCCATTAACATTCAGGGTAACTATTGAGAGATATGAATTTAGTGCCATTATTAGCCTGTAAGGTGACTGTTACTGTATATTGTCTCTGTACCTTTCTGATCTACTACTTTTAGGCTCTCTCTTTGCTTAGAGGACCCCTTTCAATATTTCCTGTAGAGCTGGTTTGGTGTTTGCAAATTCTTTCAGTTTTTGTTTGTCCTGGAAGCTTTTGATCTCTCCTTCTATTGTCAATGATAGCCTAGATGGATAGAGTATTCTTGGCTGCATGTTTTTCTCGTTGAGTGCTCTGAATATATCATGCCAGCTCTTTCTGGCCTGCCAGGTCTCTGTGGATAAGTCTGCCGCCAATCTAATATTTTTACCATTGTATGTTACAGACTTCTTTTCTCGGGCTGCTTTCAGGATTTTCTCTTTGTCACTAAGACTTGTAAATTTTACTATTAGGTGACGGGGTGTGGACCTATTCTTGTTGACTTTGAGGGGGGTTCTCTGCATCTCCTGGATTTTTTTTTATTTTTTTTTTAATCTTTTTTTTTTTTAAAGATTTTATTTATTTATTTGACAGATAGAGATCACAAGTAGGGAGAGACGCAGGCATAGAGAGAGAGAGGAGGAAGCAGGCTCCCCGCCAAGCAGAGAGCCCGATGCGGGGCTCGATCCCAGGACGCTGGGATCATGACCTGAGCGAAAGGCAGAGGCTTAACCCATTGAGCCACCCAGGCGCCCCTGCATCTCCTGGATTTTGATGCTTGTTCCCTTTGCCATATTAGGGAAATTCTCTCCAATGATTCTCTCCAATAGACCTTCTGCTCCCCTCTCTGTTTCTTCTTCTTCTGGAATCCCAATTATTCTAATGTTGTTTCGTCTTATGGTGTCACTTATCTCTCGAATTCTCCCCTCATGGTCCAGTAGCTGTTTGTCCCTCTTTTGCTCGGCTTCCTTATTCTCTGTCATTTGGTCTTCTATATCATTAATTCTTTCTTCTGCCTCATTGATCCTAGCAGTGAGAGCCTCCATTTTTTTTCCATTTTATTTATTTTTTCAGAGTAACAGTATTCATTCTTTTTGCACAACACCCAGTGCTCCATGCAAAACGTGCCCTCCCCATTACCCACCACCTGTTCCCCCAACCTCCCACCCCTGACCCTTCAAAACCCTCAGGTTCTTTTTCAGAGTCCATAGTCTCTTATGGTTCGCCTCCCCTCCCCAATGTCCATAGCCCACTCCCCCTCTCCCAATCCCACCTCCCCCCAGCAACCCCCAGTTTGTTTTTTGAGATTAAGAGTCATTTATGGTTTGTCTCCCTCCCAATCCCATCTTGTTTCATTTATTCTTCTCCTATCCCCCTACCCCCCCATGTTGCTTCTCCATGTCCTCATATCAGGGAGATCATATGATAGTTGTCTTTCTCCGATTGACTTATTTCACTAAGCATGATACGCTCTAGTTCCATCCACGTCGTCGCAAATGGCAAGATTTCATTTCTTTTGATGGCTGCATAGTATTCCATTGTGTATATATACCACATCTTCTTGATCCATTCATCTGTTGATGGACATCTAGGTTCTTTCCATAGTTTTTGATTGCACCTCATTAATAGCTTTTTTGATTTCAACTTGGTTAGATTTTAGTTCTTTAATTTCTCCAGAAAGGGCTTTAATATCTCCAGAGAGGATTTCTCTAATATCTTCCATGCCTTTTTCGAGCCCCGCTAGAATGTTCAGAATCGTCATTCTGAACTCTTGATCTGACATATTACCCATGTCTGTGTTGATTAGGTCCCTAGCCTTCGGTACTGTCTCTTGTTCTTTTGTTTGTGGTGATTTTTTCCGCCTTGTCATTTTGTCCAGATAAGAGGATATGAAGGAGCAAATAAACTACTAAAAGGGTGGCAAAGACCCCGGAAAAATGCGCTGTAACCAAATCAGAAGAGACCCCAAATTGTGGGGGGGAGAAAGGGGATAAAAACAGCTTCTGAAAAAAAAGAAAAAAAAAGAAAGAAAAAAATTTAAAAAATAAAACAAATAAAAAAATATAAAAAAGAAAAAAATATATATATATATTTAGATGAACTAGTCAAAAAATGTTAAAAAACAAAAGGGTAAAAGTTTTAAAAAATTTAGCAGAAGAAGAAAAAAGAAAAAAGAAAAAAAATTGAAAAAAGAAAAAACAAATTGAAAAAAGAAAAAAAAAATTGAAGTAGCCGCAAGACTACAGAATCATGGGGAGAAAGCCATGAGTTCCGTGCTTTGCTTTCTCCTCCTCTGGAATTGCTCTGCTGTCTTAGGAATTGAATCTGCTTTCTCCTTGATAGATGAACTTCATCCTGGCTGGACATTTTGTTGATCTTCTGGGGGAGGGCCTGTTGTAGTGACTCTCAAGTGTCTTTGCCCGAGGCGGGATTGCACCGCCCTTACCAGCGGCCGGACTAAGTAATCGGTTCGGGTTCGCTTTTGGGAGCTTCTGTTCCCTGAACGCTTTCCGTAGAGTTCCGGAGGACGGGAATGAAAATGGCGGCCTCCCAGTCTCCGGCCCGGAGGAGCCGAGAGCCTGGGGCCCCACTCCTCAGTGCGCCCCCAGAGGACAGCACCCAATCACTCCCGTATCCCCAGCCTCTAGCCGCGCTCCGAGCTCACCCAGCCCGCGACAAGTTCAAGGTTACCCCGAGCTGAGAGTTTAGTCCTCGGCTCTGTCTCTCCAGCCAGCTTCTCCGTTCTAATACCTGCGAGCTCTCTGACACTCTGACACCCCCGATCCTTCTGTGACCCTGCGGGGCCTGGGGCCACGCTGGCCCCGCGTGGGCTTCACCCGGTTTAGCCCCTGGAGCAATGTCCGTCAGTGGAACAGAGTTTTAAAAGTCCTGATTTTGTGCTCCGTTCCTCCGCCGCTTGCCGGGAGCTGGCCCCTCCCCCCGCGGTCTATCTTCCCGTCGTTTTAGATTCACTTCTCCGCCAGTCCTACCTTTCAGAAAGTGGTTGAATTTCTGTTTCTAGAGTTGCTGTTCTTCTTCTCTTCGCTCTCCCGTTGGATTTGTAGGTGTTTGCAATGTTTAAGTAAGCTATCGAGCTGATCTCCTGCTACCTGATGTAGTCTCAGGCTGCTACTTCTCCGCCATCTTGACTCCTCCCCCTGTCAAATGCTTTTTCAGCATCTATGGAGAGTATCATATGGTTCTTGTTCTTTCTTTTATTAATGTGTTCTATCACATTGATGGATTTGCGGATGTTGAACCAACCTTGCAGCCCTGGAATAAATCCCACTTGATCGTGGTGAATAATCCTTTTAATGTTCTGTTGAATCTTATTGGCTAGTATTTTGGCGAGAATTTTTGCATCTGTGTTCATCAAGGATATTGGTCTGTAGTTCTCTTTTTTGGTGGGATCCTTGTCTGGTTTTGGGATCAAGGTGATGCTGGCCTCATAAAATAAGTTTGGAAGTTTTCCTTCCATTTCTATTTTTTGGAAAAGTTTCAGGAGAATAGGAATTAGTTCTTCTTTAAATGTTTGGTAGAATTCCCCTGGGAAGCCGTCTGGCCCTGGGCTTTTGTTTGTTTGGAGATTTTGGATGACTGTTTCAATCTCCTTACTGGTGATGGGCCTGTTCAGGTTTTCTATTTCTTCCTGGTTCAGTTGTGGTAGTTTATATGTCTCTAGGAATGCATCCATTTCTTCCAGATTGTCCAATTTGTTGGCGTAGAGTTGCTCATAGTATGTTCTTATAATTGTCTGTATTTCTTTGGTGTTAGTTGTGATCTCTCCTCTTTCATTCATGATTTTATTGATTTGGGTCCTTTCTCTTTTCTTTTTGATGAGTCTGGCCAGGGGTTTATCAATCTTATTGATTCTTTCAAAGAACCAGCTCCTAGTTTCATTGATTTGTTCTATTGTTTTTTTTTGGTTTCTATTTCATTGATTTCTGCTCTGATCTTTATGATTTCTCTTCTCCTGCTGGGTTTAGGGTTTCTTTCTTGTTCTTTCTCCAGCTCCTTTACGTGTAGGGTTAGGTTGTGTACTTGAGACCTTTCTTGTTTCTTGAGAAAGGCTTGTACTGCTATATATTTTCCTCTCAGGACTGCCTTTGCTGTGTCCCACAGATTTTGAACTGTTGTGTTTTCATTATCATTTGTTTCCATGAATTTTTTCAATTCTTCTTTAATTTCCTGGTTAACCCATTCATTCTTTAGAAGGATGCTGTTTAGTCTCCATGGATTTGGGTTCTTTCCAGCTTTTCTCTTGTGATTGAGTTCTAGCTTCAGAGCATTGTGGTCTGAAAATATGCAGGGAATGATCCTAATCTTTTGATACCGGTTGAGACCTGATTTGTGACCCAGGATGTGATCTATTCTGGAGAAGGTTCCGTGTGCACTAGAGAGAATGGTTATTCTGTTGCTTTGGGATGAAATGTTCTGAATATATCTGTGATGTCCATCTGGTCCAGTGTGTCATTTAAGGCCTTTATTTCCTTGTTGATCTTTTGCTTGGATGATCTGTCCATTTCAGTGAGGGGAGTGTTCAAGTCCCCTACTATTATTGTATTATTATTGATGTGTTTCTTTGATTTTGTTATTAATTGGTTGATATGGTTGGCTGCTCCCACGTTAGGGGCATAGATATTTAAAATAGTTAGATCTTCTTGTTGGACAGACCCTTTGAGTAGGATATAGTGTCCTTCCTCATCTCTTATTATAGTCTTTGGCTTAAAATCTAATTGATCTGCTATAAGGATTGCCACCCCAGCTTTCTTCTGATGCCCATTAGCATGGTAAATTGTTTTCTACCCCCTCACTTTAAATCTGGAGGTGTCTTCGCGTCTAAAATGAGTTTCTTGTAGGCAACATACTGATGGGTTATGTTTTTTTATCCATTCTGATACCCTGGGTCTTCTGATTGGGGCATTTAGCCCATTAACATTCAGGGTAACTATTGAGAGATATGAATTTAGTGCCATTATTAGCCTGTAAGGTGACTGTTACTGTATATTGTCTCTGTACCTTTCTGATCTACTACTTTTAGGCTCTCTCTTTGCTTAGAGGACCCCTTTCAATATTTCCTGTAGAGCTGGTTTGGTGTTTGCAAATTCTTTCAGTTTTTGTTTGTCCTGGAAGCTTTTGATCTCTCCTTCTATTTTCAATGATAGCCTAGCTGGATAGAGTATTCTTGGCTGCATGTTTTTCTTGTTGAGTGCTCTGAATATATCATGCCAGCTCTTTCTGGCCTGCCAGGTCTCTGTGGATAAGTCTGCCGCCAATCTAATATTTTGACCATTGTATGTTACAGACTTCTTTTCTCGGGCTGCTTTCAGGATTTTCTCTTTGTCACTAAGACTTGTAAATTTTACTATTAGGTGACGGGGTGTGGACCTATTCTTGTTGACTTTGAGGGGTGTTCTCTGCGTCTCCTGGATTTTGATGCTTGTTCCCTTTGCCATATTAGGGAAATTCTCTCCAATGATTCTCTCCAATAGACCTTCTGCTCCCCTCTCTGTTTCTTCTTCTTCTGGAATCCCAATTATTCTAATGTTGTTTCGTCTTATGGTGTCACTTATCTCTCGAATTCTCCCCTCATGGTCCAGTAGCTGTTTGTCCCTCTTTTGCTCGGCTTCCTTATTCTCTGTCATTTGGTCTTCTATATCATTAATTCTTTCTTCTGCCTCATTGATCCTAGCAGTGAGAGCCTCCATTTTTGATTGCACCTCATTAATAGCTTTTTTGATTTCAACTTGGTTAGATTTTAGTTCTTTAATTTCTCCAGAAAGGGCTTTAATATCTCCAGAGAGGGTTTCTCTAATATCTTCCATGCCTTTTTCGAGCCCGGCTAGAATGTTCAGAATCGTCATTCTGAACTCTTGATCTGACATATTACCCATGTCTGTGTTGATTAGGTCCCTAGCCTTCGGTACTGTCTCTTGTTCTTTTGTTTGTGGTGATTTTTTCCGCCTTGTCATTTTGTCCAGATAAGAGGATATGAAGGAACAAATAAACTACTAAAAGGGTGGCAAAGACCCCGGAAAAATGCGCTGTAACCAAATCAGAAGAGACCCCAAATTGTGGGGGGGAGAAAGGGGATAAAAACAGCTTCTGAAAAAAAAGAAAAAAAAAGAAAGAAAAAAATTTAAAAAATAAAACAAATAAAAAAATATAAAAAAGAAAAAATATATATATATATTTAGATGAACTAGTCAAAAAATGTTAAAAAACAAAAGGGTAAAAGTTTTAAAAAATTTAGCAGAAGAAGAAAAAAGAAAAAAGAAAAAAAATTGAAAAAAGAAAAAACAAATTGAAAAAAGAAAAAAAAAATTGAAGTAGCCGCAAGACTAAAGAATCATGGGGAGAAAGCCATGAGTTCCGTGCTTTGCTTTCTCCTCCTCTGGAATTGCTCTGCTGTCTTAGGAATTGAATCTGCTTTCTCTTTGATAGATGAACTTCATCCTGGCTGGATATTTTGTTGATCTTCTGGGGGAGGGGCCTGTTGTAGTGACTCTCAAGTGTCTTTGCCCCAAGCGGGATTGCACCGCCCTTACCGGCGGCCAGACTAAGTAATCGGCTCGGGTTCGCTTTTGGGAGCTTCTGTTCCCTGAACGCTTTCTGTAGAGTTCCAGAGGACGGGAATGAAAATGGCGGCCTCCCAGTCTCCGGCCCGGAGGAGCGGAGAGCCTGGGGCCCCACTCCTCAGTGCGCCCCCAGAGGACAGCACCCAATCACTCCCGTATCCCCAGCCTCTAGCCGCGCTCCGAGCTCACCCAGCCCGCGACCAGTTCAAGGTAACCCCGAGCTGAGAGTTCAGTCCTCGGCTCTGTCTCTGCAGCCGGCTTCTCCGTTCTAATACCTGCGAGCTCTCCGACACTCTGACACCCCCGATCCTTCTGTGACCCTGCGGGGCCTGGGGCCACGCTGGCCCCGCGTGGGCTTCACCCCGGTTTAGCCCCTGGAGCAATGTCCCTCAGTGGAACAGAGTTTTAAAAGTCCTGATTTTGTGCTCCGTTCTTCCGCCGCTTGCCGGGAGCCGGCCCCTCCCCCCGCGCTCTATCTTCCTGTCGTTTTAGATTCACTTCTCCGCCAGTCCTACCTTTCAGAAAGTGGTTGATTTTCTGTTTCTAGAGTTGCTGTTCTTCTTCTCTTCGCTCTCCCATTGGATTTGTAGGTGTTTGCAATGTTTAGATAAGCTATCGAGCTGATCTCCTGCTACCTGATGTAGTCTCAGGCTGCTACTTCTCCGCCATCTTGACTCCTCCCCAAGTCATCTTGGCTTTTATTCCATTAACTTTCCCTTCAAATTTTACCAATATCATCACATTCTTAAAATTCTTGCAGTCCGCCTTCTTTCTACCCATCTCATCTGCATCATGTTTATTTTCCTTCTCTCTTAAAAATTTTTGTTTCCCAGATTTAAAATAAATGATAGCATAATTTCTCTATCATTTGAGTGCTTATATTTCTCTTTCAACTCATTAGTCCATAACCCTAATGTTCTTTGATTTTCATGTTTCTGATAATTGGAAGTGATGTGATGGTTGTTCACTCTACTCTTGGAACAGTAACCTTAATGATGATAATGATGATTATGACATGCCTGAATACAGGTCTAAGTGCTTCAAGTGATTTTCCCCATTATTTCCTATGTCTCTGAACAGAATTCTACAACATAGCTAGTATTGATTTTTATATGAATAACTGGAGTCAATAAATGTTAAGAAATGAATCCTAAGTCTGTTAGCTAATAATTAACACTATAACCATTGAATCTTAATAAGGATGCTATTCTGTATTAACTAAAGACATATATGGATATTAATTTCACACCATCGAATAATTTTTGCAAGTTTTTTTGAAATTTATGTATAAATGTGAAACTATTACCTCATTCCTGTAATAAATATGTAACTGATCACTTCTGTTGTCTTTTTGTTTAAAATATCATTCTTCAATGACTAATGGATGGAAAAGGAAGACTGTGGTTAATACATGTATTTAAATACTATTTTGAGATAAAATTAAGAAAGTATTTGTATATGCAAAAAGTTAGGCACAGAAATAGAACTACCCTATGATCCAGAAATTGCACTGCAAGGTAATAAATCTTAGAATGCATAAACACTAAATAAAAGGGATACATGCACCCTGATGTTTATAACCACATTATGAACAGTCAATTTATGGAAACTATTTGTGTTTCCACAAGGGTCCATTGGCTTATAAATGGATAAAGAAGATGTGAGATACATATATGTATATGTAAAATAAGGAAACCTTGTTATTTTCTTTTTTTAATATTTTATTTACTTTTTTGACACAGAGTGAGAGAGACAGCAAGAGACAGAACGCAAGCAGGGGAATGGGAGAAGGAGGAACACACTCCCCATGGAGCAGGGAGCCCAATATGGGTCTTGACCCCAGGACCCTGGGATCATGACCTAAGCTGAAGGCAGACATTTAAGGATTGAGCCACCCAGATGCCCCCCAAAATCTTGTTATTTTCAAATATGTGAAAGGATGTAGAGTGTACTATGCTAAATGAAAAAAGAAAACAGTCAGAGAAAGACAAATACCATATGACTTCACTCATACATGCAGTTAAGAATCTAAACAAATCAGCAAATGGAGAAAAAAGTGAGTGAGAGAGAGAGAGAGAGAGAGAGAGAGAGAGACAAGCCACAAAACAATCTTTTAACTACAGAGAGCAAACTGAGGGTTACCAGAGGAGAGGTGATGGGTATTAAGCAGGCACATGTTCTTATGAGCACTACATGTTATATGGATGTGTTGAATCACTTTATTGTACATCTGAGACTAGTATTACAGTGTTTGTTTGCTAAATGAAATTTTAACAAAATTTTAAAATATACATGCCCCCATATGTTTATTGCAGCATAGTTTACAATAGCCAAGCTGTGTACACAGCCCAAATATTCATTAATAAATTGTAAAAATGCAGTATATGCACATCATGGAATATTCTTATCCATAAAATTTGAATGTGATGTTGGCTCTCTGCTCCTCTTCATTTATCAAACAGCCACTTCTTCTCATGAAGTGTCAGCCATGTCCCTGAGACACAATGGTGAAGGTCAGAGTGAACAGATTTGGCTGTATTTGGCACCTGATCACCAGATTTGCTTTTAATTATGGCAAAGTGGATATTGTTGCCATCAGTGACCCTTTCATTGACCTCAACTACATGGTCTACATGTTCCAGTATGATTCTACCCATGGCAAATTCCACGGCACTGTCAAGGCTGAGAACAGGAAACTTGTCTTCAATGGAAAGTCCAACACCATCTTCCAGAAGTGAGATCCCACCAGCATTAAATAGGATGATGCTGGTGATGAATATGTTGTGGAGGTCACTGGGCTCTTCACCACCATGGAGAATTCTGGGGTTAACTTGAAGGGCAGGGCCAAGAGGGTCATCATCTCTTCTGATGCCCACATGTTCATGATGGGTGTGAACCATAAGTATGACAACTCACTCAAGATTGTCAGTAATGTCTCCTGCACCACCAACCACTTGTATCCTCTGACCAAGAACATCTATAACAAATTTGGCATCGTGGAGGAACTCATGACCACCATCCATGTCATCACTGCCACCTACAAGAACATGAATGACCCCTCTGGGAAGCTGTGGAATGATGGCTGAGGGGCTGCCCAGAACATCATCCCTGCTTCCACTGACATGGCCAAGGCTGTAGATAAGTTCATTCCTGAGCAGAATGGGAAGCTCACTGGCATGGCCCAAAATGTCCTTCTTGGATCTGACCTGCTACCTAGACAAAGCTGTCAAATATGATGGCATCAAGAAGGTCGTGAAGCAGACATTAGAGGGCCCCCTCAAGGGAATCCTCGGGTACACTGAAGACCACGTTGTTTCCTATGACTTTCATAGTGACACCCACTCTTCCACCTTTGATGCCAGGGCTGGCTTTGCTCTCAATGATCACACTGTCAAGCCCATTTCCTGGTATGACAATAAATTGACTACAACTGGGTGGTAGACTTTATGTTCCATGTGTCCTCCAAGGAATAAGAGCCCCTGGACTACTAGCCCCAGTGCGAGCAAGAGGAAAAGAGAGGCTCTCAACTTCAGGGGAGTCCCTTCCCTAACTTAACCCCCGAAGACAGAGAATCTCCCAACCTTCACCATTTCCACCCCAAACCCCCTGAAGAAGGGAAAGGGTTTGGGGAGCCCTAACATGTAGTGTACCATCAATAAATTATACTGTACTGAGGCAAAAAAAAATATGATCTTGTCATTTGTTCAACATTGGTGAACCTAGAGTGTATGATGCTAAGTGAAATAAATTAAAGACAAATACGATATGAATTCACATATACATGCAATCCAAAAAAATCAATTAAATAACCAAACAAAAAGCAGAATCAGACCTTTATATATGAGAGCAAACTGATGGTTTCCAGAGAGGAGACTGGTGGGGGGATGGTAAAAATTGGTGAAGAGGATTAGGAGATACAGGTTTCCTGCTAAAGAATAAATGAATCATGTGGGCAAATGCACAAAATAGAGCCTGTAATCAGTGGTATCATAATCATGGTCTATGCTGATAGATGATAGCTACATTTGTGGAGAGCAATGCATAATGTATAGACATTTCAAATATTGGTCCACAAAGATACAAGATGAACTTTACTAATGTTGCTTCTGTGCTAGAGGTCAGGTAATAGTAGTAACTTCTTCTGATAGTGTGTCTTTCTTGTTGAAGAAAATAGATGAAGAAATAGAAATTGCAAAAAGGGATGCATATTCTTTTTTTTTTAAAGATTTTATTTATTTATTTGACAGAGATCTCAAGTAGTCAGAGAGGAAGGCAGATAGAGAGGAAGAAGCAGGCTCCCTGGTTAGCAGAGAGCCTGATGTGGGGCTTGATCCCAGGACCCTGAGATCATGACCTGAGCTGAAGGCAGAGGCTTAAACCCACTGAGCCACCCAGGTGCCCCAGGATGCATATTCTTTTGATCAGAAAATGATTATTAAAAAGACTATACTATAATTACAAAAATATGTAAACTTTAGTAAAGGAATATTTTGGAACTGTTTTCTTGTTACCTCATAGTAAAAATAGATACTTTTCTAATTTTCTAATAATTCTAAACTAAAACATTTTAATAAAACTCTAATTAAGATTTTATTAGCAGCTCCTTGTGATCTTAATATTGTTTATAAACAGCATCTGAATTTGAATATTAGATTGTCAAGTGAATAATCACAGTTAAAAAATCACCTTTGGGACGCCTGGGTGGCTCAGCTGGTTAAGCAGCTGCTTTCGGCTCAGGTCATGATCCCAGTGTCCCGGGATCAAGTCCCACATCAGGTTCCTCACTCGGCAGTGAGCCTGTTTCTCGCTCTGCCCCTGCCTGCCACTCTGTCTGCCTATGCTTACTCGCTCTCTCTCTCTTTCTCTCTCTGACAAATAAATAAATAAAATTTTTTAAAAAATAAATAAAATAAAAAGTAAAATAAAAAAATCACCTTTAATTGTATGGTTACAATTTAGAATCTAATTGACATAGATTTTCAAATCAGTAGCAAAGGAATATTTATTTGATAAATTCTGCAGAATGATTCAATTAATGTGTTACAACCATGCAAAAAATTAATATCCTCAAATATAATCTGGACTGAAACATTAAAAAAAAACTGAAACAATATTAAAATTAATAGACATTGGGAACACAGAGATATTGCTACGTCTGAAAGTCTCCTTTTTGTTGGAGTCTTTGCCTCATTTTGGGATCAAGAGAGCACAGCATACTAAATACTTATCTGTAATTTGATAGTAAAATGTGCAAAAGACAAAGTAGAAAAAATGATATTTTATCATATTAAGATGAGCAATAGGTATTTACCTATTATCTTCTAGACAACATTATATTACTTTAATGGTGCTCTATACAGAACTCTCAAAGACATATGCACATCTATTGTCAGATAGTTGCCATATTCGATGTCATACTTTTTCATATTAAGTAAATTATTATTTATTGACAACCTTATAAAACATATTTTATCCATAAGTATATAATTTCCACATTCAAAAATATTTCGCAGAAATAAAAATCTCTTCTTTTAATTTCCAGTTATGTCTTTTCTGTTTGCCTTACTTCATAGCTTATTAAACTACAATATTGGTTAGAACTCATGAATTGGCATTATTTTTGAAAATAGAGAAATTCTGGTGCTGGCCCTGAAGAAGTAAGCTAACATGCATTCTACACCTGCACGGAAATAAATCTAACAGCCACATAGTTTTGGAAGAGGATTCCATGCCACAGATTGGAACTCAGACTAGCCAAAATTGAATTCAGCCTTGTGAAACCTAAAGCATAGGATCCAACTAAGTTGTGGGCACACTTTAAACACATGGAAAACTTTTACTTATGATTTTATAAATTTGTGGTGTTAGCCATTAGTTTATGGCAATTTGTTGGACTTTAATACATATATACAGTATATAACCTATGATTTCTGCTTAATTAAAAGTTGTATCACAACCTAAATTTCCTATATCTTAATATTTATGTCATTTTTTAGAGAGGCCAGACTTACTTCTTTACATTGACAAGCTTATTTACTAATAATATTGTAAAATTCTTTTTCTTGTGTTCTCAGATTTATAAAAACATAACATAACAACATATCGTAGCATAACATAAACATAACATAACATAACACATAACATAGCATAGCATAACATAACATAACAGTAAATAAATGGTATAGTTACAAAATTGACTTTTTCCATCATAGTGGTAACACATTACTTTCTTTCTTTCTCTCTTACTTCCTCTTTCTTTCTTTCTTTTCTTTCATTTTTTAAATCTATGTTCAGTTAGCTAGTATATAGTACATCATTAGTTGTTTTTTTCTTTTAATATTTTATCTGTTTATTTGACAGAGATCACAAGCAGGTAGAGGCGGGGGGGGGAACAGGCTCCCTGCTTACCAGAGAGCCCTATGAGGGGCTCAATCCCAGGACCCTGGGATCGTGACCTGAGCTGAAGGCAGAGGCTTTAACCCACTGAACTACCCAGGTGCCCCCGTCATTAGTTTTTTTTTTTTTAAGATTTTATTTATTTATTTGACAGACAGGGATCACAAGTAGGCAGAGAGGCAGGCAGAGAGAGAGGGGGAAGCAGGCTCCCTGCTGAGCAGAGAGCCCGATGTGGGGCTTGATCCCAGTACCCTGAGATCATGACCTGAGCTGAAGGCAGAGGCCTAACCCACTGAGCCACACAGGCACCCCCCCCATCATTAGTTTTTGATGTAGTGTTCCACAATTCATTAGTTGCATATAACTCCCAATTCTCATCATAAAATATTTTTTAATTTCATCAAATTCCACAAATCTCATAAATATTAAAAAGGAGAGCAATGTGTACCCCTATATATAGGAATCAAGATGTAAGAGCAATGCACTATCTTAAAAATAGAATAAGAAAACTCTTATATGTTGCTCTCATTTAAAAAAAAATATTTATTTGACAGAGAGAGAAGGATCGAAAGTAGGCAGAGGCAGGCAGAAAGAGAAGGGGAAGCAGGATCCCCGCTGAGCATAGAGCCCAATGCAGGGCCCGATCCCAAGACCCTACTAAGATCATGACCTGAGCTGAAGGCAAAGGCTTAACTCACTGAGTCACCCAGGTGCCTCTGTGGCTCTCATTTATAATCTTGACTAGTTTTGCCAAAATTTTATTATATTTTTTACTGTTTTCAAAACATTTGTTTTTTGTTTATTTATTTTTATTTTTTATGTTATTGCATATAAGACCAGTGCTCATTATCTTTTTAAATTCTCTTTATGTTATTTCTGTTTTCCCAGTTATTTATTTTCCATTCTCATGTTTATAATATTTCTTTTGAAACTAAGTATTTGCTTTAGTGCTGAAATGAAAGTTGATAATATTCAATATTTGGTATATGTAGACTTTTATATTTTTAAAGATTTTATTTATTTATTTGAGAAAAAGAGAATGAGGGGGATGGCCAAAGGGAGAGGGAGAAGAAAACTTGCATGAAGCAAGGATCCCAAAAAGGGTTTCAATCCCAGGACCTTGGGGTGATGACCCAAGTCGAAGTTAGATGCTCAATCCACTGGGCTTTCAAGGTAATTCTGGTAGTCATACAATTTTAGAGCAATAATTATATGAACCATATAAGTACTTATATATAACAGTGCTTCATATAAATCAATTAAAATGATAGTATTTTTATTCTGAGACCTTCTTTACTTTTAGTTCTAATGAAAATAGATTTATTTGATTAATATATATAGCTATGATAGATTCATAGATGATAGATAGATAGTTGATAGGTAGATAAATAATACATAGAGATGTATTTTAACTCCATTGAATCACTACAACACACTGTAAAAATTTAAATTTTTTGACAAAATATTTTGTTTATTTATTTATTTATTGTTCGAAAGAGAGAGAGAGGGGGAGAGAGAGTGAAAGGACATAAGCAGTAGGAGGCAAGGAAGAAGGGAGAGAAAGATCTCAAGCATACTCAGTGCTGAGAGCAGAGACCAAAGTGGGAATGAAACTCGTGACCTCGAGATCATGTCCTGAATTGAAATCAAGAGTTGAACACTTAAACAACTAAGCCACCCAGGTGACCCTTAGTTAATAATTTTTTAAATTAATTAATTAATTATTTTATTTTCAGGGTAACAGTAGTAATTGTTCTTGCACAATACCCAGTGCTCCATGCAATACATGCCCTCCCTATTACCAACCACCTGGTTCCCCAACCTGCCAACACCTGACCCTTCAAAACCTTCAAGTTGTTTTTCAGATACATAGTCTCTCATGGTTCATCTCCACTTCCACTTTCCCTCAACTCCCTTCTCCTCTCCATTCCCCAAGTCCTCCATGTTCTTTGTTTTGCTCCACAAATAAGTGAGACCATATGATATTTGACTCTCTCGGCTTGACTTATTTCATTCAGCATAATCTCTTCCCGTCCCATCCATGTTGCTACAAAAGTTGGGTATTCATCCTTTCTTTTTTTTTTTTTTTTTTTTTATAAACATATAATGTATCTTTATCCCCAGAGGTACAGGTCTGTGAATCATCAGGTTTACACACTTCACAGCACTCACGATAGACATACCCTCCCCAATGTCCATAAACCCTCCTACTCTCACAACCCCACCTCCCACCAGCAACGTCCAGTTTGTTTTGTGAGATTAAGAGTTATTTATGGTTTGTCTCCCTTCCAATCCCATCTTATTTCATTTATTCTTCTTCTATCCCCCTAACCTCCCATGTTGCATCTCCATGTCCTCATATCAGGGAGATCGTGTGATAGTTGTCTTTCTCCGATTGACTTATTTCACTAAGCATGATACCCTCTAGTTCTATCCACATCGTCACAAATGGCAAGATTTCATTTCTTTTGATGGCTGCATAGTATTCCATTGTGTATATATACCACTTCTTCTTTATCCATTCATTTGTTGATGGACATCTAGGTTTTATTCAAAGTTTGGCTATTGTAGACATTGCTGCTATAAACATTCGGGTGCACGTGCCCCTTCGGATCACTGTGTTTGTATCTTTAGGGTAAATACCCAGTAGTGCAATTGCTGGGTCATAGGGTAGTTCTATTTTCAACATTTTGAGGAACCTCCATGCTGTTTTCCAGAGTGGTTGGACCAGCTTGCATTCCCACCAACAGTGGAGGAGGGTTCCCCTTTCTCCACATCCTCTCCAGCATCTGTCATTTCCTGACTTGTTAATTTTAGCCATTCTGACTGGTGTGAGGTGATATCTCATTGTGGTTTTGATTTGTATTTCCCTGATGCTGAGTGATGTGGAGCACTTTCTCATGTGTCTGTTGGCTATCTGGATGTCTTATTTGCAGTAATGCCTGTTAATATACTCTGCCCATTTCTTGATTGGATTGTTTGTTCTTTGGGTGTAGAGTTGGTAAGTTCCTTATAGATTTTGGATACTAGCCCTTTATCAGATATGTCGTTTGCAAATATCTTCTCCCATTCTGTCAGTTGTCTTTTGGTTATGTTAACTGTTTCCTTTGCTGTGCAAAAGTTTTGATCTTGATGAAATCCCAATAGTTCATTTTTGCCCTTGCTTCCCTTGCCTTTGCCGATGTTCCTAAGAAGATGTTGCTGTGGCTGAGGTCAAAGAGGTTACTGCCTGCATTCTCCTCAAGGATTTTGAAGGATTCCTTTCTCACATTGAGGTCCTTCATCCATTTGGAGTCTATTTTCATGTGTGGTGTAAGGAAGTGGTCCAATTTCATTTTTTCTGCATGTGGCTGTCCAGTTTTCGCAGCACCATTTATTGAAGAGGCTGTCTTTTTTCCATTGGACATTCTTTCCTGCTTTGTCGAAGATTAGTTGACCATAGAGTTGAGGGTCTATTTCTGGGCTCTCTATTCTGTTCCATTATCTATGTGTCTGTTTTTGTGCCAGTACCATGCTGTCTTGATGATGACAGCTTTGTAATAGAGCTTGATGTCCAGAATTGTGATGCCACCAACTTTGGGTTTCTTTTTCAATATTCCTTTGAATATTCGAGGTCTTTTCTGGTTCCATATAAATTTGAGGATTATTTGTTCTATTTCTTTGAAAAAAATGGATGGCCTTTTGATAGGGATTACATTAAATGTGTTGATTGCTTTAGGTAGCATAGACATTTTCATGATATTTATTCGTCCAATCCAGGAGCATGAAACATTTTTCCATTTCTTTGTGTCTTCCTCAATTTCTTTCATAAGTACTTTATAGTTTTCTGCATATAGATTCTTAGCCTCTTTGGTAAGGTTTAATACTAGGTATCTTATAGTTTTGGGTGCAATTGTAAATGGGATAGACTCCTTAATTTCTCTTTCTTCTGTTTTGTTGTTGGTGTACAGAAATGCTACTGATTTCTGTGCATTGATTTTATATCCTGACACATACTGAATTCCTGTACAAGTTCTAGTAATTTTGAAGTGGAGTCTTTTGGGTTATCCACATATAGTATCATATCATCTGTTAAGAGTGATAGTTTGACTTCTTCTTTGCAATTTGGATGACTTTAATTTCTTTTTGTTGTCTGATTGCTGAGGCTAGGACTTCTAGTACTATGTTGAATAGCAGTGGTGATAATGGACATCCCTGCCATGATCCTGACCTTAACGGAAAAGCTTTCAGTTTTTCTCCATTGAGAATGATATTTGCGGTGGGTTTTTCATAGATGGCTTTGATCATATTGAGGTATGTGTCCTCTTTCCCTACACTTTGAAGAGTTTTGATCAGGAAGGGATGCTGTACTTTGTCAAATGCTTTTTCAGCATCTCTTGAGAGTATCATATGGTTATTGTTCTTTCTTTTATTAATGAGTTGTATCACATGGATTGATTTGTGGATGTTGAACCAACCCTGCAGCCCTGGAATAAATCCCACTTGATCGTGGTGAATAATCCTTTTAATGTACTGTTCAATCCGATTGGCTAGTATTTTGGTGAGAATTTTTGCATCTGTGTTCATCAAGGATATTGGTCTGTAGTTCTCTTTTTTGTTGGGATCCTTGTCTGGTTTTGGGATCAAGGTGATGCTGGCCTCATAAAATGAGTTTGGAAGTTTTCCTTCCATTTCTATTTTTTGGAACAGTTTCAGGAGAATAGGAAATCGTTCTTCTTTAAATGTTTGGTAGAATTCCCCTGGGAAGCCGTCTGTCCCTAGGCTTTTGTTTGTCTGGTGATTTTTGATGACTGTTTCAATCTCCTTACTGGTTATGGGCCTGTTCAGGTTTTCTATTTCTTCCTGATTGAGTTGTGGTAGTTTATATGTCTCTAGGAATGCATCCATTTCTTCCAGATTGTCAAATTTGTTGGTGTAGAGTTGCTCATAGTATGTTCTTATAATTGTCTGTATTTCTTTGGAGTTAGTTGTGGTCTTTCTCCTTTCATCCATGATTTTATTTATTTGCTTCCTTTCTCTTTTCTTTTTGATAAGTTTGGCCAGGGGTTTATCAATCTTATTGATTCTTTCAAAGAACCAGCTCCTAGCTTCATTGATTTTTTTCTATTGTTTTTTTTTTTTGTTTGTTTGTTTGTTTCTATTTCATTGATTTCTGCTCTGATCTTTATGATTTATCTTCTCCTGCTGGGTTTAGGATTTCTTTCTTTTCTTTCTCCAGCTCCTTTACGTGTAGGGTTAGGTTGTGTACTTGAGACTTTTATTGTTTCTTGAGAAAGGCTTGCACTACTATATCTTTTCCTCTCAGGACTGCCTTTGCTGTGTCCCACAGATTTTGAACCGTTGTGTTTTCATTATCATTTGTTTCCATGAATTTTTTTCAATTCTTCTTTAATTTCCTGGTTGACCCATTCATTCTTTAGAAGGATGCTTTGAGTCTCCATGTATTTGGGTTCTTTCCTGCTTTCCTCTTGTGATTAAGTTCTAGCTTCAGAGCGTTGTAGTCTGAAAATAGCCAGGGAATGATCCTAATCTTTTGATACTAGTTGGTGACTTTTTCTGCCTTGTCATTTTGTCCAAATAAGAGGATATGAAGGATCAAATAAAATACTACAAAGGTGGCAAATACCCCCAGAATAATGCGCTGTAACCAAATCAGAAGAGACCCCAAATTGTGGGTGGGGGGGAAAGGGGATAAAAAGAGGTTCAGAAAAAAAAAAGAAAAAAAATTAAAAAAATAAAACAAATAAAGAAAAAAAAGAAAGAAAAAATATATTTTAGATAAACTAGTCAGAAAACATTAAAAAAGAAATGGGTAAAAGTTTTAAAAAATTTAGCAGAAGAAGAAAAAAGAAAGAAAAATAAAATGAAAAAAAATTGAATTAACCACAAGACTAAAGAATCATGGGGAGGAAGACATGAGTCCGTGGTTTGCTTTCCTCTCCTCTGGAATTCCGCTGCTGTCTTAGGAATTGAATCTGCTTTCTCCTTGTAGATGAACTTCGTCCTGGCTGGATATTTTGTTGATCTTCTGGGGCAGGGGCCTGTTGTAGTGACTCTCAAGTTTCTTTGCCTGAGGCAGAATTGCACCTCCCTTACCGGGGCCGGACTAAGTAATCTGCTCGGGTTCGCTTTTGGGAGCTTCTGTTCCCTGATCGCCTTCCGTAGACTTCTGGAGGACGGGAATGAAAATGGCGGCCTCCTAGTGTCTGGCCCGGAGGAGACGAGAGCCCGGGGCACCACTCCTCAGTGTACCCCAGAGGACAGCACCCAATCACTCCCATATCGCCAGCCTCCAGCCACGCTCCGAGCTCATCCAGCCCGTGACCAGTTCAAGGTAACCCCAAGCTGAGAGTTTAGTCCTCGGGTCTGTCTCTGTAGCCGGCTTCTCCATTCTAACACCTGTGAGCTCTGGGACACTCTGACTCCCCTGATCCTTCTGTGACCATGGGGGACCTGTGGCCACGCTGATCCCGCGTGGGCTTCACCCCAGTTCAGCCTCTGGAGCGATGTCCCTCAGTGGAAGAGACTTTTAAAAGTCCTGATTTTGTGCTCTGTTGCTCCTCCGCTTGCCAGGACCCGGCCCCTCCCCCTGTGGTCTATCTTCCTGGCGTTTTAGATTCACTTCTCTGCCAGTCCTACCTTTCAGAAAGTGGTTGATTTTCTGTTTCTGGAATTACTGTTCTTCTTCTCTTCAATCTCCCATTGGATTTGTAGGTGTTTGCAATGTTTAGATAAGCTATCAAGCTGATTTCCTGCTACCTGATATGTTCTCAGCCTGCTACTTTCTGCCATCTTTCGTGACACTCGTGTATTCATCCTTTCTGAAGAAAGCATAATACTCCATCATGTATATGAACCACATCTTCCTTAGCCATTCGTCCGTTGAAGGGCATCTTTGTTCTATCCACACTTTGGTGACGATGGCCATTGCTGCTGTAAACATTGGGGTACAGATGGTTCTTCTTTTCACTACATCTGTACCTTTGGGGTAAATACCCGGTAGTGCAATTGCAGAGTCATAGGGAAGCTCTATTTTTAATTTCTTGAGGAAACTCCACACTGTTCTCCAAAGTGGCTACACCAACTTGCATTCCCACCAACAGTATAATAGGGTTCCCCTTTCTCCACAACCTTTCCAACACACGTTGTTTCCTGTCTTGCTAATTTTGGCCATTCTAACTGTTGTAAGGTGATATCTCAATGTGGTTTTAATTTGAATCTCGCTGATGGCTAGTAATGATGAGCATTTTTTTATGTGTCTGATAGTCAATTGTATGTCTTCATTGGAGAAGTGTCTGTTCATATCTTCTGCCATTTTTTGATAGGATTATCTGTTTTGTGTGTGTTGAGTTTGAGGAGTTCTTTATAGATCCTGGATATCAACCTTTTGTCTGTACTGTCATTTGCAACTATCTTCTCCCATTCCGTGGGTTGCCATTTAATTTTGTTGACTGTTTCCTTTGCTGTGCAGAGGCTTTTGATCTTGATGAAGTGCCAAAAGTTCATTTTTGCTTTTGTTTCCTTTGCCTTTGGAGACATATCTTGAAAGAAGTTGTTGTGGCTGATATCGAAGAGGTTACTGCCTATGTTCTCCTGTAGGATTCTGATGGATGCCTTTATCACGTTGAGGTCTTTTATCCATTTCGAGTTTATCTTTGTGTAAGATGTAAGAGAATGGTCGAGTTTCATTCTTCTACATATAGCTATCCAGTTTCCCCAGGACCATGTATTGAAGAAACTGTCTTTTTTCCACTGTATATTTTTTCCTGTTTTGTCGAAGATTATTTGACCATAGATTTGAGGGTCCATATCTGGGCTCTCTATTCTGTTCCACTACTCTATGTGTCTCTTTTTATGCCAGTACCACACTGTCTGGGTGATCACAGCTTTGTAGTAAAGCTTGAAATCATGTAAAGTGAGACCACCAGTTTTGTTTTTGTTTTACAACATTTCCTTAGCAATTTGGGGTCTCTTCCGATTCCATAAAAATTTTGGCTCTTTGAAAAATACCGATTAGAATTTTGATGGGAATGACATTAAAAGTATAGATTGCCCTGGGCAGTATAGACATTTTAACAATGTTTATTCTTCTGATCCAAGAGCATGGAATGGTCTTCCATCTTTTTGTGTCTTCTTCAAATTTTTTCATGAGTGTTCTGTAGTTCCTTGGGTAAAGATACTTTACCCCTTTGGTTAGTTTTTTTCCCAGGTATCTTATAGTTCTTGGTGCTATAGTAAATGGAATTGATTCTCTAATTTCCCTTTCTGTATTTTCGTTGTTCGTGTATAAGAAAGCCACTGATTTTGTACATTGACTTTGTATCCTACCAGGTTACTGAATTGCTGTACGAGTTCTAGTAGTTTGGGGTGAGTCTTTGAGGTTTTCCATATAAAGAGTCATGTCATCTGTGAAGAGAGAGAGTTGGAATTCTTCACTGCCCATTTGGATACCTTTTATTTATTTATTTTTTGTGTGATTGCCATTGCTAGGACTTCTAATACTATGTTGAACAAGAGTGGTGAGAGTGGGCATCCTTGTCATTTTCCTGATCTCGATGGGAAGTCTGCAAGTTTTTTTCCCATTGAGGATGATATTTGCTGTGGGTCTTTCATAGATTGATTTTATGAATTTCAGGAATGTTCCCTCTATCCCTATATTCTGAAGCGTTTTAATAAGGAACGGATGCTGGATTTTGTCAAATGCTTTTTCTGCATCAATTGAGAGGACCATATGGTTCTCCTCTCTTCTGTTATCGATTTGTTCTATCACATTGATTGATTTGCAAATGTTGAACCATCCTTGTAACCCAGGGATAAATCCCACTTTGTCATGGTGTATAATATTTTTAAGGTACTGTTGGATCCTGTTTGCTGAGATCTTGTTGAGAATCTGAGCATCCATATTCATCAGTGATATTGGTCTGAAATTTTCCTTTTCGGTAGGGTCTTTGCCTGGTTTGGGGATCAGGGTAATGCTGGCTTCATAAAAAGAGTCTGAAAGTTTTCCTTCTGCTTCAATTTTTTGGAACAGCTTCAGGAGAATAGGTGTTATTTCTTCTTTGAAAGTTTGGTAGAAATCCCCAGGGAATCCGTCAGGTCCTGGGCTCTTGTTTTTTGGAGGGTTTTGATCACTGCTTCAAATCATTACGAGATATCGGTCTTTTCATGTTGTCAGTTTCTTCCTGGTTCAAATTTGGGTGTTTATAGTTTTCCAGGAATGCATCCATTTCATGTAGGTTGCTTAGCTTATTGGCATATAACAGTTGATAATAATTTCTGATGATTGTTTCTATTTCCATGGTGTTAGTTGTGATCTCTCCCTTTTCATTCATAATTTTATTTGGGCTTTCTCTCTTTTCTTTTGGATTAGTGTGGCCAATGGTTTATCGATCTTATTGGTTCTTTCAAAAAACCAGCTTCTAGTTTCATTGATACATTCTACTGTATCTCTGGTTTCTGCCTCATTGATCTTTGCTGTAATCTTGATTACTTCCCTTCTTGTGTGTGAATTTCGTTTGATTTGTTGTTGATTCTCCAGTTCTTTAAGGTGTAGAGACAGCTGGTGTATTCTGTTTTTTTCAATTTCTTTGAGGGAGGCTTGGATGGCTATGTATTTCCCCCTTAGAACTGCCTTTTCTATATCCTATAGGTTTTTGATGGAAATTTCTTCATTTTCATTGGTTTCCATGAATTGTTTAAGTTCATCTTTGATCTCCTGATTGATTCAAGCACACTTACACAAGGTGGTCTTTAGCTTCCAGGTGTTTGAGGTCCGTCCAAATTTTCCTTGTGATTGAGTTCCACTTTCAAAGCATTGTGATCTGAGAATATGCAGGGAATAATGTCAGTGTTTGGTATGACTTGAATCCTGCTTTGTGACCCACTATGTGGTCTATTTTGGAGAAGGTTCCATGTGCACTTGAGAAGAATGAGTATTCTGTTGTTTTAGGGTAGAATGTTCTGTATACGTCTATGAGGTCCACCTGGTCCAATGTTTCATTCAATGCTCTTATTTCTTTATGGATTTTCTGCTTCGATGATCTATTACTGAGAGAGGCGTATTAAGTTCTCCTACTATTAATGTATTCATATCAATATGACTCTTTATCTGTGTTATAATTTTTCTTATGTAATTGGATGGTCCCATATTGGGGGCGCAGATATTTACAATTGTTAGATCATCTTGGTGGACAGTCCCTTTAAGAATTTTGTACTGTCCTTTTGTATATCTGAGTACAGTCTTTAGTTTAAAATCTAATTTATCTGACATGAGATTCACCACCCCAGCGCTCTTTTGAGGTCCATTGGCATGAAAGATGCTTCTCCATCCCTTCACTTTCAGTCTAGGTGTATCCTTAGGTTCAAAATGGGTCTCTTGTAGACAACATATGGATGGGTCCTGTCGTTTTATCGAATCTGCAACCCTGTGTCATTTTATGGGTGCATTTAGGCCATTCACATTGAGAGTGATTATTGTTAGATACATTTTTATTGGCATCGTGTTACCTTTGAAGACTTTCTGTCAGTAGATTGTTTCTATATTTCTGTTCAATGATATTCTTAGGATTTTTTTCTCTTTTATAGGACCCCCCTTAATATTTCTTGCAGTGTCGGCTTGGTGGTTGCATAGTCTTTTAAGCCTTGCCGGTCTTGGAATCTCTTTATCTCTCCATCCATTTTGAATGTCAGTCTTGCTGGATAAAGTATTCTTGGCTGCATGTTCTTCTCATTTAGTACTCTGAATCTATTTTTCCAGCCCTTTCTGGCTTGCCAGGTCTCTGATGGCAGGTCTGACATTATTCTAATGGGCTTTCCTCTGTATGTATGGAGCTTCTTTTTCCTAGCTGCTTTTAAGAGGGTCTGTCTAGAATTTTAATTCTTCATTCTAATTATCAGGTGTCACGAGGACTTTCGAGAATCTAAAATCTTGGTGGAAATCTTTCTGCCCCTAGTACATGAATGTTGTTTCAGTTCGTGAGATTGGGAAAATTTTCCTAGACAACTTCTTCCACTATATCTTTTAGACTTCTTTCTTTTTCCTCCCCTTCAGGGATACCAATTATTCTGACCTTTCAATGGTACATGGCATCATTTATCTCCCTGATTCTGTTTTAATGGCTTCCAAGCTGTTTGTTCCATACTTCCTCCTGATCCTTTCTCTCTATCTGTTTGTCCTCCAGATTACTAATTCTATCTTCTGTCTCTGTTACCCTAGCTTTTAGAAAATTTAGATTAGACTGGAACTCATTGAGAGCATTTTGAACATCATCCCTGGTGGCTTTCAGTTCGGCCCTTACATTGTGAACATCATCCCTGGTGGCTCTCAATTATGCCCTAATCAATTCCATTTGGGCATCCATGGCTTTTGACAACCTAGCTATTGCCTGGATGATTGTTAGCCAGAATTCCCTTTCCCCTATATTGTCTATGTCGATAGCCATTAGCTCTGTTGCAGAAGGTCCATCCTGTGTATTTTTCTTCTGTTGGGCATTAATGCTACTAGTCATTTTGGTAAGAGATGACTGAATGGATGCAACTGGATGTATCGACTGTGGTGCAGTCATGGTGCACCCTGGAACACTTCTGTGCAATCAGGATTCCCTACCCAAATGAGAGAAAAAAGGAAAGAAAAAGAAATAGAGAAAAAGAGAGAGAGAGAAAGAGAGAGACAGAGACAGGAAAAAAAGGAAGATAAAAAAAGATGGCTCATCCCAAATGGGTCCCAATGTAAAATATATGAACTATACAAACAAAAACAAACAAACAAAAAGACTGATAGAAGGATATGACAAGAGAAAAAAAAATATATATATATAAGCAAAAAAAAAAAAAAAAAGGAAGAACCTCGCCGAAAAGAACCCCAAGTATAAAATTTGTATACTATCAGGACAAACACAAATACCCAGAAACACTGGGGGAAGGAAAAGTTTGTAGAGTGGTTATAAATTCTCAGTTTGGGCGAGGAAGGTTATTTTGATTCTTCCAAATGTATCTTGATATCTTTGCTAAGGGACTCAAATTTCCTATGTAAAGGGGGATTAAAAATTGGTTTGCCTATAGGGGTAGCATTGATTGGGGAAAGGGGATGACCTTGCAGTTTAACTCTATATGTATAGTAGAAAATAGAAATTAAAAAAGAATAAACTAGACTAAACTAAATTAAAATTTTAAAAAAAAATTTAAAAAATAGAAAAGCAAAAGAAAAACATGGTCGTATGTATCAAAAAGTTCAGGTTATAAGGTTATTAAGGAATTTGATGTAGTGGACATCTCACTGTGATAGTAAATAGGTTAAAAAGTTATCTATATGTATAAAAAAATGAACCAGAATAGTGGTAAAGAGTTAAAAATAAAAGTTGCATCTATGAAGTAGTGTTTGTTCTCTTGTCATCTTCCTTTTTTTTGTTCTTGCTTCCCAGTTGGTTTTCTGGGGGAGGGGCTTGCCACGTGGGTTTCCAGTCAATGATGTTCCCTGAGATAGGTCCTCCTGCCCCCCTCAAGAGGGTGGGCTCTGAGGAAACCGTTTTTTTCAGGCTTTTGTTCTCTGGAGGTTTTTATGTTTGTTCATCTGTTTTCTCTTGCCTTGACAGCTTTTGATGGTTTTTGGAGGTTTAGAGGAGAGCAAACTACACCCAGACCTCCCTCTCAGAGAGAAGTCTCAGAATGCTCTGCAGAGCTGCTGGCAGAGTAGGGTCCGAGTCACAGTCCCTGGGGATGCAGGATCTCCTCCTTGTACCCAAAACCATGTTAGCGGCGTCTGTCGGGGCAGCTCCAGACTGCCAGAGAGGTTCTAAGCAGCGATCACACACTGAGATTTTGCCGCTGTCCTGGGCTGGGAATGCCTGGTTTTCTGGGTGCCAGAGCTCCCGGCTAGTGCCTGTGAGCACCTCTCCCAGGGGAGGGTGTGGGATGCGTGTGTTTCAGGAATGCTTTCTGGCGAGGCTCCCAGCCCCTCAGGGGAGCCAGACCCCAAGTGTTCTCTGGTGCACTGGTAGCTCAGGTGTGCTGGCGGCACAGGGACCAAAGCCTGGTTTCTCTGCACACTCTCTCTGGCTTAGTGCCAGGGAAGGCTCTTCTGGTTCCGGGACTTAAGCCCCTGTCCCTAACTGCCCTGATTCCCACAATCCCCCCCCCCCGTGATCCTTTGCCGTCTCTTTTTTATTTTTCAGTGCTTTCAACCAGACTCCAAGCTAATGCTGGTCCCCAGACACAGGGCACTCTCGTGTTGGGATATTACTTTCCAATTGGTCACCTCTGGTGGCTCCCTCCCCCTTTGTTTATCTTCTGATATCAGTCTGACATTCCCACTCCGCTTTACCTGCCCACTGGCATCTTCTGCTCCTGTAGAGATCCAGACGTGTATAATTCTGATCTCTGGCTGATTTCATGGGTGATCAGAGTTCTTTGGTAGGTAATCAGCTCACTTTTGGGTACAGGTTGAAACGGCGCCTCTTCCTACTTCCCCGCCATCTTCTAACCAGCTCATAAATTTTTATTTATTATTTTATCATCTATATATTTTCTGATCAATTTTTATTGCAGAGCATTTCTACTTTTTCATTTGTCTCAAGCATATTTATAATTGGTTTGTCAATCATTGTTGTGCTGACAGAGTTAAGTGCTTTGTCACATAATTCTAACATTTCCATCATTTTATTATTGGTATCTCTTTATTATCTTTTCTTAGTTTGGGGATTTTCATCATTATTGGTGTTATGACTGAGTTGTTAATTTAAAGCTGGATATTGAATTATAATAGCATAAGATATATGCATTTTATGTAAAATCTTGTGTTTTAGCAGATGTCCTCTGATATTGGTCAGATGGGTAAAATTGCAGTGTGACCTTGTTCTTGATAGTTAAAAGTGGAAACCTTCATACTGTGTTTGATTTCTATTAATATCTGAATGAGGGTGGAAGGTAATTCTTATTAATACTGGGAAGGAAATTTCAGGGATTCAAGTAATGATATTATTTAACTAAAAATGTTACTGTAGGGTTGAATGGAACTGAATATACCATTCCATGTATTCAAAGTACTTACTGGCACATATTTTATTTGACAGATATAACTATATACATAAGTTATAAATTCAGTTTAGAAATAAAATTTTCTTAGGATTCATGACATTAAAAGAATTATTTTTACAATGGAAAGAAGTAGGACCAGAGAGTGAAAGGACATGTACTAAGTTAAACACAGTGATTTAAATATTTACTAAAAAAAGGTACGTTTTTGTCTTTTTCAATTATACAATCTCAACTTCATGTTTCCCTTCAATTTGTATCAAATGTATTCAGTTTTTACAGAGTTTAATAGCATCACAATTAGGACAGCAGAGAAATTATTATATCTGTATCACAAAAGTTCAAATTTAAGAAATATTTTATATCAAAGCAGATTTTCCAAGTGTGGAGAAAACAATACAAATAATTATGAAAATAGATGGTAAGCAAAACTAATTAAAGCCAGATTCCTTTGCACCCTCAAAAACATATACAAGATTAATATTTAACTTGTCACGTAGTTTAGGACATATAAATCTTTTCCCTCTTGATTAAAATTTAATATTAGATAAAGCACATTACAATCTATTTGTTGTATTTCCCCTTGCACAGACCTGGTAATATATTTCCAATGACCTGGGAAAAGAAAAAAGCAAAAAAGTAAGAGCGTGAAGTGTCAGATATTCATGCCAGGGCTACATGCCACTGATTACCACCAGTTAATAGATTTCATACAGAAATACACTCATAGTCCTGAAAGGAATCTTGCTTCTCTGTAGGTCCATAGTTTTCCAAAAGAGTGATACACAATAAATGGAAAAGCATTTTATGTTCTTTGAAAATATAAGAAGAAGACTTCAAACAGGAATATCATCATTATTTTCTCCCTCTTACTATGGACAGCAAAAGACCTATCAAGAAAAAGAAGACATTTGGAATCAGCAGAACCCTAGAATTTTGAAAATAGCAGTTAAGCTTGAACTTCAGGGATTCATAATTTTGTAGGAACATAAATAGGAAAAAAAAAACCTCCATAGGCTACATATGACCAGAAAGGTACAGAAATGTATTTTCTATGAAAAAGTGGATTTCAAACAAGTAGCTAATACATACAGATAGAGCATATATACACACACACATACAGATGGAGCATACACACACACACACATATACATATATGTGTGTATATATATATATATATATATATTCACACACACACACAAACATTTACATTGAAGTAAACATTTTAATTGCTTCAAGATTCCCTTCCTCAAAATTATCCAAGTTAAACAGAAGGTCATAGTCTTTGTCTACACAGCAGTACCTATGAAGTGCTATGTCTGATCCAGTCTTTGTAAAAATGATTATGCCAATGGACATCATTATGAATCAAAGGTATGTATTATTTTCTTAACCTGGACATGAAATTAAATTTAAATCATATTTATTATACCACAAAGAAAACCTCATTTAACATCCTTGCTATAAATCTCAGATCTAAAAAGAAAAAAAAATGCACTGATGGTTCAATTATATAGAAAGCAAAACATGGTAATTCAAAACAAAACTACATAGCAAATAGATACATCTATCTCATCAAATTTTTAAAACTTCTTAAGCCTGTATTATCTTATATAATATGGTGATAACACCAGTACTCAATGGAGTATGTTGATGTAGAGTGTAAATAGGATCAAAATATAATACTCAAAGTAACAAGATAGTGCCAGGCACACCCTTGAATTTAATCAACATTATTATGTACTATTAGCAATAAACCCAGTTTAGAGATGGAAGTTTTACTGGAAACAAGCCTCGTGGTGGGTATTAAAGAGGGCATGTATTGCATGGAGCACGGGGTGTGGTGCATAAACAATGAATCTTAGAACACTGGAAAAAATAAAATTAATATAAATAAATAAATAATCCTCAAAAAAAAAACTTATACAAAAAACAAATTCAAGCTCTCCATTTTTGTGGTGGAAAGGACTAGGATGAGAGAGAGAATAAAAAATTCTCAATGAGAAAATAAATGAATTACAGTGCTTGTTGTAGGACCATCCTATGTCAATTATACCACCCTGACTTCATGTTTCCCTTTAACTTTTGTCAATTGCATTTCATCTTTAGTTATTGCAATATGGTTGATAAAGAGGACATTGACAGAATCATTAGAAAAAATATTTTTTATCTACATCACAAAAATTCAGATTCTAAATGTGTCCTCTCAGAAGGTAGTTTCGGGCATAATCAAGAAAAAAAATTTGCAAAGTTCTGACTTCTAGTCTGGTGCTGGGTATTAAGAAGGGCACATATTGCATAGAACACTGGCTATGGTGATAAAGAATGAATCTTGGAACATTGAAAATTAAATTTAAAAAATAAAGAAACAAAACAAAAAGTTCTGACTTCTAGGGGAATTCCAAAAAGTAATTCTAAAATGATGCTATATTTCTGCATATTTTGGAGAAACTTACTAACCTCTTACTCAGCAGTGTCGTCTGTCTGGCAAAAAAGAGTCATTATATTAACATTACAGTGAGACAACTTCCTTAATTGCCAAACACCAGAGCAGACATTTGACATCTTCAATCTCAAATTTTATCAGCTTCAAGAAAATCATCAATAAGAGATATCAGTTTAAAGTAGTCTTTATATCAAATTCTACATTATTTGCTATTCTGCTATATGTAGTCATAATATATTTATGATATGCCTCAATAAAATAAAAATGAATTAAAATATATTAATCCTTACATGAGGAGATACATTACTAAATGCTTTGATAGATTTCTCACTTTGAATTAGGAGTCACTTTTCTTACATTCATATTGATGCCACCCTTGTAATATGAGTCTTCAAATGTATTATCTAGAATGGTTAATTGCTTGTCTTCAAGAATCTGAGAAGGCTTGACATATTGGATAGAATTCAGTTGAGATCCTCTTTCTCCTTTAAAGAGATAGTAAAAAGTAGACATTTTATAGAAAATGACAAATGGTCTAAAGATAAATTTCTTGTACTTTAATAAAAAATGTGAACCTTTTCCCATTTAATTATTCTGTATACCTTTTATAAAATATTTCTTTCATTTTATTTTTTTAAGTTACTGTAACTTATCATTGAAGGAAACATTTCTGCCAGTAATGCTGGCAGAAATTATTCCTCATTGTTTATATTTATCATTTTCCCTTTAGTCTCAACCACATTTATCTAAAGTTGGCTTCTATTCTGACCCTAAAAACATTAGAAATATAGCCTGGGAATGAATGTGGTGCAAGATTGTGTGTGCATACATGAACAAATGTCAGGGAGTAGGTATATAAGCAACCAGTGAGTAGGAAAGTTGGAACTTTCTCCCACATTCCATATTTTTCCCTCTTTTCATCAGTAACTACTATTACTTTTTCATGGTAGTTATATATCATATTTATTAATTTTCTGTCCGCACTTTGCATCTCTTATCATAAATTTCATTTTTATTCTTGTTTGTAATGTATTTAATCATATTATTAAATGAAAAAAAATATTTACTTTTTGTGAATAAAGGTAATGTGTATAAAAAAACTCTGTTACAAAAACATTCAAGGATTACCTTCTTTTATTTGAAATTATTTGAAATTTTATTCTCTGTACTAAACATTTTATTTGGAATATTGAACTAATAGTTCAGGATATACTTTATAAAGATACATGTTTCATCATAAATATACCAAAGACTCATAAATGAAAGACTTTCCTCTTCTTTCTTCCTATTCTTCCAAATCTGTTCACTTAACATACATCAAATTCACACACATATTAGGAGTGTCACAGTGAAAAGTTCATAAACCCAAACATCCATGTCAGGAAAGTAAGCAGTGCTTGCCTTATAAACACAAAATAGATTAATTCTTACATAAAAACATTATTGGATAGGAGAAAGACTTTACAGGAATCTCATGTGTGTCTTTATTCCCCTTTGTCCCATATAGAGTGGAAAACATGACCAACCATTCAGCAGGGATGGAATTCTTCCTCATGACATTCTTTGACACCAGAGAGCTCCAGGTTTTACATGGCTTTATGTTTTTGCTTATTTACTTGGTGTCTTTTATGGGAAATCTTCTCATTATTGTCCTGATCACCATGGATCAGTGTCTTCACACCCCCATGTACTTCTTCCTGAAGAACTTATCACTTTTTGATGCCTGTCTCATTTCCATCACACTTCCAAAATTTATCCTGAACACTTTATCCCACAGAAACATGATTTCATTTTCAGGATGCATATTACAGGTGTTGTTGGTGATCCACTTTGCTGGATCTGAGCTTTTCCTTCTAACTGCCATGTCTTATGACCGCTATGTGACCATCTGTCACCCACTGTGTTATGATGTCATCATGAGCAGAAGAGTTTGTATGAGTATGACAGCTGCTTCCTGGTTTCTTGGGAGTATATTTGGGATCTTATACTCATCTGGTACTTTCTCTTTATCTTTCTGTGGCTCAAGAAAAGTTCCTCAGTTTTTCTGTGATGTCCCCTGCCTACTGAAGATCTCTTGCTCAAAGTCTCATATTACCATAAATATTAGTGAGGCAATTGGGGTATTATATGCACTTTTATGTTTAGTGTCTATTGGATTTTCATATATTTACATTTTCAATACAGTTCTGAGAATGCCA
The DNA here is from genome assembly GCF_922984935.1 of Meles meles. Taxonomy (NCBI): domain Eukaryota; kingdom Metazoa; phylum Chordata; class Mammalia; order Carnivora; family Mustelidae; genus Meles; species Meles meles. Next base: position 565,092 of record NW_025721582.1, on the reverse strand, counting down.
TCATTACAAGGCTGGTCAAAATTCTTTTCCATTTGTATGCCCCATCTCATAGTTGTAACAACATTTATTGTGACAGGCACTACTGCCTATCTGAAGCCAGTTCCTGATTATCCAAATCTTGTGGACTTTTTGGTTTCTGTGCTCTATTCTGTGTTGCCTCCTTCTTTGAACCCCAGAATATACAGCCTAAGGAACAAGGAAATCAAGGCAGCTGTGAAGAAGTTTCTATGGAAACTAAGTCATACCTTCTATGGGGAAAGATAATAGAACTAGAGCCTATAAAGCTAAATTCCATGCTTGAATATATATAATCTTATAATCTAGGGTTAACATCAATATCCTGTATAATGAAGTATTCATTTTATTTAAAAGTGCTAAGATAAAGTTGACATGTTCATGCTTATTAATAATCATTCATTATCTCAGCAACTCCAAGAATAGCATATTAATTATGTAGTATCTGTGCATGTAAATTAAATTTCAGAAATATTACGACAGTTTTTCAAATGGCTCACTGAAGATATCCATGTACTATTTTTTGAATATGTGAATATATTACTTTACATGACATAGGAACTCAGTAGATATAATTGAATTAAGAAGCGTGAGATGAGATGATTATCCCAGACTATCCAGGGGTCCTAACCTAATCATGAAAGTGAAGTATTTCCAGACTTTGTTAGAAGGACATGTGTTTAATGAAATGTGGTCTTCCATTATTGGCTTTGTGTTGAAAGAGGTCGTGAGCCAATATATAGAGAGAAGCAACCTCTGGAGACGGGGAAAAAACAAAAAACAAACAACAAACAAACAAACAAACAAAAACAGGACAGATAGTTCGCTGGAGTCCAAAGAAAAGAATGCAACCATACCAACTGTATTCTCATGTTAGCCGTGTGGATGGTGTTGAATTTCTAAATTATACCATTTTAAAACCGAACATGATATTAAACCAAAGAATTTGTGAAAATTTGCTACAGAAGTCACAAAAATTTAACAGAAACATTAAATACTTGTCTTCTAAAATATTTCTTAAATGAGAACTTTAGAATATGAATGCAGACTCTGAAACTGAAAGTCTTGGTTAAGGGTAAAAAATAATAAAAAGAGAAGACAAATATCAAATTTTGTAGAATAATTTAGATTATATTCCTTTTTATCTATTAGATTTTATCTTTTATTTTATATGGAAAAATCTATCCATTATAAATTAATTAAATAAATGTTTTTAATAATAGGCTTTAGCATTATGAAATTGTATTTTTAATATCTTATTCAAACTAGACTTAAGTTTGTTACTTTTTAAGTTAGTTTACAACATTTAATTACTTATGTTTTTTCCACAAGTAAATTGTTTAATTCCTATGTGGTATTTGTATTTGAGACTCAGTATATAAATATTATCTATTGCTAACTGTAGACCTACCTGTAAGGGAGGGCATGAGTACAGTTTGTTGGGAAAAGCTGGCAGAGTATGGTGGGATGTGCTGCACCATGTGTCCCAAGAACAAGATGGTGGCCCAACATTCCAAGATGATCAAGAAGTCTCTCTGCCTACTTGTGATCTCTGTCTGTCAAATAAATAATTAAAATCTTAAAAAAATAAAGATGATCAAGAAGAACCTGCTGAAAGACAGCAAGAAGGTGGCACTGCAGGTGAAGTTGTTGATTTTGGGTGTTGAGGAGTCAGTGAAGAGCACCATTGTCAAGCAGATGAAGATCATCCATGAGAACAGCTACTGAGAGGAAGAATGTTGGCAGTACCATACAGTCCTCTGCAGCAACACCATCCAGTCCATCATGGCCATTGTCAAAGTTGTGGGCAATCTATAGATTAATTTTGCCAACCACTTATGCACAGATGAGGCTAGGAGCCAACAACTATGATTAGACAGGCAGATACATCCAGAGTAAGTCTGAGGACCAGAACAAGTGCAAGGATAACACAGTGATCCATACACACCTCACCTGCACTACTAACACCAAGAACATGTAGATGGCGTTTGATGCTTTCACCAACTTCATTATAGACAAAAACCCGAAGGACTGGAACCTATTCTGAGTCCTTCATACTAGTGGGATAAGCCACAACCAACTCTGCTTCCCACAGATCCTGAAGAAACTGGAGGTAAGAGGACCTAACTCCCCAACTCTCCCCCAACCCATGTGGGTCACTTTTCCAATTTTCTACACTCTGTTATTGGGTCCCTGAGCCCTCACTCATCTTCAGAGTCTCGGGAGAGAAGCTGACACAGACCTCCCTGTTTCAAGACACCCAAACCTTGGTACAGTAGTTGGTACTGGGAATGACCATGGTAACCACTTCCTGGGCATCTGTTCTAATTTTAACCTTTGTCTTGTTCTATGATGGGATAGGGGAGCACATGCTGAGTCTTCCAAGCACTGTGGATGAGGGGCACTAATTTCTCCACCTTGGGAACCCTGGATTTGCTAAACACACACCCCTGGAACAGCCCAAGACCAAATGTTTATAGGGAACCCCTTGCCTTCCTATACCTCCCTTGGTTCCAAGACTCCAAGGGGAAAAGCAAAAGAAGCATGAGAGGCCACTAATCCTGGCCACTATATGTTCATTTTTGTAGCTTAAAAAATTTAAAAAAAATGAAAGAAAAGGTGAAAGCAAAGACAAAAATGGACACCTAGAAAAAATTATAGAGAAAAACTATTTAAAACTGCAGATTGTGGCTATCATCCACCCAGCACACTTACAGTGATTCTATATTTTGAGTATGTCTGATGGTTTCCACCCATCACTGTGGTAACTTCCCCCTTTATTGGCAGCTTCCCTGTCCTGTCCTCCACAGAACTGGATTCAAGTACAGTTCAAGCCAACTGCCAACATCACTGATGTTTCTATCCAAGCCACCCTGATTCCTGGCTCCATTAACCTAAATTTAGCTCCTCAGGTCTAAAGTAAAAACCACCACTGCCTGCTGAGGGGTATACTACTAAGGTGCATGTCCCAGTCCTGGGTCTCTCAGGATTTAACACTTGGTTTTCTTCTCTTTCCTTCCCATGTCCACTTGTTTTTTTGTTAGTTTGTTAAATTCCACATATGAGTGAAAACATATGGTATTTGTTTTTCTCTAACTGACTTATTTCACTTAGCATAGTACTCTAGCCCCATGCATGTCCTTGCAAATGAAGAGATTTCATTCACTTTTTTGGCTAAGTAATATTCCACTCACATTTCTTTCTCCATCAATTGATGGACATTTAGGCTTTTTCTATAGTTAGGTTATTGTTAATAATGTTGCTATAAACATCAGGATGTTTTCATCACTTCAAAATAAGTAATTTTGGGAAATATCTAAGAGTGAAATTGCTGGATCATATCTAACTTTTTGAGGAACCTCCATACTGTTCTTCAGGGTGACAGCACCAGTTTGCATTCCTACCAACAGTTCAAGAGCATTCCCCTTTCTCCAGATCCCCACCAACATTTTTGTTTCCTGTGTTGTTGATTTTAGCCATTCTGAGAGGGGTTAGTGATATCTCATAATTTTGATTTGTATTTTCCTGGCAAGGAGTGGCGTCAAGCACATTTTCATGTGTCTGTTGGCTATGTGTACGTTTTCTTTGGAAAAATGTCTACTCATGTCTTCTGTGGGGCTGCTTTTTTTTTAATTTTTATTTGTTTATTTACAGCATAACAGTGTTCATTGTTTTGGAATCACACCCAGTGCTCCATGCAGTACGTGCCCTCCCTATTACCCACCACCTGGTTCCTCAACCTCCCACCCCCCCCACCCCCCTGCCGCCCCTTCATAACCCTCTGGTTGTTTTTCAGAGTCCATAGTCTCTCATGGTTCATCTCCCCTTCCAGTTTCCCTCAACTCCCTCTCCTCTCCATCTCCCCATGTCCTCCATGTTATTTGTTATGCTCCACAAATAAGTGAGACCATATGATACTTGACTCTCTCTGCTTGACTTATTTCTCTCAGCATAATTTCTTCCAGTCCCGTCCATGTTGCTACAAAAGTTGGGTATTCGTCCTTTCTAATGGAGGCATAATACTCCATTGTGTATATGGACCACATCTTCCTTATCCATTCATCCGTTGAAGGGCATCTTGGTTCTTTCCACAGTTTGGCGACCGTAGCCATTGCTGCAATAAACATTGGGGTACAAATGGCCCTTCTTTTCACTACATCTGTATCTTTGGGGTAAATACCCAGCAGTGCAATTGCAGGGTCATAGGGAAGCTCTATTTTTAAATTTTTCAGGAATCTCCACACTGTTCTCCAAAGTGGCTGCACTAACTTGCATTCCCACCAACAGTGTAAGAGGGTTCGACAAAACAGGAAAAAATATTCAATGGAAAAAAGACAGTCTCTTCAATAAATGGTGCTGGGAAAACTGGACAGCGATATGTAGAAGAATGAAACTCGACCATTCTCTTACACCGAGTTTAAACTCTTACATCGAGTTTAAAGATAAACTCGAAATGTGGGGCTGCTTTTTAATTGATTTTTCAACTTGAGTTTGGTGAGAAGGAGAGTCTTGCTAGGGTCAGTGTGACATTTTCAGTTGCCAATATTCTCATCACAGGAACATTATTTTCCACTTCTGAAATCACAATTTTGTAAGTGGAGACATTTCTAAAATTCATTATTTTAGTTATATGATATTTCTTTTCACATATTAAATGATATTTGGCATCTATCACTACTTTAATTTGTTTCATTTGTTAAACTCTATATGATTTATCCATTCATCAGTTGATGAACATGTGGACTTTTTCCATAATTTGGTTATTGTTGTTAATTCTGCTATATACAGCTGGGTATATTTCTTCCTTCAAATTAGTGTTTTTGTAATCTTTGGGTAATACCTGATAGTGCAGTTGCTGGATTATAAAGTAGTTCGTTTTTAAAATTTCTTAGGAACTCCATACTGTTTGTCAGAATGGCTGTACCAGTTTGCATTCCCACCAACAATTCAAGAATGCCCCCCGCCACATCCATGCCAACAATTGCTGTATCTTGTGTTGTTGATTTTAGTCATTTTGACAGGTGTGAGTTAATGATGATGATATGGTGTGGAGCATCTTTTCATGTGTCTATTGGCCATGTGTATGTCTTCTTTGTAGAGATGTGTACTCATCACTTCTGCCCATTTCTTATTGGATTACTCATTTCTTAGATGTTGAGCTACTAAGGTCTTTATATAATTTGCTTAGTGTCACAGAGTGGGATGGGGGAAGGGTAGAGCTAAATAAGTGATGGATATATAGGACTGCACTTGTTGTGAGTAGCACTGTATGTTGTATATATAAGTGTTGAATTAATAAATTGTATGCTTGAAACTAATATTACGCTGTATGCTAACAAAAGCTAAGTAAAAACTTCAAAACATAATTAAAAAGAAGAAACCTCAATATGATTTATTGAACATTCCAATTATTTTATCCTACATGAGATACATAATTTGTCAGATATAATATTTTGATATACCCTTGTTAATCTCTGGATTTCCATGAAACATAATTAGTTAAGTCTAATATACCATAGAACAGATGGCTCTCCATTAGATTTTCTCTTCAAAATTTTACGTTTATTATTTTAATTTATTTATTTTTTCAGCTTAACAGTATTCATAGTTTTTGAACAACACCCAGTGCTCCATGCAAAACGTGCCCTCCCTATTACCCACAACCTGTTCCCTCAACCTCCTACCCCTGACCCTTCAAAACCCTTAGGCTGTTTTTCAGAGTCCATAGTCTCTTATGGTTCGCCTCCCCCTCCAATTTTTTTTTATAAACATATAATGTATTTTTATCCACAGGGGTACAGGTCTGTGAATCACCAGGTTTACAAACTTCACAGCACTCACGATAGCACATACCCACCCCAATGTCCATAACCCCCTCCCCTCTCCCAACCCCACCTCCCCCCATCAACCCCCAGTTTGTTTTGTGAGATTAAGAGTCATTTATGGTTTGTCTCCCTCCCAATCCCATCTTGTTTCATTTATTCTTCTCCTATCCCCCTAACCCCCCATGTTGCTTCTCCATGTCCTCATATCAGGGAGATCATATGATAGTTGTCTTTCTCCGATTGACTTATTTCACTAAGCATGATACCCTCTAGTTCCATCCATGTCATCGCAAATGGCAAGATTTCATTTCTTTTGATGGCTGCATAGTATTCCATTGTGTATATATACCACTCTTCTTTATCCATTCATCTTTTGATGGACATCTAGGTTCGTTCCATAGTTTGGCTATTGTAGACATTGCGGCTATAAACATTCGGGTACACGTGCCCCTTCGGATCACTGTGTTTGTATCTTTAGGGTAAATACCGAGTAGTGCAATTGCTGGGTCATAGGGTAGTTCTATTTTCAACATTTTGAGGAACCTGCCTGCTGTTTTCCAGAGTGGTTGCTCCAGCTTGCATTCCCACCAACAGTGGAGGAGGGTTCCCCTTTCTCCACATCCTCGCCAGCATCTGTCATTTCCTGACTTGTTAATTTTAGCCATTCTGACTGGTGTGAGGTGATATCTCATTGTGGTTTTGATTTGTATTTCCCTGATGCCGAGTGACGTGGAGCACTTTTTCATGTGTCTGTTAGCCATCTGGATGCCTTCTGTGCAGAAATGTCTGTTCGTGTCCTCTGCCCATTTCTTGATTGGATTGTTTGTTCTTTGGGTGTTGAGTTTGCTAAGTTCCTTATAGATTTTGGATACTAGCCCTTTATCTGATATGTCGTTTGCAAATATCTTCTCCCATTCTGTCAGTTGTCTTCTGGTTTTGTTAACTGTTTCCTTTGCTGTGCAAAAGCTTTTGATCTTGATGAAATCCCAATAGTTCATTTTTGCCCTTGCTTCCCTTGCCTTTGCCAATGTTTCTAGGAAGATGTTGCTGCGATTGAGGTCGAAGAGGTTGATGCCTGCATTCTCCTCAAGGATTTGGATGGATTCCTTTCTCACATTGAGGTCCTTCATCCATTTGGAGTCTATTTTCATGTGTGGTGTAAGGAAGTGGTCCAATTTCATTTTTCTGCATGTGGCTGTTCAATTTTCCCAGCACCATTTATTGAAGAGGCTGTCTTTTTTCCATTGGACATTCTTTCCTGCTTTGTCGAAGATGAGTTGACCATAGAGTTGAGGGTCTATTTCTGGGATATCTATTCTGTTCCATTGATCTATGTGTCTGTTTTTGTGCCAGTACCATGCTGTCTTGATGATGACAGCTTTGTAATAGAGCTTGAAGTCCGGAATTCTGATGCCACCAACTTTGGCTTTCTTTTTCAATATTCCTTTGGCTATTGGAGTTCTTTTCTGGTTCCATATAAATTTTAGGATTATTTGTTCCATTTCTTTGAAAAAAATGGATGGTATTTTGATAGGGATTGCATTAAATGTGTAGATTGCTTTAGGTAGCATAGACATTTTCACAATATTTATTCTTCCAATCCAGGAGCATGGATCATTTTTCCATTTCTTTGTGTCTTCCTCAATTTCTTTCATGAGTACTTTATAATTTTCTGTGTATAGATTTTTAGCCTCTTTGGTTAGGTTTATTCCTAGGTATCTTATAGTTTTGGGTGCAATTGTAAATGGGATGCACTCCTAAATTTCTCTTTCTTCTGTCTTGTTGTTGGTGTACAGAAATGCAACTGATTTCTGTGCATTGATTTTATACCCTGACACTTTACTGAATTCCTGTACAAGTTCTAGCAGTTTTGGAGTGGAGTCTTTTGGGTTTTCCACATATACTATCATATCATTTGCGAAGAGTGATAGTTTGACTTCTTCTTTGCAAATTTGGATGCCTTAAATTTCTTTTTGTTGTCTGATTGCTGAAGCTAGGACTTCTAGTACTATGTTGAATAGCAGTGGTGATAATGGACATCCCTGCCATGTTCCTGATCTTAACGGAAATGTTTTCAGTTTTTCTCCATTGAGAATGATATTTGCAGTGGGTTTTTCATAGATGGCTTTGATCATATTGAGGTATGTGCCCTCTTTCCCTACACTTTGAAGAGTTTTGATCAGGAAGGGATGCTGTACTTTGTCAAATGCTTTTTCAGCATCTATTGAGAGTATCATATGGTTCTTGTTCTTTCTTTTATTAATGTGTTCTATCACATTGATTGATTTGCGGATGTTGAACCAACCCTGCAGCCCTGGAATAAATCCCAATTGAACGTGGTGAATAATCCTTTTAATGTACTATTGAATCCTATTGGCTAGTATTTTGGCAAGAATTTTTGCATCTGTGTTCATCAAGGATATTGGTCTGTAGTTCTCTTTTTTGTTGGGATCCTTGTCTGGTTTTGGGATCAAGGTGATGCTGGCCTCATAAAATGAGTTTGGGAGTTTTCCTTCCATTTCTATTTTTTGGAACAGTTTCAGGAGAATAGAAATTAGTTCTTCTTTAAATGTTTGGTAGAATTGCCCTGGGAAGCCGCCTGGCCCTGGGCTTTTGTTTGTTTGGCAATTTTTTTTTAAAGATTTTATTTATTTATTTGACAGAGAGAGAGATCACAAGTAGGCAGAGAGGCAGGCAGAGAGAGAGGAGGAAGCAGGCTCCCTGCAGAGCAGAGAGCCCGATGCGGGGCTCGATCCCAGGACCCTGAGATCATGACCTGAGCCGAAGGCAGCGGCTTAATTTACTGAGCCACCCAGGTGCCCCTGTTTGGCAATTTTTGATGACTGTTTCAATCTCCATTCTGGTAATGGGCCTGCTCAAGTTTTCTATCTCTTCCTGGTTCAGTTTTGGTAGTTTATATGTCTCTAGGAATGCATCCATTTCTTCCAGATTGTCAAATTTGTTGGCGTAGACTTGCTCATAGTATGTTCTTATAATTGTCTGTATTTCTTTGATGTTAGTTGTGATCTCTCATCTTTCATTCATGATTTTATTGATTTGGGTCCTTTCTCCTTTCTTTTTGATAAGTCTGGCCAGGGGTTTATCAATCTTATTGATTCTTTCAAAGAACCAGCTCCTAGTTTCATTGATTTTTTTCTATTGTTTTTTTTTTTGTTTCTATTTCATTGATTTCTGCTCTGATCTTTATGATTTCTCTTCTCCTGCTGGGTTTAGGGTTTCTTTCTTGTTCTTTCTCAAGCTCCTTTATGTTTAGGGTTAGGTTGTGTACTTGAGACCTTTCTTGTTTCTTGAGAAAGGCTTGTACCGCTATATATTTTCCTCCCAGGACTGCCTTTGCTCTGTCCCACAGAATTTGAACCATTGTGTTTTCATTATCATTTGTTTCCATGAATTTTTTCAATTCTTCTTTAATTTCCTGGTTGACCCATTCATTCTTTAGAAGGATGCTGTTTAGTCTCCATGTATTTGGGTTCTTTCCAGCTTTCCTCTTGTGATTGAGATCTAGCTTCAGAGCATTGTGGTCTGAAAATATGCAGGGAATGATCCTAATCTTTTGATACCGGTTGAGACCTGATATGAGAACCAGGATGTGATCTATTCTGGAGAAGGTTCCGTGTGCACTAGAGAGAATTGTTATTCTGTTGCTTTGGGATGAAATGTTCTGAATATATCTGTGATGTCCATCTGGTCCAGTGTGTCATTTAAGGCCTTTATTTCCTTGTTGATCTTTTGCTTGGATGATCTGTCCATTTCAGTGAGGGGAGTGTTAAAGTCCCCTACTATTATTGTATTATTATTGATGTGTTTCTTTGATTTTGTTATTAATTGGTTGATATAGTTGGCTGCTCCCACGTTAGGGGCATAGATATTTAACATTGTTAGATCTTCTTGTTGGACAGACCCTTTGAGTAGGATATAGTGTCCTTCCTCATCTCTTATTATAGTCTTTGGCTTAAAATCTAATTGATCTGATATAAGGATTGCCACCCCAGCTTTCTTCTGATGCCCATTAGCATGGTAAATTGTTCTCCACCCCCTCACTTTAAATCTGGAGGTGTCTTCGCGTCTAAAATGAGATTCTTTTAGGCAACATACTGATGGGTTTTGTTTTTTATCCATTCTGATACTTTGTGTCTTTTGATTGGGGGATTTAGCCCATTAACATTCAGGGTAACTATTGAGAGATATGAATTTAGTGCCATTATTAGCCTGTAAGGTGACTGTTACTGTATATTGTCTCTGTACCTTTCTGATCTACTACTTTTAGGCTCTCTCTTTGCTTAGAGGACCCCTTTCAATATTTCCTGGAGACCTGGTTTGGTGTTTGCAAATTCTTTCAGTTTTTGTTTGTCCTGGAAGCTTTTGATCTCTCCTTCTATTTTCAATGATAGCCTAGCTGGATAGAGTATTCTTGGCTGCATGTTTTTCTCGTTTAGTGCTCTGAATATATCATGCCAGCTCTTTCTGGCCTGCCAGGTCTCTTTGGATAAGTCTGCTGCCAATCTAATATTTTTACCTTTGTATGTTATAGACTTCTTTTCCCGGGCTGCTTTCAGGATGTTCTCTTTGTCACTAAGACTTGTAAATTTTACTATTAAGTGACGGGGTGTGGACCTATTTTGTTGACTTTGAGGGGGATTCTCTGTATCTCCTGGATTTTGATGCTTGTTCCCTTTGCCATATTAGGGAAATTCTCTCCAATGATTCTCTCCAATAGAACTTCTGCTCCCCTCTCTGTTTCTTCTTCTTCTGGAATCCCAATTATTCTAATGTTGTTTCGTCTTATGGTGTCACTTATCTCTCGAATTCTCCCCTCATGGTCCAACAGCTGTTTGTCCCTGTTTTGTTCGGCTTCTTTATTCTCTGTCATTTGGTCTTGTATATCACTAATTCTTTCTTCTGCCTCATTGATCCTAGCAGTGAGAGACTCCATTTTTGATTGCACCTCATTAATAGCTTTTTTGATTTCAACTTGGTTAGATATTAGTTCTTTAATTTCTCCAGAAAGGGCTTTTATATCTCCAGAGAGGGTTTCTCTAATATCTTCCATGCCTTTTTCGAGCCCGGCTAGAATGTTCAGAATCATCATTCTGAACTCTTGATATGACATATTACCAATGTCTGTGTTGATTTGGTCCCTAGCCTTCGGTACTGTCTCTTGTTCTTTTGTTTGTGGTGATTTTTTCCACCTTGTCATTTTGTCCAGATAAGAAGATATGAAGGATCAAATAAAATACTAAAAGGGTGGCAAAGACCCCAGAAATATGCACTGTAACCAAATCAGAAGAGACCCCAAATTTTGGGGGGTAGAATGGGGATAAAAAGAGGTTCAGAAAAAAAAGAAAAAAAATTTTAAAAATAAAACAAATAAAGAAAAAATATAAAAAAGAAAGAAAAAAATATATATTTAGATAAACTAGTCAAAAAACGTTAAAAAAGAAAAGGTAAAAGTTTTAAAAAATTTAGCAGAGGAAGAAAAATGAAAAAAAGAAAAAAAATTGGAAAAAGAAAAAAAATGGAATTAGCTGCAAGACTAAAGAATCAAGGGGAGAAAGCCATGAGTTCCGTGCTTTGCTTTCTCCTCCTCTGGAATTGTGCTGCCGTCTTAGGAATTGAACCTGCTTTCCTTGATAGATGAACTTCGTCCTGGCTGGATATTTTGTTGATCTTCTGGAGGAGGGGCCTGTTGTAGTGACTCTCAAGTGTCTTTGCCCGAGGCGGGATTGCATCGCCCTTACCGGGGGCTGGACTAATTAATCTGCTCGGGTTTGCTTTTGTTAGCTTCTGTTCCCTGAGTGCTTTCCGTTGCGTTCCGGAAGACGGGAAAGAAAATGGCGCCCTCGTAGTCTCTGGCCCGGAGGACCCGAGAGCCTGGGGCCCCACTCCTCAGTGCGCCCCCAGAGGACAGCACCCAATCACTCCCGTATCCCCAGCCTCTAGCCACGCTCCGAGCTCACCCAGCCCACGACCAGTTCAGGGTAACCCCGAGCTGAGAGTTCAGTCCTCGGCTCTGTCTCTGTAGCTGGCTTCTCTGTTCTAATACCTGCGAGCTCTGCAACACTCCGACACCCCCGATCCTTCTGTGACCCTGCGGGACCTTGGGCCATGCTGACCCCGTGTGGGCTTCACCCTGGTTTAGCCTCTGGAGCAATGTCCCTCAGTGGAACAGACTTTTAAAAGTCCTGATTTTGTGCTCTATTCTCTGCCGCTTGCTGGGCGCCGGCCCCTCCCCCCGCAGTCTATCTTCCTGTCGTTTTAGATTCACTTCTCCGCCAGTCCTACCTTTCAAGAAGTGGTTGATTTTCTGTTTCTAGATTTGCTGTTCTTCTTCTCTTCAATCTCCCGTTGGATTTGTAGGTGTTTGCAATGTTTAGATAAGCTATCAAGCTGATCTCCTGCTACCTGATGTAGTCTCAGCCTGCTACTTCTCCGCCATCTTGACCAAGTCTTCTTCTCTTCAAAATTTTACATATTGTACATAACAGCAATGCTAGGACCTAAATAATACTATCTTGAGAGTATTCAGTATGTAAATACATATAAATTAATTACTGTACCTACAGGAAGTACTCAGTGATAATAATAATAATTAATATTATTCCTTCTAACAAAATGTAGTCAACTACTACTACAAATTTGAGTTATATGCTCTTACAAAATTAAATGATTCATTTCCTGGTTAGATATGTGCAGTCATATATTCATTTTTATATTTTTCTTATTTACATTATAGTGGTTTCATATGTCATTTGTATTAATAAGGAGGAGTCAAAATTAAACAGACTTTAACTTCTACTTTGATATGATCTTCTGAATTCACACACTATGAAATGAAAATTGATAGTTAAATGATATACTTAGTTAAAAATGACTGATCAGGGGAACCTGGGTGGCTCAGTGGATTAAAGCCTCTGCATTTGGCTCAGGTCATGATCCCAGGGTCCTGGGATTGATCCACACATTGGCTTTCTGCTCATCAGGGAGCCTACTTCCCCGCCCCACCACCTGTCTCTCTGCCTAATTGTGATCTCTGTCTGTCAAATGCATAAATAAAATCTTTAAAAAAATACTGACCAAAAAGACCAATTCTCAAATACTTTTATCAAGTATACTTTCAATTGTATTAGTTTTTCATTGTCTTCATCTAATCTTCCAAGTCCTTTTGAAAACCTTGGGAGGTTACTAGGGGCTCATGATAAGTAGCTGGATAACTTCACATTAAATCTAATACACATAATGGTTTATTATTTTTATGTATGAGAGGGAGAGTACTTCTCAACCAGACAACTCAATTGGAGAAGATTCCAGGATATCAAAGAAGATTTAAGTTCTTCAAATAAGAACTTAAACAATTCATAGAAAAAAAATGAGAATGAAGACACTTTGGTCCAACACTTATGGGATACAGCAAAGGCGGTCCTAAGGAGGACATATATAGCCATATAAGCCTTCCTCAAAAAATTGAAAAACCCAGAATACACCAGTGCACTTTACACTTTATGGAACTGGAGAATCAACAAAGAAATTAAGCCAACCCCCCACACAAGAAGGGAAATAATCCCAGGACCCTGAGACAATGACCCGAGCCAAAGGCAGAGGCCTCAACCCACTGAGCCACACAGGTGCCCCCTAAAAGTTCTTTATCCCAGTTTCTTTTGTATTCACTCCTGGCCAGTAGAGTAGGACCTTCGCTAAAGAAGCAACTCTGAGATATAAATGTCTTCTAGTAGGTCATTTTTAACTTGCACATGTAAAATCAAGGGAGTTAAAGGTATTGTATTTGTGAACAATTAGGGACAAAGTTAGATAATGTTAAAGGTGTTAATTGATTTTGTTTCAAATTATCTAGGCATTTACTAACCAAGAGAGAATGAAAACAAAGACATAAAAAAGATAAATACTGTTGAGGATCAACCACTTCCATGATGTAACACCTTTTGAGGATTCATTTGCAGGAATTATTGCATTTTCTTGTTTAAACAAGGGGTTAAGCTTTTCAGAATACTTGGAAAGCAAACACCCTAGAGTGAAATAAAAACTATTCTAAATTATTCTCAGATGGGCGCCACTGGTAAAATATTTTTATGATTGTGGGCAGATCTAATTTAGATGATTATAAGAAGTTGAGAGGGCAAATGCACTATTATTTAGCTAAGTATTTGTATCCACACAGATATGTATAATTATAATGGAATTTTTTTTTAAAAGCTATTGGATATTCTGGCCATCAAAGTTGGGATTTTTAAATGACTTGTAATGCTCTCATTCCATTTTTTGGAGTTATGACAAAATTGGGAATAAAAGAAAATTACACACAGGGTGGACCAAGATGTTTCATTATAACATATAGATTTGAGTTTTTGATGACAAAACGAATAGTCTGAATGGTTATCTCTCTTAATGATGGCTTGAGAGATATATATGATGGCATGATCTTTCCACATCACTGTCAACATAAAGGAATGAAAGATAAGAAAGAAAGATGTCATATTCAGTTTTTATGAATTCTATATTTGTATCTTCATTGGAAACAATGTATATGAAAGTCAGTTGGTTTTTCTCTTCATCAGTTTAATCAGAAATATCTACCATTTGCAGAGGACCATACATCAGGTGGAACATTTTTTTCTTTGCCATGAAATGTATACTGAAATTTCAATACCTGCTAGTTTTGCAGCAGTGTCATGGGACAGGGGCCTGTGGAAATGCCCTTTCCAACAGGATATCAAAGACTGTTTTCCTCTGATTACATTTCCAGAACACCCAGTCACCAGGTTCTAGCTTGCGATTAGCAGGATATTTTGAACTGGCATAAGAGATATCATATTTAACCTATAGACAATAAGTTTTAGTATAAGATATTAAGGACACATGACAGCTGATTTTATTAGCATGAATTAAAGAAGGAACAATAGATAATTTTTTGCAAATAGACAGAGGTGACCATCACATGTGGACTGAGTTTATGTTTTCTCCAATGGGTGTTGTGAAGAGTCAGCAAGACCAAAGGCAATGCCTGAGGCAAAGGGAATCCAGGAACTTCAGCTATTTTAGGTATTTTAAGTCTGAGGGTACCATTTGTTCTCATGTACTTGCCTGATGATTGAGGTTTATAAAAACAGGAAAAATGCTGTAGAGAGACAATATGGCAGAGAAGTAGGAGAAGGCACTCTTTCAACCTGTCCCCTAAAGAGAGCTGGTTACCTACCAAAAAACTCAGATCACCCATGAAGTCAGCCTGAGATTATAATTATATTGTACTGGATCTCTACGGGGGCAGAAGACACCAGTGGAGGGGTAAAGCAGAGTGGGAACATCGGGCTGATATTAGAAGTTAAACAAAAGATGAGGGAGCCACCAGAAGCAACCCATTGGAAAGTAATACCCCAATACAAGAGTGCCCTGTGATTGGGGGCCAGCATTAACTTGGAGTCTGCTTGAAAGAACTCAAAAAGAGCAGAAGATTTTAAGGGGAATTTGGTGGCATAGGGCGGTGAAGGACTGGGACTAAAGCCCATGGACCCAGGATGGTCACTGCCAGCAGGGGAGCAGAGAGCACAGCGAAGAAGCCAGGTCTTGGTCCCTGAGCCACTGGCACATCTGAGAGAGTCTGGGAGGTGGCAACCATGAGGGTGAGGGGGTCTGGTGTGGACGTCAGCCTGCGCTCTCGAGAACCAGACTTTTGCACTCTGCAGGTGCAGTGCATGACTGGAGTCTGAGTTGCACTCCACACCCTCCCCAGAGAGAGATCCATGCAGGTGCCAGGCAGCACTCTCTAGGACCTAGAGATTCTGAGTACTCTTAGCCCAGGACAGCATGAAAATCTCACTGCGCTATCTCTGCTTGGGACCTTTCTGGCATTTTGGAGCTGCCCAGAGAGCCACGGCTGGTATTTCTCATGGTTTTGGGTACAAGGGAGAGTTCCTGTGACCTCAGAGACCATGACAGAGCACGTACTCTGCCAGCAGCAGAGGGGGAATTTATGTGCACTGGATCACACAGAGGGGAACAGACTGAGGAGTCTCTCTGAGAGGGAGGTCTGTGCTGTTTTTTTTCCTCTAAACCTCCAAAGAACTGTCAAAATCCGGTATGAGGAGAAAAAAACCAAACTAACAAACAACAACAGCAAACCTCCAGAGAATAAAAGCTTGAAAAACTAATTTCCTCAGAGCCCAGCCCGTTGATGGGGTCAGGAAAGCTCAACTCTAGCAAGACTACCTGAAAAACCATGTGACAGCTCCCTCCCCGAGAAAGCCAGACAAAAAAACCCAAAAACAAAATACAAAACAAACAATCAAAGCAAAGCAAAGCAAAACAAAACGAAACAATAAAAATGAGGACAACCACCACTACTTCATTGATACAACTTTTATTTTTAATTCGTTCCCTCTATTCTGTTTCTTTCTTCTTTATATATATAACTTTTTAACCTATTTATCATCATAATATGCTCAGTGCATCAAATTCCATAATAACCTTTTAACCTGAACATTTTGATACATATACCTGTGTTTTCCTTTTGCTTCTCATTTTTTAATTTATTTTATTTTATTTTTTAATATTCATATGAAGATGAGCTTCAAGGTAATCCACTTTCCCCAATCAATGCCACCCTTATAGGTAAACCAGTTTCAATCCCCCTTTATCTCAGGAAAGTTGAGTCCTTTAACACAGATATCAAAGATATGTATCCAGAAAGATTCAATATAACCTTCCTTGTCCACACTGAGAATTTTTAACCCCCTTCCCATCTTTTTCTTCTGTCAGTGTTTCTGTGTATTTATTTTGGTTCTGGTAGTATATAAATCTTATACTTGGAGTTAATTTTGAAGGGGTTCTTTCTTTCTTTCTTTCTTTCTTTCTTTCTTTCTTTCTTCTCATCTACTTTTGTCGGTGCTTTTGTTTGTATACGTCATAAATCTTACCTTTGGGGCCCATTTGGGCTGGGCTTCTCTTTTACTTTACCTTTCTTTTTTTTCCTCTCTCTCTTTCTCTCTCTTTTTCTTATTTTCTTTCATTTCTTGGTGACTCTCAATTGCTCAGAAACTTTCCAGGGTGCACCTTGCATGCACCACAGTTGATACATTCAGCTACACATCCATTCAGGCTTCTCTCACCAAAATGACTACGAGGAGGAATGCCCAACAGAAGAAAAATGCAGAGACTGGGCCTTCTCCATCAGAGCTATTGGATATGGACATAGACAATATGTTGGAAAGGGAATTCAGCCTAACAATTATCCAGGCAATAGTTAGGTTGGAGAAAATCTTTGATGACAAAATGGAATTGGCTTGGGCAGATGTGAAAGCCACCAGAGATGATGTTAACAATGCTCTCAATGGGGGGGGAGTCAAGATGGTGGGGAAGTAGGAGGAGGCACCATTTCAACCTGTACCCTAAAGTGAGCTGATTACCTACCAAAGAACTCTGATCACCCATGAAATCAGCCTGAGATCAGAATTATACACATCTGGATCTCTACAGGAGCAGAAGACGTCAGTGGCAGGTAAAGCAGACTGGGAGCGTCGGACTGATATCGGAAGATAAACAAAAGGGGGAGGGAGCCACCAGAGGTGACCCATTGGAAAGTAATACCCCAATACAAGAGTTCCCTGCATCTGGGGACCAGCATTAACTTGGAGTCTGGTTGAAAGCACTCAAAAAACAAAGAGCAAAAGATTGCGGGGGGTAATAGTGGCAACCTGGGCGGTTAGGGTCAGGGACCTAAGTCCCAAGACCCAGGACAGCCTCTCCTGGCGCTGAGCCAGAGAGAGTGGGGCGGAAAAATCAGGTCTCCGTCCCTGAGCCGCCAGTGTGCCTGAATGTCAGCGCGCCCACGAACGAGTGGGGTCTGGCTCCCGTGAGGGGCTGGGAGCCTGGCCAGACGGCAATCCTGAAACACGCGCGTCCCACACCCTCCCTTGGGATAGGTGCTCATAGGTGCTAGCCTGGAGCTCTGGCATCCAGAAACACCAGACATTCCCAGCCCGGGACAGCGGGAAAATCTCAGTGTGTGATCTCTGCTCGGAACCTCTCTGGCGATCTGGAGCTGCCCAAACAGCCACCGCTGCCCTGGTTTTGGATACAACGAGGAGCTCCTGCATCCCCAGGGACAGTGACTGAGAACTGACTCTGCCAGCAGCTCTTGCAAAACATTCTGAGGCTTCTCTCTGAGAGGGAGGTCAGGGTGCAGTTTGCTCTCCTCAAAACCTCCCAAAACCATCAAAAGCTGTCAAGGCGAGAGAAAGAAGATGAAAAAACATAAAAACCCCCAGAGAACAAAAGCTTGAAAAAAACAGTTTCCTCAGAGCCCACCCCCTTGAGGGGAGTGGGAGGACCTAACTCAGGGAACATCATTGTCTGAAAAACCACGTGGCAGTCCCCTCCCCCACAAAAACCAACCAGGAAGGAAGAAAAAAAAAAAAGACTACAAGAGAACAACCACCACTACTTCATAAATATAACTTTTATTTTTAACTCTTTACCAATATTCTGGTTCTTTTCTTTTATATACATACAGATAATTTTTAACCTATTTACCATCACACTGACATGTCCAGTACATCAAATTCTTTAATAACCTTCTAACCTGAACTTTTTGATATATACACCCGTGTTTTACTTTTGCTTTTCTATTTTTTTAATTCTTTTTAAATTTTAATTTAGTTTAGTCAGTTTATTCTTTTTTAATTTTTATTTTCTACTATACATATAGAGTTAAAGTTCAAGGTAATCCCCTTTCCCCAATCAATGATACCCCTATAGACAAACCAGTTTTTAATCACCCTGTAACTTAGGAAAGTTGAGTCCCTTAACAAAAACATCAAGATACATTCAGGAAGAAACAAAATAACCCTCCTCACCCACACTGAGACTTTATAACCACTCTCCCAATTTTTCCTTCTGACAGTGTTTCTGTGAAATTGTGTTTGTCCTGATAATATATAAATCTTATACTCGGGGTTCTTTCTGACGAGGTTCTTCCTTTTTTTTTTTTTTTTTTTTTTGCTTATATATATATATTTTTTTCTCTTGTCATAGACTTTTATCAGTCTTTTTGTTTGTCTGTTTTTGTTTGTATACTTCACAAATCTTACGTTGTGGCCCATTTGGGCTGAGACTTCTCTTTTATCTTCCCTTTTTTTCCTATCTCTCTCTCTCTCTCTCTCTTTTTTTTCCTTTTTTCTTTCCCCCTTTTTTTTCTTTCTTCTTCTCTATTTCTTTTTCTTTTCTTTTTTCTCTCATTTGGGCGGGGAATCCTGATAGCACAGAAGCATTCACGGGTGCACATTGACTGCACCACAATCGATAAGTCCAGCTGCATCTGTTTAGTCATCTCCGACCAAAATGACTAGGAGGAGGAACACCCAACAGAAGAAAAATACAGAGGATGGGCCTTCTGCAACAGAGCTAATGGCTATCGACATAGACAGTATGTCAGAAAAGGAATTCAGACTAACAATTATCCAGACAATAGGTAGGTTGGAGGAAGCCATGGATGACCAAACAGAATTGATTAGGGCAGAACTGAAAGTCACCAGGGATGATGTTCACAATGTTAGGGCAGAACTGAAAGCCACCAGGGATGATGTTCAAAATGCTCTCAATGAGTTCCAATCTAATCTAAATTCTCTAGAAGCTAGGGTAACTGAGACAGAAGATAGAATTCGTGATCTGGAGGACAAACAGATAGAGAGAAAGGATCAGGAGGAGACTGGAACAAACAGCTCAGAAGCCACGAAAACAGAATCAGGGAAATAAATGATGCCATGAAACGTTCCAACGTCAGAATTATTGGAATCCCTGAAGGGGAAGAAAAAGAAAGAAGTCTAGAAGATATAGTGGAAGAAGTTGTCTATGAAAATTTTCCCAATCTCACGAGTGGAAACAACGTTCATGTCCTGGAGGCAGAGAGATTTCTTCCCAAGATTTTAGATTCTCGAAAGTCCTCACGACACCTTATAGTTAAAATGAGGAATTATGTTTCATGACAGACCCTCTTAAAAGCAGCTAGGACAAGAAGCTCCTTACATACAGAGGAAAACCCATTAGAATAACGTCAGACCTTTCCACAGAGACCTGGCAAGCCAGGAAGCGGAGAACAATGAGGTAGAAACCAGAGATACAGTAGAAAGTATCAATAAAACTAGAAGCTGGTTTTTTCAAGGAATCAATAAGATTGATAAACCATTGGCCACAGTAATCCAAAAGGAAAGAGAGAAAGCCCAAATTAATAAAATTATGAATGAAAAGGGAGAGATCACAACTAACACCATGGAAATAGAAACAATCATCAGAAATTATTACCAACAGTTATATGCCAATAAGCTTAGCAACCTAGATGAAATGGATGCATTCCTGGAAAGCTACAAACTCCCAAAATTGAACCAGGAAGAAATTGACAACCTGAATAGACCAATATCTAGTAACGAGATTGAAGCAGTGATCAAAAACATCCCAAAAAACAAGAGCCCGGGACCTGACGGATTCCCTGGGGAATTCTACCAAACTTTCAAAGAAGAAATAACACCAATTCTCCTGAAGCTGTTCCAAAAATGTGAAGCAGAGTGACAACTTCCAGACTCTTTATATGAAGCCAGCATTACCCTGATCCCCAAACCAGGCAAAGACCCTACCAAAAAGGAGAATTTCAGACCAATATCACTGATGAATATGGATGCAAAGATTCCCAACAAGATCCTAGCAAACAGGATCCAGCAGCACATTCAAAAGATTATCTACCATGACCAGGTGGGATTCATCCTTGGGTTGCAAGGTTGGTTCAACATTCGCAAATCAATCAATGAGATAGAACAAATCAATAAGAGAAGAGAGAAGAACCACATGGTCCTCTCAATTGATGCAGAAAAAAGCATTTGACAAAATCCAGCATCCATTCCTGATGAAAACGCTTCAAAGTATAGGGATGGAGGGAACATTCCTGAACTTCATGAAATCTATCTATGAAAGATGCACAGCAAATATCATCCTCAATGGGAAAAAGCTTGAAGCCTTCCCGTTGAGATCAGGAACACGACAAGGATTCCCACTCTCACCACTCTTGTTCAACATAGTATTAGATGTTCTAGCAACAGCAATCAGAAAACAAAGAGAAATAGAAGGTATCCAAATTGGCAATGAAGGAGTCAAACTCTCTCTCTTCGCAGATGACATGATTCTTTATATGGAAAAACCCAAAGACTCCACCCCCAAACTACTAGAACTCAAACAGCAATTCAGTAACGTGGCAGGATACAAAGTCAATGTCCAGAAATCAGTGGCTTTCTTATACACTAACAATGAAAATACAGAAAGGGAAATTAGAGAATCGATTCCATTTACTATAGCACCAAGAACCATAAGATACCTGGGAATAAACCTAACCAAAGAGTTAAAGGACCTGTACTCAAGGTACTACAGAGAACTCATGAAAGAAGTTGAAGAAGACACAAAAAGATGGAGGAAGGTTCCATGCTCTTGGATTGGAAGAATAAACATTGTTAAAATGTCTATACTGCCTAGAGCAATCTATACTTTTAATGCCATTCCAATCAAAATTACACCGGTATTTTTCAAAGAGCTGGAGCAAAGAATCCTAAAATTTGTACGGAATCAGAAGAGACCCCGGATTGCTAAGGAAATGTTGAAAAACATAAACAAAACTGGCGGCATTACATTACCCGATTTCAAGCTTTACTACAAAGCTGTGATCACCAAGACAGCATGGTACTGGCATAAAAACAGACACATAGTCCAGTGGAACAGAGTGGAGAGCCCAGATATGGACCCTCAACTCTATGGTCAAATAATCTTCGACAAAACAGGAAAAAATATTCAATGGAAAAAAGACTGTCTCCTCAGTAAATGGTGCTGGGAAAACTGGACAGCGATATGTAGAAGAATGAAACTCGACCTATCTCTTACACCGTACACAAAGATAAACTCGAAATGGATAAAAGACCTCAACGTGAGACAGGAATCTATCAGAATCCTAGAGGAGAACATAGGCAGTAACCTCTTCTATATCAGCCACAGCAACTTCTTTTAAGATATGTCTCCAAAGGCCAAGGAAACAAAAGCGAAAATGAACTTTTGGGACTTCATCAAGATCAAAAGCTTCTGCACAGCAAAGGAAACAGTCAACAAAACAAAAAGGCAACCCACGGAATGGGAGAAGATATTTGCAAATGACAGTACAGACAAAAGGTTGATATCCAGGATCTCTGAAGATCTTCTCAAACTCAACACACACAAAACAGATAATCATATCCAAAAATGGACAGAAGATATGAACAGACACTTCTCCAATGAAGACATACAAATGGCTATCAGACACATGGAAAAATGTTCATCATCACTAGCCATCAGGGAGATTCAAATTAAAACTACATTGAGAGGGCGCCTGGGTGGCTCAGTGGATTAAGCCGCTGCCTTCGGCTCAGGTCATGATCTCAGGGTCCTGGGATCGAGCCCCGCATTGGGCTCTCTGCTCCGCAGGGAGCCTGCTTCCTCCTCTCTCTCTGCCTGCCTCTCTGCCTACTTGTGATCTCTGTCTGTCAAATAAATAAATAAAATCTTTTTAAAAAAAAAACTACATTGAGATACCACCTGACACTAGTTAGAATGGGCAAAATTAGCAAGACAGGAAACAACGTGTGTTGGAGAGGATGTGGAGAAAGGGGAACCCTCTTACACTTTTGGTTGGAATGCAAGTTAGTGCATCCAGTTTGCAGAACAGTGTGGAGATTCCTGAAGAAATTAAGAATAGAGCTTCCCTATGACCCTGCAATTGCACTGCTGGGTATTTACCCCAAAGATACAGATGTAGTGAAAAGAAGGGCCATGTGTACCCCAATGTTTATTGCAGCAATGGCCACGGTCGCCAAACTGTGGAAAGAACCAAGATGCCCTTCAACGGATGAATGGATAAGGAAGATGTGGTACTTATACACAATGGAGTATTATGCCTCCATCAGAAAGGATGAATACCCAACTTTTGTAGCAACATGGACGGGACTGAAAGAGATTATGCTGAGCGAAATAAGTCAAGCAGAGAGAGTCAAGTATCATATGGTCTCACTTATTTGTGGAGCATAACAAATAACATGGAGGACATGGGGAGATGGAGAGGAGAGGGAGTTGAGGGAAACTGGAAGGGGAGATGAGCCATGAGAGACTATGGACTCTGAAAAACAACCAGAGGGTTTTGAAGGGGCGGGGTGGGTGGGAGGTTGAGGAACCAGGTGGTGGGTAATACGGAGGGCACGTACTGCATTGAGCACTGGGTGTGATGCCAAAACAATGAACACTGTTGTGCTGTAAATAAACAAATAAAAAAATGCTCTCAATGAGTTCAATTATAATATAAATTCTCTAAGGGGTAGGGTAACTGAGGCAGAAGATAGAATTAGTGATCTGGAGGACAAACTGGTAAAGAAAAAGAATCAGTAGGAAGCCTTTAACAAACGGTATTGAAGCCATGAAAACAGAATTACGGAAATGAATGATGCCATGAAATGTTCCAACATCAGCATTATTGGAATCCCTGAGAGGGAAGAGAAAGAAAGAAGACTAGAAGATATAGTTGAACAAATTATCCATGAAAACTTTCCCAATCTGGAAAATGGAACCAGTGTTCATGTACTAGAGGCAGAATTGTCTCCCTCCAAGTTCACAGAATCTAGAAAGACCACGAGACACCTGATTGTGAAAATAATGAATCATAATTTTAGACAGGAGCTCTTGAAAGCAGCTAGTTGGAAGAAAACTCTTACATACAGAGGAAAACACGTCAGAATTACCTGAGACATGTCCACAGAAATTTGTCAAGCCAGAAAGGGCTGGCAAGATGTATCCAGGGTAGTAAATGAGAAGAATATGCAGCCAAGAATACTTTATCCAGCAAGACTGACATTCAAAATGGATGGAGAGATAAAGAGCTTCCAAGACTGGCTTAAGGTTTAAAAGAGTATGTGACAACCAAGGCGACACTGCAAGAAATATTAAGGGGGGTTCTATAAAAGAGGAAAAAAAAAACCAAGAACATCATCAAACAGAAATTTATGGAGACAATCCATAGAAAAAGGACTTCACACATAACACAATGACAATAAAGAGTATCTCTCAATAATAGCTCTCAATGTGAATGGCCTAAATGTGCCCAGAAAACAACACAAGGTGGTAGATTGGATAAAATGACTGGACCCATTCATATGTTGTCTACAAGAGACCCATTTGGAACCTAAGGAAACATCCAGACTGAAGTGAAGGGATGGAGAAGCATCTTTTATGTCAATGGGCCTCAAAAGAATGCTGGAGTCATGATTCTCATATCAGATAAATTAGACTCTTTAAACTAAAATCTGTAGTCAGAGATACAGAAGGACACTCTGTAATTCTTAAAGGGACTATCCACTAAGAGTATCTAACAATTTTAAATATTTATGCCCCCAATATGGGTGCAGCCAATTACATGAGAAAACTGTTAAGATAAACAGTCATACTGATATGAATACATTAATACTAGGAGATCTTAACATGCCAATTTCAGTAATAGACAGATCATACAAGCAGAAAATCAATAAAGAAACAAGAACACTTAGTGACACATTGGACCAGATGGACCTCATAGATATACACAGAACATTCCACCCTAAAATAACAGAATAGTCATTCTTATCAAGTGCACATGGAACCTTCTCCAGAAAGGACCACATTCTGGGTCACAAATTAGGGCTCAACTGATAACAAAAGATTGAGATTATTCCCTGCATATTCTCAGATCAAAATGCTTTGAAACAGAAGCTCAATCACAAGGAAAAGTTTAGAAAGAATTCAAACACATGGAAGCTAAAGACCACCTTGCTTAAGAAAGCCTTTGATTAACCAGGAAATCAAAGAAGAACCTAAGGGGCGCCTGGTGGCTCACTGGGTTAAAGCCTCTGCCTTTGGCTCAGGTCATGATCCATGGTCCTCTTATAGAGCCCTGCATTGGGTTCTCTGCTTGGCAGGGAGCCTGCTTCCCTCCGCACCCCCCCCCCCGTCCACCTCTCTGCATACTTGTGATCTCTGTCAGTCAAGTAAATAAATAAAATCTTTAAAAAAATGACCTTTTATTATCTTTTGAAAATATTAAAAGTTTTCTACTACAGTAACTGCAGTGCATGAAAAAATCTTTATATCCTGTGGCTAAAGATGTTCTTGATGATAAGACAGTCCTTGACTATGTTATAGTTGATAGCTGTCCTTGCTGCGGTCAACATCAACTGCTATACCTGAATTAACATTTATCAGGAAGTTGATCTCAGCTATTTAAGATTGATAAACAAGCCACTGGTTCAGGAAAGTGCCTCAACAAGGTCTTTCTCTGATTTATTTGATTTTAATTTTTGCTTGGATTTTGGGGAATTTGGTTCAATGTGCCTGTCGACATTGGAAATTGATCCTGTTTACATTACTGATAGTAGTCCCTCTAGTAGTCTGTATTCTCCCAAAAGCTTTAAATGCATGCTCATAATCATCAACCACCAAGGAAGTGTTCTCCCTAAGATTTAATGTTAACAAAGGGGGAGAAAAAAAAAGAACGACTAAGTTAAAAAATTATAATCTGGGGCTCCTGGGTGGCTCAGTGGGTTAAAGCCTCTGCCTTCAGCTCAGGTCATGATCTCAGGGTCCTGGGATCGAGCCCGGCATCGGGCTCTCTGCTCAGCGGGGAGCCTGTTTCCCCTTCTCTCTCTGCCTGCCTCTCTGCCTACTTGTGATCTCTGTCAAATAAACAAATAAAATATTAAAAAAAATTATAACCCAAATGCCCTTCTACAGATGAATGAATAAAGAAGTGGTATATAAACATATGCGATGGAATACTAGTCTGCCATTAAAAATAATGAAATCCTAACATTTGCAAGGATGTGGCTAAAAATAGAAGGTAATATGCTAAGCAAAATAAGTGAGCAAAAGGAAAACAAATACCATATGATTTCTCTCATATGTGGAATTTTTAAAAATTACATGAATATGGGCAAAGGGAAGTAAAATGAAAGTAAGATGGAAAATGAGAAGGAGGGACACCATAGCAGATACCGAACTCTAGGAAACAAAGTGAGAGATGCTGGAAGGGAGGTAGGTATGGGAAAGGTATAATTGGAGGATGGGTATTAAGGAGGATATTTGTTGAGATAAGCACCAGATGCTGTATATAAATGATGAATCATGTATCCCCACCTAAATAATTTTTTAAAAGCTTCTGTGGAGCAAAGGAAATAATCAGTAAAATTAAAAGGCAACCTATAGAATGGGAGAATATAATTTCAAATGACATATCAAGTAATGGGCTAAGATCCAAAATATATAAAGAATTTACAAAATTCACCACCAAAAATTAATAATCCAGTTAAATAATTTGCACAACCATGAACAGACATTTTTCCAAGGATGATATCCAGATGGTCAATAGACACATGAAAAGATGATCATGATTTTTTTCTGATGATCAGGAAAAAAACAAATCATAACTACAGTGTAATATCACTCTACACCACTCAGAAGGGCTAAAATCGACAACACGATCAACAAGATGAGTTGGTGAACATGTAGAAAATGGAGAACACTTGTGTACTATTGATGAAAACTGGTGCAATCACAGTGGAAAACAGCATGGAGGCTCCTCAAAACTGTAATAATAGAACTACCCTATGATCCAGCAATTGCCCCACCCTGCTCAGCAGGGAGTTTGCTTCTTTCCCTGACCCTCATTCCATTCATGCTGTCTTTTTCTCAAATGAATGAATTAATTAGATGTCTTTTAAAAAAAGAATTAGAGTGATTTCTATGAGATATTAAAAGCAAACAAACAAACAAAGGATACCCAAGCAGGCCATTTTAGCAGGATGGAAATTTATATTAAGAAATAGAAAGTGTAAAAAAAAAAAGAATTAGAAAGTGTCAAGTGGGCAATGATGGAGCTGAAATGGAGGTCCCAATATGGTCCTCTCAGAGATTGTGTAAATTAACTAATAAGGGATTCTACTTGTCCCTCAAACTTTGAAGGGAGAAAACCAATTTTACTTTATTTTCCCTGGTTTGGAAGGTTGAGTTGAAAGGCAAAATTTATCATGCAAAAAGTGGCATCAAATTGCCTGAGATGAGCGCACCACAAATTCATCATTTAAAAGAATCACAGAAAGGGGCAGGGTCCCTCCATCTGACCTTCAGTAGGGAACTAAAGACATATGCATATGTAAAGATAAAATGGACTAAAAGAAAGAACATACCTTTATGTGACTACTTGGAAATTGAAACACTTCTTGTCTGAAATAGGAGGATATAGAGTCAAGAAGAGCTGGCATACACTTCATTCCTGAATGTAAAGATGGCTAAAAGGAAGTCCCCACTGCATGGAACAGGGGTTGGGAGAATTTTGGTAAAATTATAGAATTCTTTTCTTCTATATCACCCCAAACTCATTTTTCTTCCCAGAACCAGAGATCCCAGGACCAGTGCTACAGCCATGGTGCCAGAATCAGAAATGATCCTTAATTCTAAAACCACAACTACACTTTTGAATGTTTGTCAAATCTCCTACGGCTTTAATGAAATGGATTTGGCTTGACCACTTTGGAAAAAAATAGTATTGACAGTGAAGACATATATATTGCCTATTATTTAAGATAGCCCCTTAGTTCTGTACCTATGTAATTCTACCATATATAAATATAGGCGCACTGAGAGGATGGCATTTACCATTTTAGCATTGCTGCTAGCGCTATGGATCAGCACAGTGATTGAATCAAATGTTGCTCCCCAAAGGAGAAAATATGGGACAATAGTCACTGATAGATGGGGACAATACATAATAGGAAAGTTTAAACAAATGCATAAGTGGAATATGCAAGGAGGAAATCTAATGACCATTATATCTCAAGAGAGGCTCAGAATAAGAAGTTTATTCAGTTCTTAGATCAGTTATAGCAAATGGCTGAAAGAGTGAAGTGATACATTGCCAAGCTCTGTAATTATTAGAACTTAATAAGGTTAAATGAAAGCCTATAAACTTGAATGACATGATTATGGGGGACATTTTGGTCATACAACGTGATATTTTTGTGGCTCCATTTAAAGTTTGGAGTGGAATTCTAACAATATGTCATTATCCTTGGAATCTTGTTATTCATGTTTTATCTACTGTGATATCACCTCACAACTGTCAAAATGACTGAAACTAACAACACTGGAAACCAGTGTTGCAAGAATGTGCCAAAAAAAGAAAAAGAAAAAAAAGGCAAACCCTCTCATGCTTTCAATGCAACCACTCTGGAAAACAGTATGGAGGTTCCTCAAAAAGTTAAAAATATTGGATCCAGCAACTGAACCACCATATATTTCTCAAAGGATATGAAAATAGTCATTTGAAGAGAGACACACACCCCAAAGTTATAGTAACATTATCAACTATAGCTATGGAAAGAGCCCAATTTTCCATCAAGTGATGAATGGATAAAAAGATGTGATTACAAATACATATATATATATGTACAATTTTGTAGTAATTTAGCCATTAAAGAGAATCAATCTTATTTTCAGTGTTGTGGATGGAATAGAGCATGTTATGCTAAAAAATATGTCAGAGAGAGAAAAAAATACCATATGCTTTTATTCATACTTCAGACTTTAAGAAACAAAATGCATGAACATAGGTGGGGGAGGAGAAGCAAACCAAAAAGCAGACTCATAAGTGTAGGGGACAAACTGAGGTTTGCTAGAGGGAAGGTGGATGGATAATGGGTTAAATGGGTGACCGGGATTAAGGTGGTCACTTGTGATGAGCCGTGGGTGTTTTATACAAGTGATGTATCACCAAATTCAGTTCCTTAAATTAATATTACACTGTATGTTAGCTAATTTGAATTTAAATAAAACCTCAAAAAAAAGAAAAAAAGTTTTGTCTTATTTTATTTCCACGTATTTGAGCTTTTCTAGCCATTTTCTGTTACTGATTAAATCTGCTATGTGTTGAGGGAAGGTTTTGCATGCTTTTCGTTTTTTAATTTGTTATATTTATTTTATGACACAGAAGGGGCTCACTCTTGGTGATATTTCTGTGTAAATTTGAGAATAATGAGCCTTCTGTTTCTGTTTTATTCTAGAAAAGCAAATTACATTTAGTTGATAGATGGTGATGTTCAATTCAATTGCTCTTACTGATGTTTTTCATTCAGGATCTTTCAATTATTATTTGATTACTGTACACTATCCAACAGTAGTAGTGAATTTTTCAACTCCTTTGCATTTTGGTATAAACGGAGAGGTTTTCCCACACATACATCTATGCACTGTTAGGTAAATAAACATGAATGATCATTAGGCCATCACAAATCATTGATCCATCTATCATAAGGTAATGTTCCTTTATATCCCAGCTAACTTTCCTTTTCTAAAGCCTGCTTTTTCTGACATGATGATAGCTACTCAAGATTGCACTGTATTAGTGTTAGCATAGTGTATCAAAGATTTTGTTGATTTATTTGACACACAGAGAGAGATCACAAATAGGCAAAGGGGCAGACAGAAAGAGAGAGGGAGAAGCCGGCTTCCTGCAGAGCAGAGAGCAAAATCTGGGCCTCGATCCCAGGACCCTGAGGTGCTGACCTGAGACAAAAGCAGAGGCTTAACCCACTGAGCCACTCAGGCACCCTGTGTTTTGCTTTTAATTCACTTTAACAGTCTTTTGGGGGAGATTCACACACATATTTTTCCATATTCAAGTATACTTGAGATAAGATAACCTAGTAATTTCAAGTGTTTAGCATAGTTATCCAACAATTGTATACATTAAAAAAAGGCTCACAAGTGTCAGTGTAGTTGCCATCTGTCAGCATACAAACTTGTTAAAATATAATTGATTATATTCCCTGTAATGTATTTTTCATCCTGGTGTCCTATTTATTATATTGGGAGCTTGGCCTCTTGCTTCCTTTCCACATTTTATCCATCACCCAGTATTATCTCCCCTGACAACCATATTTATGAATCTATTTCTGTATTTTGTTTGGTTATTTCTTTGTTTTTTCTTTGGATTCCACATATAATTGAAAATCTGTATTTGTCTTTTACTGTCTAACTTATTTTAGTTAGCATAATACACTCTAGTTCCATTCTTGTTGTCAAAATGTCAAGATTTTATTATTTTATGGCTAATATTGTTACACTGAGCCACCCAGGTGCCCCTGTTATATGATAATGAAATATCAAATATAATATCTTTATTCAATCATTTGAAGAGCCTCCATACAGTTTCCAACAGTGATGCTTCCTACCAACAGTGTAGAAGTGTTCCTTTTCTCCACATCCTTACCAACACTTGTTATTTATATGATTTTTTTATTCTACCCATTCTTAAAGGTGTTAGGTGACATCTTCTTGTGGTTTTCATTTGTAATTCCCTGATAATTAGTGATTAGTTGAACATATTTTATATACTTATTGAATATCTTCTTTAGAAAATGTCTATTTCAAAATATGCCCATTTTTAAACTTTTTAAATCTTTTTTCCCTACTGAATTGTATAAGTTATTTATATACTTTTTGCATGTTAACTCCTTATCAGACATACAGTTTTCAAATATTTACTCTCATCCAGTATGTTGTCTTTCATTTTGTTGATAATTTCCTTTGCTGCACGGAGGTTTTTAAATTTGATATAGTCATATATGTTTATTTTTCTTTTATCTTTTCTTCTTATTTATTTATTTATTTTTAAATTTATTTTCAGTGTTCCAGAATTCATTGCTTATGCACCACAGCCAGTGCTCTATACAATATGTGACCTCCATAATACCCACCACCAGGCTCACCCAATGCTCTACTCCTCTCCCCTCCAAAACCCTGTTTGTTTACCGAAGTCTACAGTCTCTCATGGTTCCTCTCCACCTCCAGTTTCCCCCATCTCTTCTCCTCTTCATCTCTGCATGTCCTCCGTGTCATTCCTTATGCTCCACAAATAAGTGAAACCATATGATAATTGACTCTCTCCACTTGACTTATTTCACTCAGCATAATCTCTTCCAGTCCCATCCATGTTGATGCAAAAGTTGGGTACTCATCCTTTCTGATGGAGGCATAATACTCCATAGTGTATATGGACCACATATTCTTTATCCATTTGTCTGTTGAAGGTTCTTTCCACAGCTTGACGACTGTAGCTATTTCTGCTATGAACATTGGGGTATAGATGGCCCTTCTTTTCACTACATATGTATCTTTGTGGTAAATACCCAGCAGTGAAATTGCAGGGTCATAGGGAAGTTCTATTTTTAATTCCTTATGGCATGTCTGCACTGTTTTCCAAAGTGGCTGCAACAACTTTCATTCCTACCCACAGAGTGAGAGGGCTCCCCTTTCTCCACATC
The DNA here is from genome assembly GCF_922984935.1 of Meles meles. Lineage (NCBI taxonomy): Eukaryota > Metazoa > Chordata > Mammalia > Carnivora > Mustelidae > Meles > Meles meles. The sequence goes on along the minus strand of NW_025721582.1, from coordinate 533,825 downwards.
CTCTCCAACACATGTTTACTGTCTTGTTAATTTTGGCAATTCTAACTGGCATAAGGTGGTATCTCAATGTGGTTTTTGTTTCTTAAATTAATATATAATGTATCGGGGCGCCTGGGTGGCTCAGTGGGTTAAAGCCTCTGCCTTTCACTCAGGTCATGATCCCAGGGTCTTGGGATCGAGCCCCGCATTGGGCTCTCTGCTTGGCGGGGAGCCTGCTTCCTCCTCTCTCTCTCTCTTCCTGCCTCTCTCCCTACTTGTGATCTCTATCTGTCAAATAAATAAATAAAATCTTTAAAAAAAAAATATATATATATATATATATATATATATATATATATATATATATATAATGTATTATTAGCATCAGGGGTTCAGGTCTGCGAATCGCCAGGTTTACACACTTCACAGCACTCACCATAGCACATACCCTCCCCAATGTCCATAACCCAACCACCTTCTCCTTAGCCCCCTCCCCCAGGCAACCCTCAGTTTATGATGTGAGATTAAACGTCTCTTATGATTTGTCTCCCTCCTGATTCCATCTTGTTTCATGATTTGAATATCCCTGGTGGCTAATGATGATGAACATTTTTTCATGTCTGTTAGCCATTTGTATTTTTCTTTTATCTTTCATTTCCTTTGCTTTTGTTGTCAAATAAAAAACAAAAGAATATTTGCAACACTAATGTCAAGTAGCTAAAAGTCTGTATTTTCTTCCAGGAGTTGTATGGTTTCAGGTCTCATGTTCAAGTCTATTCCCTTTTGAGTTAAGGTTTATATATGACATATTATATTAGTCCAGATTCATTCTTGTGCATGTGCTGTCTTGTTTTATATGTCTAGCACCATTTATGGAAGCGAGTATCTTTTCTTTATTGTGCATTCTTGACTGCTCTGTCATAAATTAATAGACCACTTTTGAATGGGTTTATTTCCCATTCTCTATACTCTTCCAGTAATCTGTGTTTTTATGCCACTGCAAAATTTTGATTAATATACCTTAGGAATATAGTTTTAAATGATAAAAATTCCTCTAACTTTGTTCTTCTTCCTCAAGATGACTTTGGATATTTTCTCTCTTTTGGGGTCCAGTAAATATTTTAGAATTTTTAAACAACTTTAACCATACTAGAATTAAAATAAAAACATAAAAAAATAATCAGAGATGCATACAAAAATCTATGTAAGACATTCATTCTTTTGGGGGGAGTTGTTTTCTTGTTTTATTTTTTGTTCTCTCTCTCTCTCTCTCTCTCTGTGTGTGTGTGTGTGTGTGTGTGTGTGTGTGTGTGTGTGTTATGTTAGTTACCATAAAGTACATCACTAGTTTTTGATATTGTGTTCCATGATTCACTGTTTGTATACAATACTCAGTGCTCCATGCAATCCATGCCCTCCTTAATACCCATCACCAGGCCCACTCATCCTCCCACCCCATCCCTTCTAAAGCCCTCAGTTTGTTTCATGGAGTCCATAATCTCTCATGGTTCAGTTCCCACTCTGATTTCTCCCTCTTCCACCCCATTCTCTTACACCATATGCAAATATAAACTCTAAATTTTTGAAAGACCTGAATGTGAGACAGGAATCCATCAAAATCCTAGAGGAGAATATAGGTAGTGACCTCTTTGACATTGGCTGCAGCAACTTCTTTCAACACCCTTCTCCAAAGACAAAGGAAACAAAATAAAAAAATGAAATTTGGGGACTTCATCAAGATAAAAATCTTCTGCACAACAAGGGAAACAGTCCACAAAACAAAGAGGCAACTCACAGAATTGGAAAAGATATTTGCAAATGACACTACAGAAAAAGGTCTGATATCCAAGATCTACAAAGAATTTCTCATGCTCAACACCCAAAAAGCAGATAAGTCAAAAAACGGGCAGAAAACATAAGCAGGCACTACTCCAAAGAAGACATACGAAAGGCTAACAGACACATGATGAACTTATTATCATTTTTAGCCATCAGGTAAATTCAAATCAAAACCACATTGAGAAGAGATTCATTCTCATGGCCTATTTTTCTTCTTTATTTCTATGAAAAATGTCATTGCAAGTTTGCTAACAATGTCTTTGAATCCAGATTGTTTTGAAAAGTGTGAATATTTTTCTATTTATTTTTATTAACATATAAAGTATTATTTGGTCCAGGGGTACCTGTGAATCATCAGGCTTACACAGTTCACAGAAGTTACCCTACCCCATACCTTCCTCAATGTCCATAAACAACCACCTTATCCCTACCCACACCACCCAGCAACCCTTAGTTTGTTTTGTGAGATTAAGAGTTTCTAATAGTTTGTCTCCCTCCCAATACCATCCTGTTTGATTCTTTCCTTCCTTACCCCCACAACCCCCTGCCCTGCCCCTCAAATTCCTAATTTCAGAGAGATCATATGATAGTTGTCTTTCTCTGATTGACCTATTTTGCTCAGTATAAAACCCTCTAATTCCATCCACGTCATTGCAAGTGGCAAGATTTCATTTCTTTTGATGGCTGCATAGTATTCCATCTTGTGTGTATGAATACACACATATGTATGTGTATATATATTTATATGTGCATATATATGTATATATACATATATGCATGTGTGTATGTGTGTGTGTGTGTGCGTGTGTGTGTGTGTGTAAAATCTTTTTTATCCTTTCATCTGTTGGTGGACATCTAGGTTCTTTCCATAGTTTGTCTATTGTCTACATTGCCACTATAAACATAAACATTCAGGTGCATGTGCCCCTTCAGATTACTACATTTGTAACTTTAGAGTAAATACCCAGTAGTACTGGGTCACAGGGTAGCTCTATTTTCAGCTTTTTGAAGAACCTCCATGCTGTTTTCCAGAGTGGCTGCACCAGCTTGTATTCCCACCAACAGTGTAGGAGTTTTCCCCATTCTCCACACCCTTGCCAATATCTGTTGTTTTCCTGACTTGTTAACTTTAGCCAATCTGACTGGTGTGAGGTGGTATCTCATTGTTGCTTTGTATTTGTATTTCCCTGATGGCAAGTGATGTGGAGCATTTTTTTCATGTATCTGTTGGCCATTTGGATGTCTTCTTTGCAGAAATGTCTGTTCATGTCTTCTGCCCATTTCTTGATTGGGTTATTTGTTCTTTGGGTGTTGAGTTTCTTAAGTTCTTTATAGATTTTAGGTACTAGACCTTTATCTTATATATCCTTTGCGAATATCTTTTCCTATTCTCTCAGTTGTCTTTTGGTTTTGTTGACTGTTTCCTTTGCTGTGCAAAAGATTTTTGATCTTGATGAAGTCTCAATAGTTCATTTATGTCCTTGCCTCCCTAGCCTTTGGCCAATCATTCATGATTTTATTAATTTTGGTCCTTTCTATTTTCTTTTTGATAAGTATGATCACAAGATTTTCAGTATTACTAAATCTTTCAGAGAACCAGCTTCTAGTTTTGTTGATTTGTTCTACTGTTCTTTTGGTTTGTATTTCATTGATTTCTACTCTGACCTTTATTATTTCTCTTCTCCTGCTGGGTTTAGGCTTTCTTTGCTTTCTTTTTCCAGCTGGTTTAGGTATAGGATTAGGTTGTGTACTTGATACCTTTCTTGTTTCTTGAGAAAGGCTTGTATTGTTATAAACTTTCCTCTCAGGAACACCTTTTCTATGTCCCAAATATTTTGAACTGTTGTATTTTCAATTTCATTTGTTTCCATGATTTTTTTTAAATTCTTCTTTAATTTCCCAATTCATTCTTTGACCAATTCATTCTTTGGTAGGATCCTCTTTAGCCTCCATTTATTTGCATTCTTTCCAACTTTCCTCTTGTGATTGAGTTCTAGCTTCAAAGCATTGTGGTCTGAAAATATGCAGGGGATGATCTCAATCTTTTGGTATCAGTTGAGACCTGATTTGTGACCCAGGATGTGATCTATTTTGAGAATGTTCCATGTGCAGTAGAGAATAATGTGTAATCTGTTATTTTGGAATGAAATGTTCTGAATGTATCTGTGATGTCCTTCTTGTCCAGTGTGTCATTTAAATCCCTTATTTCCTTATTAATCTTTGGCTTAGATTATCTGTCTATTTCAGTAAAGTGTTATTAAAATCCCTGAATATTATTGCATTATTTTCAATGTGTTTCTCTGATTTCATTATTAATTGGTTTATATAATTGAATGCTACCATGTTGGGGCATAGATATTTAAAATTGTTAGATTTTCCTGTTGGACATACTCTTTTAGTACGATATAATGCCCTTCCTCATCTCTTACTATAGTGTTTGGCTTAAAATCTAATTGATCTGTTATAAGGATTGCCACCCCAGTTTTCTTTTTATGTCCATTAGCATGGTAAATTGTTTTCCACTCCCCCACTTTAAATCTGCAGGTGTCTTTGTGTCTAAAATGAGTTTCTTGTAGGCAGCATATCAATGGATTTTTTTTGTACTGTTTTGTTTTTGTTTTTGTTTTAATCCATTCTGATACCCTATGTCTTTTGATTGGAGCATTTAGCCCATTCACATTAAGGATAACTATTGAAAGATATGAATTTAGTGCCATTATATTGCCTGTAAGTTGACTGTTACTGCATATTGTCTCTGTTCCCTTCTGTTATATTACTTTTAGGCTCTCTCTTTGCACTTAGAGGACCCCTTTTAATATTTCCTGTAGAATTGGTTGGTGTTTGCAAATTCTTTACATTTTTGTTTGTCCTGGAAGTTTTTATCTCTCCTTCTATTTTCAATGACAGCCTAGCTGGATATAGTATTCTTGGTTCCTTTTTTTCCCCTCTTCTCTCGTTTAGCGATCTAAATATATCATGCTAGTACTTTCTGGCCTGCCAGGTCTTTGTGCATAAGTCTGCTGTCAACCTAATATTTCTACAATGTATGTTACAGACCTCTTGTCCCGAGATGCTTTCAGGTTTTTTTCTCTTTGTCACTGAGACTTGTAAGTTTTATTATTAGATGATGAGGTGTGGACCTATTTTTCTTTATTTTGAGGGGAATTCTCTGAGCCTCCTGGATTTTGATGCTTGTTCCCTTTGCCATATTAGTGAAATTCTTATTAAAATTGCTCCAATATATATTCTTCCCCCCCTCTTTCTCTTTCTTCTTTGATCCCAATTATTCTAATATTGTTTTGACTTTTCTCTCTAATTATCTCCTTGTGGTCCAGTAGCTGTTTGTCTCTCTTTTGTTCATCTTCTTTTTTTCTCCATCATTTGGTCTTCTATATCACTAATTCTCTCTTATGCCTCATTTATCCTGCAGTAAGAGTCTCCATTTTTTATTGCACCTCATTAATAGCTTTTTAAAATTTTCAACTTGTTTAGATTTTAGTTCTTCTATTTCTCCAGAAAAAGATTCTCCAAAATCATCCATGCCTTTTTCAAGTCTAGCTAACACCTTTTTAATCATCATTCTGAACTCTAGTTCTAACATATTACCAATATGTGTATTGATCAGGTCCCTAGATGTTGGTATTGTCTCTTGTTCTTTTTTTTGGGGGGGGTTAGTTTTTCCACCTTATCATTTTATGGAGATCAGAATATATGAATGAGAGAGTAAAATACTAAAAGGGTGGCAAAGACACCAGAAACATATATGCTAACCAAATCAAAAGAAACTCGAAACTGGGGAAGAAAGGGATAAAAATTTTATATATGCCTGGTTAATATAACAGAGACACCCACTTGATTTTGGATGTATTCTTGTCTCTTGGAAGAAACTATCTTCCAAAATTTTAAAAGAAAGAATATATATATTTAGATAGGTAGATAGATAGATAGATAGATGATAGATAGATAGATATCCAATAAAGGAATGGAATATGACTGTAAAGATGAAACTAAAAAAGATTTTTTAAAAGGAATTGATAAGTTGGTTGGGAAAAAAAAGGAAGAGAGAATGTGATCAGGCTGGAATCTAGAAGAAAGCCATGCACTAGATTTAAGGTATATTTTGATCTATTGGAAGAAATTGTATCCCAAATTTTTAAAGAAAAAAAAAACTATATGTATACAAAAAATAAGTTTAAATATAATGAAGGGATAAAATATGACTATAATAATGAAAATTAAAAAGATTTGTTAAAAGGTATGGATAAGATAAAATCGTTAAAAAACGTTAAAAGCAGAAAGAGGAAAAGTTAAACAACTAAAATAAGAAAAAAAATTAAAAATTTAACTTGCAAGACTAAAAGATCACAGGAAAAATCCATGAACTTTGTTTTGCTTTCTCCTACCTGTGGAGTTCTGCAGTTCTCGTTGATCAGTGAACTTGTTCTTGGTTCGATGTTCTTGCTGATCATCTGGATGAGGGGCCTGTTGCAGTGATTCTCAAATGTCCTTGCCCATGGTGGAATTGCATCACCCTTGCCAGGGGCAAGACTAAGTGGTCTGCTTGGGTTCACTCGCTCTTGGTAGCCTTTGTTCTCTGGACACTTTGGATGATGGAAATGAAAATGTCAGCCTCCCAATCTCCAGCCTGGAGAAGCCAAGGGCTCAGAACCTCACTCCTCAGTGTGCCCTCAGAGAAAAGCAGTCAATCCCTCTTGTCTCCCTGGTTACTGGTCATGCTCTGTGCTCACCTTGTCTGTGAGCATGCAATTCTATCTGACACACAGCCCCATTTGGAGGCTCTAAATCCAGCAGATTCCTGACTTCTGTTCCCGTGCCACTCCTCCCAGAGGAATAAGGAGGGGATTTTTCCAGATCTGCCACTTGTGGGGTCCCTGATCAAAGAACAGTGGTCCAACTGTGCCTTGGATCATGGTTTAAGGTAACCCTGAATGGAAACCTCACTCCTCAGCTCTGTATCTGTAGCTGGCTTCCCTGTTCCAATACCTGGGAGCTCTGATGCACTCAGACATCCCTGGTCTTTCTGTGACTCCATGGATCCTGAGACCACACTGACCCTGTGAGGGCTCTACCCCTACTTAACCTCTAGAGCAATGCCCCTCAGTGGAGCAGACTTCTAAAAGTTCCAATTTTGTGCTCTGCTGCTCCAGTGCTTGCTGTGAGCTGGCCCCTCCTCCCGTGGTCTATCTTCCCTTCAGATTCACTTCTCCTCCCATCCTACCCTCCAGAAAGTGGTTGATTTTATGTTCCTAGATTTACTGCTCTTCTTCTCTTCTATTTCCTGTTGATTTTGTAGGTGTTCAGATTGGTTTGATAACTATCTACTGAACTCCTGAGGACTAATGATACTTCAGTCTCTTACTCCTCCACCATCTTGCTTCCCCTAAACATGTAAATATTTTAATGTTACTTCCTCCTGAGCATAGAATTCCTTTCCCATTTCTTTTGCCTTATTTATTTTTTCAATACCTTACACTTTTCAATGTTCAAAAGTTTTATCTCCTCGCCACCATCCTAGCTCATCCTCTCCACATCCTCCTTTTATATTTTTGCTTTCAAGCTTTGTTGCTTTTCATTATCCAGTCTTTCAAATTGTTGGTTCATCCTTCTGTGTTCTTTAAATTTTCTTTTTATTTTTTAACTTTTAAAATTTCTTTTCAGTGTTCCAGAGTTCATTGTTTATGCACAATGACCAGTGCTCCATGCAATATGTGATCTCCATAATACCCACCACTAGGCTCACCCAAATCCCGACCCCCTCCCCTCCAAAATCCTCAGTTTGTTTCTCAGAGTCCACAGTCTGTCATGGATCATCTCCCCCTCTGATTTCCCCCAATTCACTTTTCCTTTCCTTTTTTAAAAAAATATTATTTATTTGAGAGAGAGAGTGAGAGAAAGAGAGCACAATTGGGGAAGTGGTTGAGGAAGAGGAAAAAATAGAATCAGACTCCTCCCCTGAGTGTGGAGCCCTAGACAGATCTCACTCCGAGGACCCCAAGATCATGACCTGAGCTGAAGTCAGCTACTTAACAAACTGAGCCACTAAAGTATCCCTGTTCTCTTTAAGCTTCTGTTGATTGTTTGTAGAATATTATTTATTTTGTTTGTTGGATTTTTTTCCTCCACTCATTTCTCAAATCCATTGATTATTTTATAAATATCAATTTATATTATTCATCTGGCATATTTCTTATCTCTATTCTGTTTAGCTCTTTTTCTATGATTTTTGTCTTATTCTTTCATTTGAGATATAAATGTCCTTTATTTTGTCTAAGTCTCTGTGTTTTATTAATATATAGTTAGGTCAGCTATATCTCCTGGTCTTGAAATTAGTGGACCTGTGTTGAAGAGTTCTTATGGTCCTCTGTAGCACAAATACCCCTGGAGAGCAGAACCTGTAACTCCAAGGGTAATTCCTCTGTAGGTTATGAGAAGTGCACTGCTGTAGCTGAGCCACATTTGTTTTGTTCTGCTTTTGTTTTGTTTTTGTGTTTTTGAGTCACTTTTGTTTTCAACCATACTTGTTTCAATGACCCATTTCACCTACTGTTGGAGTGTTGGATAGAACTTGGTCCCTGTCCTATTGAGAAATCTGAGTCTACTGTGGGCTCATTTTTAGGCAAAGCCAGCATTTAGGATAGCTATCTGCAATTAGTCTTTCTGCCACAGCTGCTGTTATATAAAATGACAAGGTTTGATCTCTGTGAGGCTGAGAGGCTCTCACTGGTTGGTCAGGCTAGCGGTCAGAATAGATGTCTACAATTAAACTCACCCAGGGTTATAGGCATAACTTATGGCAGGGCTTGCATTCTGATTAGTCAGCTAAGAGGTTCAGCTTCTTGAAGTGCAGGAACACTGGTGTGTGGAATTACCTCACCATCTTCCCAGTTCAGTAGTCACTTTGGAGTGATGCCAGTCCCAGCCAGGGCCACCTAAAGTGTGTGACAAGGCAGGAACTATTTTGGATGGGTGCCTGCTAGGGAAGGTGGGTTGGGTTGGGAAGGTCCAGCAGAACATGAACATAAGACTTGGAATGCTATTGAGGTAGATAAAGAGCATTAGACTCCTGGAAGCATCCAGATGTCTAGGCAGAGTGAGGGGAAGAGAAATTGTTTCACCTAGTGTTGTTGTTGTTTTCCTTCTAGCTATATCTCTGGAAGATAGCTGTGCTTTCAGCACATGTTCTGAGATTGGTAAATAAAGCACCACGAGGTACTTTTTCAAATTAATGTTTTTGGACTGTGTTTCAGACTGGGTAATTTATTATGTTGGATTTATTCTTTTCTAGCCATTCTATATATTACTCACTTTGACTATGATAAGTGTAATCGCCATCTGTTAACATACAATGTTCTTTAATAATACGGACTCAGTTTTCTTTTCCTATTACACTCTGGTTCTCCTGCAGCTAAGCCCACTACTTTTTAAAATACCTAGAAGAGAGGAACCCTGCCCTCATTTTGTGTAAATAAATAAATAAATAACAAATAAATAAATAAATTGTGATTTTTTTAAAGAAGTATTTAGAGTAAAGGTCCACATACTTTAAAAGTTTCCAAAATTAAGCAGCACTGTATTTAAAAATCTGCTGTCCATCCCCACTGCCTGGACAGCCTGGCACGTGGTTTGATCCTTTTTAAATTCAAGCTTTCTGGTGTCCTTTCATTTGCCATTATCCTTAACATGGTTTGGTTCCCAAACACATCTCTGTCGCTACTAATTTTTTTTTTCTTCTATATGGCTTCCACATTATGACTAATTGTGAAAGGCCTTTTCTGAAAGTTTTCAGGTCATTTTATACTTCTGTTGCATTCCTATAAACAGTTTAAGAGTTTTCCCCTTTCTCCATATACTCTCCAACATTTGTTGTTTCCTGTCTTGTTAATAATTGCCATTCTAAATAATGTAAGGTTGTAACGGGTAAAGAAGATGTCATCCTTATATACAATGGAATATTACTCAGCCATCATAAAGAATGGATACTAAACTTTTGTATCAACATGGATGAGACTAGAGGAGATTATACTGAGTGAAATAAGTCAAGCATAGATAGTCAATTTTCATTTAGTTTCACTTACTTGTGGAACATAAGGAATGATATGGAGGAAAGTAGGAGAAGGAAAGGAAAAGTCAATTGGGGGAAATCAGAGGGGAGAAAAACCATGAGAGACTATAGTATCTGAGAAACAAACTGAGCTTTTTATAGGGTAGGGGGGGTGGGGTGATGGGTGAGCCTGATGGTCGGTATTAAGGAGGGCTTGTATTGCTTGGAGCACTGAGTGTTGTACATAAACAATGAATATTGGAACACTGCACCAAAGACTAATGATGTATTTTATGGTGACTAATATAACACAATAATAATTTAAATAAATAAATAAATAAATATATGTTTTTTTGCACAAGTATAGCTGTTATCTCCTTATGTTCATGGGACAAAATGGACTCAGGATTAGCTTTGTAATATTTTTCTCAAATATGTTTCTTCAGGAACAATTTCTAGGATTATTTTTTGTTTGCTTGTTGCTTTTTAAAAAGTTTTTATTTAAATTCCAGTCAGTTATCCTCAAGTAAGATATTAGTTTCAGGTGTATAATACAGTGATTTATACTTCCATACAATGCTCTCAGTTCTCATCACTGCAAGAGCACTCTAGTTTCTGTCACCTATTGAAGCCATCACCTCTCCACTTCTCCTTCTGATAACCATCAGTTTGTTCTCTATAGTTAATGGTCTGTTTTCTTGGTTTTCCTTCTTTCTCCCCTCCAACACTTTGCCATTTTTTCCCTTAAATTCAACATACAAGTGAAACCATATGGTATTTGTCTTTCTCTGACTGACTCTGACTTTTTTCACGTAATGGAATATTCTGTAGCTCAATCCACATCATTGCAAATGCCAGTATTTAATTTTTTATGGCTGAATAATATTCCAGTGTGTATGTGTGTGTGTCCATGCGTGTGTGTGTGTGTCCATGCGTGTATGTGTGTGTGTGTGTGTGTGTGTGTGTGTGTGTGTGTGTGATATTCTGTATCCATTTATCAGTTGATTTGAGCTCTTTTCATGATTGGCTATTGTAGATAATGGTGTTATAAACATCAGCATGTATGTATCAACTTGTATCCCCTTGAGGTAATATTACTGTATTTTTGGGTAAATACCTCGTAGAGAAATTTCTTAATCCTAGGGTCATCCTGTTTTTAATCTATCTAGGAATATGCATGCTGTTTTCCAGAGTGGCTACATCAGTTTGCATTCCCACCAAGAGTACAAGTAGGTTCCCCTTACTCCACATCCTTGTCACCACATATTGTTCCTTGTCTTCTTGATTTTAGCCTTTCTGACAGTTGTGAGGTGATAACTCATTATAGTTTTGATTGGCATTTCTCTGATGATAAGCTGTGGGAAGCCACGGTAAGGCTCGAGATGAGAGCCAAACCAGGATCAGACTTGTGCCTCCTCCAATATCTCACTGCCTGATTCAAGGCAGAGGATAATGGAGTTGAGTTGCATTTGAGAAAGAGCCTGTGCCATGCACTGCTTGCTCGCCTATGTGACTTCTCACATGTCCTCTAGATATTTGACCTTCAAAACAACCCAGATGCACTCATTAATCTTCTAGTGGTTCTTGCTGTCCTGTTAGAAGCTATGAGATAATCTTTCAAGTGTGCTTTTAGTGGTTGATGTTTACCACCCACCATCTGGTACTGGTATGTCTATAGTGAAAAATATTATGAAGCTGGTGTGTGAACCTTTAATCCTGCAGCAACACTTAGATAAGTCACCCTTTCACTGTAAGACTTCTATATACTCTGTTGATTTTACTAATAAAGCAGCATTTGGTGGAAATCATCCCTGGTGCTCCTCCTGACCCATCTCTTTGTCTCTTTGATTTCTTTTCACCATCCTCTTACCCTCGCGTACCTGGTCAATTTGTCACGTCGGCGGTGACAATAAGCATATTTGATTTCATGTATCTGTTGTTCAACTGTATGTCTGCTTTGGGAAAATATTTGTTCATGTCTTCTGCCTATTTTTTTCCATTTATTTATTTATTTTTTCAGCGTAACAATATTCATTGTTTTTGCACAACACAGAGTGCTCCATGCAATACGTGCCCTCCCTATTACTCACCACCTGGTTCCCCCCACCCCCCACGCCGGCCCCTTCAAACCCTCAGGTTGTTTTTCAGAGTCCATACTCTCTTATAGCTTGCCTCCCTTTCCAATATCCCTCAATTTCCTTCTCCTCTCTATCTCCCAATGTCCTCCATGTCATTTGTTATGCTCCACAAATAAGTGAAACCATATAATACTTGACTCTCTCTGCTTGACTTATTTCACTCAGCATAATCACTACCAGTTCCGTCCATGTTGCTACAAAAGTTGGGTATTCATTCATTCCTTTTTTTTTTTTTTAATAAACATATAATGTATTTTTACCCCAGGGGTACAGGTCAGTGAATCACCAGGTTTACACACTTCACAGCACTCACAATAGCACATACCCTCCCCAATGTCCATAACCCCCTCCCCCTCTCCCAAACCCACCTCCCCCAGCAACCCCCAGTTTCTTTTGTGAGATTGAGAGTCATTTATGGTTTGTCTGCCACCCAATCCCATCTTGTTTCATTTATTCTTCTTCTATCCCCCTAAACCCCCATGTTGCATCTCCATGTCCTCATATCAGGGAGATCATGTGATAGTTGTCTTTCTCCGATTGACTTATTTCACTAAGCGTGATACCCTCTAGTTCCATCCACGTTGTCACAAATGGCAATATTTCATTTCTTTTTGATGGCTGCATAGTATTCCAGGGTGTATATATACCACTTCTTGATCCATTCATCTGTTGATGGATATCTAGGTTCTTTCCATAGTTTGGCTATTGTAGACATTGCTGCTATAAACATTTGGGTGCACGTGCCCCTTCGGATCACAATGTTTGTATCTTTAGGGTAAATACCCAGTAGTGCAATTGCTGGGTCATAGACTAGTTCTATTTTCAACATTTTGAGGAATCTCCATGCTGTTTTCCAGAGTGGTTCCACCAGCTTGCATTCCCACCAACAGTGGAGGAGGGTTCCCCTTTCACCGCATCCTCACCAGCATCTGTCATTTCCTGACTTGTTAATTTTAGCCATTCTGACTGGTGTGAGGTGATATCTCACTGTAGTTTTGATTTGTATTTCCCTGATGCCGAGTGATGTGAAGCACTTTTTCATGTGTCTGTTGGCCGTCTGGATGTCTTCTTTGCAGAAATGTCTGTTCATGTCCTCTCCCATTTCTTGATTGCATTGTTTGTTCTTTGGGTGTTGAGTTTGCTAAGTTCCTTATAGATTTTGGATACTAGCCCTTAATCTGATATGTCACTTGCAAATATCTTCTCCCATTCTATCAGTTTTTTTTTTGGTTTTGTTAACTGTTTCCTTTGCTGTGCAAAAGCTTTTGACCTTGATGAAATCCCAATAGTTCATTTTGCCCTTGCTTCCCTTGCCTTTGCCGATGTTCCTAGGAAGATGTTGCTGTGGCTGAGGTCGAAGAGGTTGCTGCCTGCATTCTCCTCAAGGATTTGGATGGATTCCTTTCTCACATTGAGGTCCTTCATCCATTTGGAGTCTATTTTAGAGTGTTATGTAAGGAAGTGGTCCAATTTCATTTTTCTGCATGTGGCTGTCCAATTTTCCCAGCACCATTTATTGAAGAGTCTGTCTTTTTTTCAATTGGACATTCTTTCCTGCTTTGTTGAAGATTAGTTGACCATAGAGTTGAGGGTCTATTTCTGGGCTCTCTATTCTGTTCCCTTGATCTATGTGTCTGTTTTTGGGCCAATACCATACTGTCTTGATGATGACAGCTTTGTAATAGAGCTTGAAGTCCGGAGTTGTGATGCCACCAACGTTGGCATGCTTTTTCAATATTCCTTTGGCTATTCGAGGTCTTTTCTGGTTCCATATAAATTTGAGGATTATTTGTTCCATTTTTTTTGGAAAAAAAATGGATGCTATTTTGATAGGGATTGCATTAAATGTGTAGATTGCTTTAGATAGCATAGACATTTTCACGATATTTATTCTTCCAATCCATGAGCATGGAACATTTTTCCATTTCTTTGTGTCTTCCTCAATTTCTTTCATAAGTACTTTATAGTTTTCTGCATATAGATTCTTAGCCTCTTTGGTTAGATTTATTGCAAGGAATCTTATAGTTTTGGGTGCAATTGTAAATGGGATTGACGCCTTAATTTCTCTTTCTTCAGTCTTGTTGTTGGTGTACAGAAATGCAACTGATTTCTGTGCATTGATTTTATATCCTGACACTTTACTGAATTCCTGTACAAGTTCTAGCAGTTTTGGAGTGGAGTCTTTTGGGTTTTCCACATATAGTATCATATCATCTGTGAAGAGTGATAGTTTGACTTCTTCTTTACCAATTTGGATGCCTTTAATTTCTTTTTGTTGTCTGATTGCTGAGGCTAGAACTTCTAGTACCATGTGAATAGCAGTGGTGATAATGGACATGCCTGCTGTGTTCCTGACCTTAGCGGAAAAGTTTTCAGTTTTTCTCCATTGAGAATGATATTTGTAGTGGGATTTTCATAGATAGCTTTGATAATATTGAGGTATGTGCCCTCTATCCCTACACTTTGAAGAGTTTTGATCAGGAAGGGATGCTGTACTTTGTCAAATGCTTTTTCAGCATCTATTGAGAGTATCATATGGTTCTTGTTCTTTCTTTTATTAATGTGTTCTATCACATTGATTGATTTGCGGATGTTGAACCGACCCTGCAGCCCTGGAATAAATCCCACTTGATCGTGGTGAATAATCCTTTTAATGTACTGTTGAATCCTATTGGCTAGTATTTTGGCGAGAATTTTTGCATCTGTGTTCATCAAGGATATTGGTCTGTAGTTCTCTTTTTTGGTGGGATCCTTGCCTGGTTTTGGGATCAAGGTGATGCTGGCCTCATAAAATGAGTTTGGAAGTTTTCCTTCCATTTCTATTTTTTGGAGCAGTTTCAGGAGAATAGGAATTCGTTCTTCTTTAAATGTTTGGTAGAATTCCCCTGGGAAGTCTTCTGGCATTGGGCTTTTTTTTTTTTTTCTGGAGATTTTTGATGACTGTTTCAATCTTCTTACTGGTAATGGGCCTGTCCAGGTTTTCTATTTCTTCCTGATTCAGTTGTGGTAGTTTATATGTCTCTAGGAATGCATCCATTTCTTCCAGATTGTCAAATTTGTTGGCGTAGAGTTGCTCATAGTATGTTCTTATAATTGTCTGTATTTCCTTGGTGTTAGTTGTGATCTCTCCTCTTCCATTCATGATTTTATTTATTTGGGTCCTTTCTCTTTTCTTTTTGATAAGTTTCGCCAGGGGTTTATCAATCTTATTGATTCTTTCAAAGAACCAGCAGCTACTTTTCTTTGATTTTTTCTTTTTTCTTTTTTTTAGTTTCTATTTCATTGATTTCTGCTCTGATCTTTATGATTTCTCTTCTCCTGCTGGCTTTAGGGTTTCTTTCTTGTTCTTTCTCCAGCTCCTTTAAGTGTAGAGTTAGGTTGTGTACTTGAGACCTTTCTTGTTTCTTGAGAAAGGCTTGTAACACTATATATTTTCCTCTCAGGACTGCTTTTGCTGTGTCCCACAGATTTTGAACCGTTGTGTTTTCATTATCATTTGTTTCCAAGATTTTTTTCAATTCTTTCATTTCCTGGTTTACCCATTCATTCTTTAGAAGGATGCTGTTTAATCTCCATGTATTTGGGTTCTTTCGAGCTTTCCTCTTGTGATTAAGTTCCAGCTTCAGAGCATTTTGGTCTGAAAATATGCAGGGAATGATCCTAAACTTTTGATACGGTTGAGACCTGATTTGTGTCCCAGGATGTGATATTCTGGAGAATGTTTCATGTGCCCTAGAGAAGAATATGTATTCTGTTGCTTTGGGATGAAATGTTCTGAATATATCTGTGATGACCATCTGGTCCAGAGTGTCATTTAAGGCCTTTATTTCCTTGTTGATCTTTTGCTTGGATGATCTGTCCATTTCAGTGAGGGGAGTGTTAAAATCCCCAACTATTATTGTATTATTATCTATGTGTTTCATTGATTTTTTGATTTTTATTGATTAGTTTATATAGTTGGCTGCTCCCATATTAGGGGAATAGATATTTAAAATTGTTAGATCTTCTTGTTGGACAGACCCTTGGAGGATGATATAGTGTCCGTCCTCATCTCTTATTATAGTCTTTGGCTTAAAATCTAATTGATCTGATAGAAGGATTGCCACCCCAGTTTCTTCTGATGCCCATTAGCATGGTAAATTGTTTTCCACCCCCTCACTTTAAATCTGGAAGTGTCTTCACGTCTAAAATGAGTTTCTTGTAGGAAACATATTGATGGGTTTTGTTTTTTTATCCATTCTTATACCCTGTGTCTTTTGATTGGGGCATTTAGCCCATTAACATTCAGGGTAACTATTGAGAGATATAAATTTAGTGCCATTAATAGCCTGTAAGGTGACTCTTCCTGTATATTGTCTCTGTACCTTTCTGATCTACTACCTTTAGGATCTCTCTTTGCTTAGAGGACCCCTTTCAATATTTCCTGTAGTGCTAGTTTGGTGTTTGCAAATTCTCTCAGTTTTTGTTTGTCCTGGAAGCTTTTTATCTCTCCTTCTATTTTCAATGATAACCTAGCTGGATAGAGTATTCTTGGCTGCATGTTTTTCTCGTTGAGTGCTCTGAATATATCATGCCAGCTCTTTCTGACCTGCCAATCTAATATTTTGACCATTTTATGTTACAGACTTCTTTTCCCAGGCTCCTTTCAGGATTTTCACATTGTCACTAAGACTTGTAAATTTTACTATTAGGTGAAGGGGTGTGGACCTATTCTTGTTGACTTTGAGGGGGGGTTCACTGCACCTCCTGGATTTTGATGCTTGTTCCCTTTGTCATATTAGGAAATTTCTCTCCAGTAATTATCTCCAATAGACCTTCTACTCTGCTTTCCCTTTCTTCTTCTTCTGGAATCCCAATTATTCTAATGTTGTTTCGTCTTATGGTGTCACTTATCTTCGAATTCTCCCCTCATGGTCCAGTAGCTGTTTGTCCCTCTTTTGCTCAGCTTCTTTATTCTCTGTCATTTGGTCTTCTATATCAATATTTCTTTCTTCTGCTGCATTTATCTTAGCAGTAAGAGCCTCCATTTTTTAATGCACCTCATTAATAGCTTTTTTTTATTTCAACTTGGTCAGATTTTAGTTCTTATATATCTCCAGAGAGGGTTTCTTTAATATCTTCCATGGCTTTTTCGAGCCCGGCTAGAAGGTTCAGAATCATCATTCTGAACTCTTGATCTGACATATTACCAATGTCTGTGTTGATTAGGTCCCTAGCCTTCGTTACTGCCTCTTGTTCTTTTGTTTGTGGTGATTTTTTCAGCCTTGTCATTTTGTCCAGATAAGAAGATATGGAGGATCAAATATAATACTAAAAGGGTGGCAAAGACCCCAGAAAAATGCGCTGTAACCAAATCAGAAGAGACTCCAAATTGCGTGGGGGGAGAAAGGTGATAATAAAAGGGTTCAGAAAAAAAAGAAAAAGCTTTAAAAATAAAACAAAGAAAAAGTATAAAAAAGAATGAAAAATGTATCTTTTAGATAAACTAGTCTAAAAACTTTAAAGAACAAAAGGGTAAAATTTAAAAAAAATTTAGCAGAAGAAGAGAGAAAGAAAAAAATTGAAAAAAAAATTGAATTAACCTCAAGAATCATGGGGAGGAAGCCATGAGTTCCATGGTTTGCTTTCTCCTCCTCTGGAATTCTGCTGCTGTCTTAGGAAATGAACCTCCTTTCCTTGATAGATGAACTTCGTCCTGGCTGGATATTTTGTTGATCTTCTGGGGGAGGGGCCTGTTGTAGTGACTCTCAAGTGTCTTTGCTTGAGACGGAATTGCACCCCCCTTACTGGGGGCCGGACTAAGTAATCCACTCAGGTTCTCTTTGGGGAGCTTCTGATCCCTGAATGCTTTCCGTAGAATTCCGGAGGATGGGAACAAAAATGGCAGCCTCCTAGTGTCTGGCCCGGAGGAGCCGAGAGCCTGGGGCCCCACTCCTCAGTGCGCCCCAGAAGACAGCACCCAATCACTCCCGTATCCCCATCCTCCAGCTGTGCTCCGAGCTCACCCAGCCTGCGACCAGTCAGGGTAACCCCGAGCTGAGAGTTCAGTCCTCGGCTCTGTCTCTGTAGCTGACTTCTCCGTTCTAACACCTGTGAGCTCTGCGCCAGTCCGACACCCAGATCCTTCTGTGACTCTGCGGGACCTGGGGCCATGCTGATCCCACATGGGCTTCACCCCGGTTCAGCCTCTGGAGCGATGTCCCTCAGTGGAACAGATTTTTAAAAGCCTGATTTTGTGCTCCATTGCTCCGCCACTTGCCTGGAGCCAGCCCCTCATCCCACGGTCTATCTTCCCATCATTTTAGATTCACTTCTCCACCCGTCCTACCTTTCAGAAAGTGGTTGATTTTCTAATTCTAGAATTGCTGTTCTTCTTCTCTTCGATGTGCCGTTGGATTTGTAGGTGTTTGCAATGTTTAGATATGCTATCAAGCTGATCTCCTGCTACCTGATGTAGTCTCAGCCTGCTACTTCTCTGCCATCCTGACTCCTCCTCCCTCTTCTGCCCAATTTAAAAAAAATTATGTATTTTAGAGAGAGAGTGAGAGAGAGTTTGAGAGGGAAGAAGGTCATAGGGAGAATCAGACTCCCCATGGATCTGGGACCCTGATGTGGGCCTTGATCCCCAAACTGCAGGATCATGACCTGAGCCAAAGGCAGTTGCTTAACCAACTGAGTCACACAGGCACCCATGTGCACATTTTAAAATTTGTTCATTTTTGGGATGTTGAGGTTTTTTTAATTAAAAAAAATATTTAACAGACATAGATCACAAGTAGGCAGAGAGGTAAGCAGAAAGAGAGGAGGAGGCAGGCTTCCTGTTGAGTAGAGAGTCTGATGCGGGGCTCGATCCCAGGACTCTGGGATATTGACCTGAGCCAAAGGCAGAGGCTTTAACCCACTGAGCCACCCGGGGACCCCTGGGATGTTGACTTTTATAAGTTCTTTATATATTTTGGAAACTAACTCTTTCAGATATGTCATTTGCAAATAACTTCTTCCATTCTGTAGGTTGCCTTTTAGTTTTGTTGATTATGTCCTTCACTGTGTGGAAGCTTTTCATCTTGATGAAGTCCTAATTTTTGCTTTTGCCTTTATTTGCCTTGTCTCAGGAGACATATTTAAAAAAAAAAGTTATTATGGCCAATGTCAAAGTGACTATGTTCTCTTCTAGGATTTTTATGGTTTCAATTCTCACATTAAGGACTTGAATCCATTTTGAATTTACTTTTGTGTACAGTGTAAGAAAGTCATCCAGTTTTATTCTTTTTCATGTTATTGTCCTGTTTTCAAAAACACCATTTTTTTTAAAGATACTGTCTTATCCACTGGATATTCTTTCCAGCTTTACCTAAGATTAATTAGCCATATTGTTGTGGGTTCATTTCTGGGTTTTCTGTTCTGTTCCACTGATCTATGTATCTGTCTTTGTGGCAATATCATATTGTTCAATGACCACAGCTTTGTTAAGATAATTTTTTTTGTCTGGGCCACTCTTTATTTCTCCTTCTATTCTGAATTGTAACATTACTGGATAGAGAATTCATCATGCAGTTATTTTCCTAATAAGCACTTTTTTTATAAATCATGGCAATTTCTTCTGGCTTTCCAATTTTCTTTTGAGAAATATCCAGCCAGTCTTATTGGTCTCCACTTGAAAGTTAAGGACTACTTTTGTCTTTCTGCTTTCAAGATTTTTTTCTTTAACATTATATTTTGCAAATACAATAATAATATGTTTTGATTTTGGCCTCTTTGTTGGTTTTGATGGAAGTTCCCTATGCCTCCTGCATCTTGATGTCCTTTTTTCCCCCAGATTAGGAAAAATTCTGCTCTTATTTCTTGAAATACATTAACTATCCCCCTTTTTGCTCTTTTCTTCTAGGACTGATAATATTGATGTTATTATGTTTGACAGAATCACTGACTTTCCATAATCTATTCTCATTTTTATAATTCTCCTGTTTCTCCTTTGTGCAGCTTCATTATTTTCCATTATTTTGTCTTGTAGTTCTTTAATTTGTTTCTCTGATTCTTCCAGGCTGCTCTTCATTCATTCATGAAGACTGTTTCTAATGTTGTTTATCACATTCTTCTTTTTTGATTGATTCTTTTTAAAAACTATTGTCCAAGTTTTAAGGGTCCACTGATGTCTACTCTCATTTTCTCAAGTCCAGTGAATATTCTTATGATTGTTGCATTAAGTTTTCTCTTCAGGCATGTTACATCTATGTTGTTTAGATCTCTGGATATGCCCTTACCTTGTTCTATAATTTGGGATAAATTTCTATATTCTAGCATTTTATCTATATCTATGCTTTCTTCTGCATTGCAAAAGCCAGTTATGTTTCCTACTCCTAAATGTAATGAGCTCATGAGAAAGAGGTCATGTAATGCCAGAGCCTGGTACTTCAAGAAGTGTCTCCAGTGTGTGTTGTGTGTGTTCTGCCACTGCATTTTTGGCTGCTTTATTTTTCAGGCCAATGGTTTGCAGAGGCTTTTCTTAACTGCTGTAACACTGATTTGTCCCTCACCTGAATGTGATGAGTTTTAAATCGGGGTACTCTGGTCTGTTTATAAAATGAGACCTGGCACCAATTCCATCAGAAATGAGGTCCTGGAGTGCCTGGGGCCTCCGGGCTAAACATGTGCCTTCATCTTAGGTCATGATATCAGGGTCCTGGTATGGAATCCTGCATTGGGCTCTCTGCTTGGCAGGGAGCCTGATTCCCTCTCTCTCACTTCCTGACTCTCTGCCTACTTGTGATACAGCTCTTTCTGTTGAATAAATAAATAAATAAATATAATCTTAGAAAAAGAAATGAGGTCCTACAGAATTCTATGATCTGGAGGTGTGGTATAAGCAGGGGTTTATGCCAGTCTTCTGTGTTAGGGGTCCATAACATTGGAACTGTGGAAATCTTGACTGAGAGAAGCAGTTCTGCCAGAGTGTAACATTGTGGCGCTTGTTATAAGCAAGTTAGGCAGCCAGTGTTTGCGTTGTGCTGTTTCCCACCATTGGCTCTGTGTTCATCTGAGTGCTAGGAGAGGGTAATGGCACGAAGCTGCTCCTATGTTCATGGAGAGGTATCATGGAGAGGTGATTGATGCTTCTCAGGGACACACTCTAAAAGAGCAAATAACTCCCTCCCCCCCCCCCCACAATGGCCCTGGCTTTCTTCAGTTTGCTCTTTCCAGGTTGTCTGCTTTGGGTTGTTGGCCTGCCTTCTCACCGGGTACAGGACTTTGATTCAAGGATGTATCCCAGCTAAGTCTACTGACTTTTAAAACTCCATTCTTGGGCACCTGGGTGGCTGTCAGTTAAACATGTGCCTTCAGCTCAGGTCATGATCCTTGGGTTCTGGGATTAAGTCCCGCATCAAGGTCCCTGCTCAGTAGGGAGTCTGCTTCTCCCTTTCTCTCTGCTGCTGCTCTCTCTCTCTCTTTGTAAAATAGATAAAATCTTCTAAAAAATAAAAATAAAATTCCATGCTTTAAGCTCTGATGCTTGCAAGGACTCATGAAAATTCACCCTTTTCTTTCTCCAAGCTAATGGCTTTGGGGAAACCTTCTCCTTGTGTGTTCCCCTGTGTGCTCCTCTCTCTCTTTCACCTTTCTCTGTTAGTATGGCTCCCACTCCCTGTTTGTATCACCTGACATCTCTTTCTCCCCTAAACTATTTCTCTACAATAATAAATTCTTGATATGGTGTCTTTTTTTCCCTCCAGTGGGCATTGTAAAATATCCCCTCTTGTGTTGTCCAGCCACCTGTAATGGGGAAAGTCTATATGTAAGACTGAGACATTTGGAAAGAATAATGTGGTATCATAGATGAAAAGTAGTGCTAAAGGTGTGGCATAGATGCAAATCATAATATGTTGATATATTAATGAAGAATTTGGTTGTAAAAATAAGAACTGGTGATGGACTAGTTATAAATGATGATGGAGTAAGGGAGAAGACAATCTCTTAAGTGTGAGGATCTCTGGCTTAAATAATAAGGGAGCATAATGGGAGGTGTGTGTGTGTGTGTGTGTGTGTGTGTGTGTGTGTGTGTGTGTCTTTAAGGATAATGGGAAAATTCTGAATATTTTTCCGTCATAGAAACTTTCATAATTCAAGCCTGTTTTGCAAGAAAATAATCAGTGAAGTGCAAAAAATATTTATATAGAAATTCACACAACAATATTTCAAAAAGACACATAGGTAGAAATTTAAAAGAAATTTAAAAGAAACATTTACTTTAGCAAATTTACATCACAGGAAAAGTTATGGCCAAACAGATAATATTTTCACAATTTTTAAATCAATGGACTTCTCAAATACTTATAAAAGTTACCTTTATATACAATATAATATCATCTTATAAAAACATGTCTTTGTAAATGTGTTGTCAAGATTTAGCAAAAAAGTAGTAAATGTCATTTGTATAAAATATTTTTCTTTTATATTCTTTTCTTTTAATTTGACAGAGAGAGATCGCAAGTAGGCAGAGAGGAAGGCAGAGAGAGTGAGAGGGAAGCAGGCTCCCTGCTGAGCAGAGAGCCCGATGTGGGACTCGATCCCAGGACCCTGAGATCATGACCCGAACCGGAGGCAGCGGCTTAAACCACTGAAATACTTTTGAAATTCTCTTCTCCTTTAATAGTCAAAAATATTTTTCACTTCCAATTTGACATGTTCTTATTAGAGATAATTATACATTGACTCACATTTGCATTTTGCTATTTTCATTTCTTACCTGTTCTTGCCATTAAAAAGATTATACATTGGCTAATTTAACCTCAATTAAAATTAAAAATATAATAAAAATATTGCTTAAAACTGAAGTTACCTAAAATAGTGATTCTTCCGATTTAATTTGCATACCATTCAATTAGGAAGCTTATAGTCTTATTTAAGAGGTTATAGTCTTATTTAAGAGGCCAAGGGTGAGATTCAGAATTTTTAAAAATTTCCAGATTGCTCTGGTGTTGTGAGTCCACTGACTCCACAATGAATAGAGAGATTTTAAGAAGACATCCAGTGGAGAACACTCACCCTAAATTTTCATTGTGATTTATTTATTCAGTATTCCTTTTATCCCTTTAGTTACTATGCTGGACTGGAATAACTGAAAAGGTTAAACTTCATAATTTACATAGAAAAGTGAACTTAGTAATGAAAGATAAGTTGTCTAATCTTTTGTTTATCTCCCTCTATCCCAGAATTGAATTAATTTATGCAGAAATAATTGTATGCTTGAGTATTTTATAAGAATCTAAGACAGCTGATACTCAATTGACTGTATTAGATATCTCATTATTGGACTGTCCAGTTCTAGGTTTTCCCTCTTTTTCTTCCAGTTATTAATGTTTTTACCTCCATTAATATTTTAAAATCCAGTTATGTTATCCATAAATAATCTAATATTCTGGTAGTTTTCTATTTCTATTTCTATTTCTATTATCCAAAAAAAAATTACCTAATATTTTCCAAATAGAGTTTATATTTAAGGTTATATTCACAATTAAATCAACAGCCATAATTAAGAATACTGCCTTGTTCATTAGATGTTTTTAATAATGTTTATTGATTGAATTATTTTGAGGTGCTAAGATACACATTTATAATAGCCCAACTACAAGAAGGTGTAACATTGCTCCATTTAACAAGAAAAATTTTTGGTTTGTGGTTAATATTAAGATATAAATTATGAAAAATTTGATTAAATTATTATATGGAATTAAACCAGGCCATTTCCTTTCTTTCCTTTTTTTAGAGTTTAAATTTTCGTTTATTTATTTATTTATTTATTTATTTATTTATTTATTTTCAGCGTAACAGTATTCATTATTTTTACACCACACCCAGTACTCCATGCAGTACGTGCCCTCCCTAATACTCACCACCTGGTCCCCCAACCTCCCACCCCCCCACCCCTTCAAAACACTCAGGTTGTTTTTCAGAATCCATAGTCTCTCATGGTTCATCTCCCCTTCCACTTTCCCTCAACTCCCTTCTCCTCTCCACCTCCTCATGTCCTCCATGTTCTTTGTTATACTCCACAAATAAGTGAGACCATATGATACTAGACTCTCTCTGCTTGACTTATTTCACTCAGCATAAACTCTTCCAGTCCCGTCCATGTTGCTACAAAAGTTGAGTATTCATCCTTTCTTATGGAGGCATAATACTCCATCGTGTATATGGACCACATCTTCCTTATCCATTCATCCGTTGAAGGGCATCTTGGTTCTTTCCACAGTTTGGCGACCGTGGCCATTGCTGCAATAAACATTGGGGTACAGATGGCTCTTCTTTTCACTACATCTGTATCTTTGGGGTAAATACCCAGTAGTGCAATTGCAGGGTCATAGGAAAACTCTATTTATCATTTCTTGAGAAATCTCCACACTGTTCTCCACAGTGACTACACCAACTTGCATTCCCACCAGCAGTGTAAGAGGGTTCCCCTTTCTCCACAACCTCTCCAACACACGTTGTTTCCTGTCCTGCTAATTTTGGCCATTCTAACTGGTGTAAGGTGATATCTCAATGAGGTTTTAATTTGAAACTCCCTGATGGCTAGTGATGATGAGCATTTTTTCATGTGTCTGATAGCCATTTGTATGTCTTCACTGGAGAAGTGTCTGTTCATATCTTCTGTGCATTTTTTGGATATGATTATGTGTTTTGTGTGTGTTGAGTTTGAGAAGTTCTTTATAGATCCTGGATATCAACCTTTTGTCTGTACTGTCATTTGCAAATATCTTCTCCCATTCCGTGGGTTGCCTCTTTGTTTTGTTGACTGTTTCCTTTGCTGTGCAGAAGCTTTTGATCTTGATGAAGTCCCAAAAGTTCATTTTCGCTTTTCTTTCCTTGGCCTTTGGAGACATATCTTGAAAGAAGTTGCTGTGGCTGAGATGGAAGAGGTTACTGCCTATGTTCTCCCCTAGTATTCTGATGGATTCCTGTCTCACGTTGAGGTCTTTTATCCATTTCGAGTTTATCTTTGTGTACAGTGTAAGAGAATGGTCAAGTTTCATTCTTCTTAATTATGTCTATTTTTAATAATAGGGTTACAAATGGGATGCATGTGTGGCTCAGTTATTTGGGCATTTGCTTTTGGCTTAGATCACGGCCTTGGAGTCCTGGGATCAAGCCCTGTGTTGGGCTCCCTGTTCAGTGGGGAATCTGCTTCTCCATCTCCCTCTGCCCCTATCCTCTAATCTTGGCACACACTCTCTCAAATAAATACTTTTTTTAAAAAAAATTATTTATTTATTTGACAGATAGAGATCACAAGCAGACAGAGAGGCAGGCAAAGGCAGGGGGAACAGGCTCCCCGCAAAGCAGAGAGCCTTATGCGGGGCTTGATCCCAAGACCTTGAGACCATGCCATTAGCCAAAGGCAGAGGCTTTAACCCACTGAGCCACAGAGGCACCCCTCAAATAAATATATTTTTTTAAATCTTAAAAAAAGCATTACACAACTATATATCACCACAGGACAAAACTGGATGTAAAAAAACAATTTGAAATCATTTAACACTTTTATAAAAATAAAATAATATTTAAATATGAAGGCAAACATATATATTTAAAATTTATTATTTTATATATTTATGTTTTATATATCTATGCATTTATATATATTTACATATTTACAGTATTGATATATTTACAAAATTATATACTGTAAAATTCATTAAAATTTAAAATTTAATTTATATATTTTTTAAATTAACCTATTTTTTAAATTTCTAAAGTCTGCCTACCGTGCATGCCAAACAAAAGTCTGAGAAAGAATATTCCCCCAGATGACAGAAATATCCAAAATTATAAAAGTACTATTAAGTACCTTGATACTCTCTAAGCAAATATGTAACAGTGAATATTATATTCCCCATTTGTACTCACAGACCTTATTCTCTTTGGTTATTTTCCAGGAAAGAGATGTTATTAGTTACATGCTCTTTAAATGTTTCCTTTCAGAAAGTTATATATTTGAACACTCTACATTTAATTTCCTTATAATGGTAACAAGCTAAGTAATCTCTTTCCTGCTATTTTATTTGCTGTTTTATACCATCTATTCTATAAATAAACACCAAATCCCTGTGTGTGCACGTGTGCTTGTGTGTGTGTGTGAGAGAGTATGCATATTCTCCTCAACTTTCCTATACCCAGTTGACAAGATTCAGGAAAAAAAACATGGCTAGAAATCACCCTTGTGAGAAGTACTAGAATTTCATTTGTACTGAACCTTAGAAATTTGCCTTTACCTTGGGGATTCCATGTAGATTCCCTGAGGACTCTCTTTTAGAGAAAGTCAAAGTGCTCACCTCCTGGGTCCAAAGGAAGAACAAAACAACTATGAGAAATATTGGAAAGGTCTTTATAGAAACTGAAGGTTAGCTTCATAAGTCAATTCATTAGCTGCTACTTATGTTATTCACCATTGGCTTATGAGTATAGAATTGTATCCTTCAATATTTCGGCCACAATAGACATGACCAGGAAAGACTATACCCTAGCTATCAAGGATATACTAGATCAGCATAAAAAATCTTCTTTTAAAAGAAAAGTACAAAACAAGTAAGACAAAACAAAACACTGGCTTTGCATCATTTTATAAGAATAACTAAGAAAGAATTATCCAAGTGTGTAAAAAACTATGTTACCCACTATGTAGATTCAAAGGATGAACCATTTCTCAAAGGCTTTGAGTAGAGAATCATAATCAATATGTGCAGAGGATATGAAAATCTGGTATCTGAAGATACAAATATGGTAATCTAAAAATTAAACAAAATTAATCTGGATGATAACCACATATGTCTCATATTAAGGAAATTTACAGTATGAGTTTGAGCTTGTTAAATTATTCAAAGAAAAATATATTTTGTTCACTATGTTGTTTTGTGAACACTGGTTATCCCATATATACAATAAAAGCTCACATCTTAAGCATAAATGCCAAGTAAATCAAGCATTTATTTATTTATTTAAGAATGAAACTGTAAAGAAGTGGTTAAAAATGTGTAAGTGTAAATGACCAAAAGATACTTGAAAATATGTAGAGCCGGTTTGTCTGCAGTGACATGGGATGTTGATAGCATGTACTGATATGGACATGAACAATGCTAATTATCTAAGGATGCCAAATAATGCACCAAGTCTTTCACTGAAAATAATTCCCCAAAAGGGAATATGAGATAATTTTTAAATAATCTTTTGGTGCTATAATTGAAATATGATAAAATACACATATCATAAGGTAGAGTTCAATATATTATGGCAAATGTGTGTGTGTGTATATATATATATATATATAATGCAATCACAATCAAGAATATAGCCTTCTTTTCCACCTAGAAAGATTTCTCAAGCCTCTGCACTCAATTTCTCCCTTTAGAGTCAAGCAATCACTACTCCATTTTTGTCACTGTGACTTAGCTTTGATTTTTCCAGATTTTCATATATGCAGTCATGAAGCATATACATACGGTGTTGGGATTATTTCATCTACCATCATAAATTAGACATTGAATTCATGCTGCTGTATGTTTTTCTTTTTTAGGTCTTTTAAAAGATTTATTTATTTGAGAGAGAGAGAGAGAGAGTAAATGGGAGGAAGGCAGAAAGGGAGAGATTCTTCAAGCAGACTCTGTGCTGAGTGTAGGGTCTGACTCAGAGATGGATCTCCCAACCCGTACAGATCATGACCTGAGTTGAAAACAAGAGTTGGACAATCAACTGACTGAGCCATCCAGGTGCCCCCATAGTTCTGTGTGTTTTGTAAGCTTATTCCTTTTCAGTGCAAGTTATATTCCTTTGAATAAATATACCAAAGTTTAATCATCCATTTACTTGTTGTAGATATGTATATATGCATGTTTGGATGTATGTATTTAATTTTTATTTATGTTCATTCTTATTTTGGTTTAATAAGAATAAAACTGCTAAAAAAGAATAAAACTGCTTCAAATTGTCCTGTGCAAGTCCTTGGCACAGATGTGTTTCTTTTTATTTGAATAAATAGCAAGGAGTACAATTGCTAGGTTATATGATAAGTGACTCTTTAACTTAATGAGAAATTGACACAAAATTTCCAAAGTTATTACATTTAACATACCCAACAGTAGTGATGAGGACTCTGCTGCACAGCTTCACCACCTCTCAGTGTTGCACCTAGGTTATTTTGGCTGTACTAATGGGTGTGTAGGGTTTGAAATTTTCTTATAATAATAGCATTTTTTCATATGTTCATTGATCACTTTAATGAAATTCAAGTTAAGTGTTGTAATGTGCATATTTGTATATGTGCTGCCACAGTGAGCACTGTTGTGCATATTTGTAAATGAATTATTTTTCTCATATTATTACATTGTTACAGTTCCATATAAATTGTGTATGTTGGGTATGCATATGTGTATATTTCTATTTGCTTTTCCATTTCCTTAATAATGTCTCTTAAGGAGTAAAAAGCTTTTAATTTTCATGAAGTCAATATTATAATTTTTATCTTGCAGAATTTATGCTTTTTGATACACGCCTTATGTCAAGTTTACAGTACCCTAAAATTATGCTGATTTTTTCTGTTGTTCTCTTCTAGAATATTTCTAGTTTTATATTTTACATTTAGGTCATTGACTCTGTTTTCGAGCATATTTTGTGCATGGAAACCTTACATTTCAGTTTTTTTTTGTCTCCTGAACAGATTTTCTATATCATTTCAAGTACATAAACTTTTGAATTTATTTTGAATCTTTTTCTTAATACTATTTGACATGAATTTGTGGGTCTATTTCAGAAATATATGTTCTGTTTAACTTATGCAACTTACACAGTCTTAACTATTATAGATTTATAGATAGTTTGAAAAATCAGGTAGTAAAATCTTCCAGTTGTTTTATTTTTCAAATATAGTTTTGCCTAATCTAAACCTATAGACTTGGATATTTTCAGAAGTAGCTTATAAAATTATGTACACAAAATTTCAGAAGTTTTGAGTCATCTCAAGCATAAACATGGTGTATCTTACCATGATTTTGGCCTTCCTTAATTTCTGTTAACACTAATTTATAATTTTTTAAAGATTTGTTTATTTATTTGACAGAGAGAGAGATCACAAGTAGGCAGAGAGGCAGGCAGAGAGATGGGGGGAAGTAGCCTCCCTGCGGAGCAGAGAGCCTAATGTGGGGCTCGATCCCAGGACCCTGGAATTATGACCTGAGCTGAAAGCAGAGGCTTTAACCCACTGAGCCACCCAGGTGTCCCAACAGTAATTTATAATTTTAAGTGTACAAGTCTGCCATATACTTAGTTAACCTTTCCCTGTACATTTAATGCTTTCATTATTATTAAAATAATGCCTTCAAAATTACAATCTATGTTTTGTTTGAATGTAGCAATTCAATTATTTTTCATATCATGCTCTTATAATATGTGTCCCAAATAAATTCATTTGTTAGTTCTTGTAGTTTTACATTTTTTATGGTTTTATGTTTATGTTAATATCACTTACGAAGGGTGTTTTATTCTTTCTCTCAAATCAATGTGCTTATATTTAAGTGTGTCTTTATTTTTCCTACCTTTAGTACATCTAATTACCAGCTAAGATTATACATTATTGTTTTACACTTAACCCTAAAAAAGGGATTCAGTTTTCCATTATTTTTAAAAGATTTTATTTTCTTACGTGACACAGAGTAGAGAGAGCACAAGTAGACAGAGCAGCAGGCAGAGGGAAAGTGAGAAGCAGGGTCTCCGCTGAGCAGGGCGCTCAATGCAGTGCTCCATCACAGGACCCTGGGAACATGATGTGAGCCCAAGGCAGCTACCCAACCAACTGGGGCACTCAGGGGCCCCTCTGTTTTCCATTTTTAATTATGATGTTGGGTACATGTTTGTTGCTTTATGTTTGTTTGTTTCTGTTTAAAATAGAAGCTCTTTATTAGGATCATGAATCTCTTTATTTATAAAAAATATATTTATTTATTTATTTACTTATTTATTTGAGAGATGAGTGAGAACGAGAGAGAAAGAGCTAGAAGTGAGCAGAGAAGGAGAAGCAAAAACCTAACAGAGCAGGGAGCATGATATGGGACTCAATCCCAGGACCTTAAGATCATGACCTGAGCTAAAGCAGACCCTTAACCAACTGAACCATACAGGCACTCCATGGATTCCTTTTCTGTTGTAGTTTGCTAAGACTGCTTCTGATTTGTGGTTGTTGTTGTTAGAACATTAAAGACTCATAAATTTTTCAAATCTTTTGATACTTCTTTGTGATTTTTATATAATCTTAAACATTTATTTCGTTTATTAGGAAATTTGCATTCTATTTCTCTTCTTTTCAAGTGTTAAACTAACTTCATATTACCTGCATATATTTGGTTGGTCATACCTAACTCATATATTATTTTGTATATGTCTATTTAAAGGAGTCTGGAAAAACATAGTCAGGGGGAGTCAAGATGGCAGGGAAGTAGGAGGAGGCACCATTTCAACCTGTACCCTAAAGTGAGCTGATTACCTACCAAAGAACTCCGACCACCCATGAAATCAGCCTGAGATCAGAATTATACACGTCTGGATCTCTACAGGAGCAGAAGATGCCAGTGGCAGGTAAAGCAGACTGGGAGCATCAGACTGATATCCGAAGATAAACAAAAGGGGGAGGGAGCCACCAGAGGTGACCCATTGGAAAGTAATACCCCAACAAGAGAGTGCTCTGCCTCTGGGGACCAGCATTAACTTGAAGTCTGGTTGAAAGCACTCAAAAAACAAAGAGCAAAGGATCATGGAGGGTAATAGTGGGAACCTGGACAGTTAGGGTCAGGGACCTAAGTCCCCGGACCCAGGGCAGCCTCTCCTGGCGCTGAGCCAGAAAGAGTGTGGCAGAGAAATCAGGTCTCCGTCCCTGAGCCGCCAGTGCGCCTGAACGCCAGCGGGCCTGAGAACCAGTGGGGTCTGGCTCCCGTGAGGGGCTGGGAGCCTGGCCAGATGGCAATCCTGTAACACGCACGTCCCACATCCTCCCTTGGGATAGGTGCTCATAGGCGCTAGACTGGAGCTCTGGCATTAGGAAAACCAGACATTCCCAGCCTGGGACATCGGGAAAATCTCAGTGTTCGATCTCCACTCAGAACCTCTCTGGCGGTCTGGAGCTGCCCAGACATCCACTGCTGCCCTGGTTTTGGGTACAAGGAGGAGCTCCTGCATCCCCAGGGACAGTGACTAGAACCGACTCTGCCAGCAGCTTTTGCAAAACAGTCTGAGGCTTCTCTCTGAGAGGGAGGTTGGGTGCAGTTTGCTCACCTCTAAACCTCCAAAAACCACCAAAAGCTGTCAAGGCGAGAGAAAGCAGATGAAAGAACATAAAAACCCCCAGAGAACAAAAGGCTGAAAAAAACAGTTTCCTCAGAGCTCATCCCCTTGAGGGGAGCAGGAGGACCTAACTCAGGGAACATCATTGTCTGAAAACCCACGTGGCAGGCCCCTCCCCCAGAAAACCAACCATGAAGGAAGAAAAAAAAAAAAGACTACAAGAGAACAACCACCACTACTTCATAAATACAACTTTTATTTTTAACTCTTTACCAATATTCTGGTTCTTTTTTTTTATACATACAGGTAATTTTTTTTACCTATTTACCACCACACTGAGATGTCCAGTACATCAAATTCTTTAATAATCTTCTAACCTGAACTTTTTGATACATACACCCGTGTTTTTCTTTTGATTTTCTATTTTTTAAATTCTTTTTAAATTTTAACTTAGTTTAGTCTAGTTTATTCTTTTTTACTTTTTATTTTCTACTATACATATAGAGTTAAACTTCAAGGTAATCCCCTTTCCCCAATCAATGCTACCCCTATAGGCAAACCAGTTTCTATTCCCCCTGTAACTTAGGAAAGTTGAGTCCCTTAACAAAAACATCAAGATACCTTCAGGAAGAATCAAAATAACCTTCCTCACCAACACTGAGAATCTATCACCACTCTCCCAATTTTTCCTTCTGTCAGTGTTTCTGTGAATTTGTGTTTGTCCTGATAATATATAAATCTTATACTTGGGGTTCTTTCTGATGAGGTTCTTCCCTTTTTTTTGCTTATATATACATATTTTTTTTCTCTTGTCATATACCTTTATCACTCTTTTTGTTTGTCTGTTTTTGTTTGTATACTTCACAAATCTTAACTTGTGGTCCATTTGGGCTGAGCCTTCTCTTTTATCTTCCCTTTTTTCCCTATTTCTCTCTTTTTTTTTTCCTTTTTTCTTTCCCCCTTTTTTATTTCTTCTTCTCTATTTCTTTTTCTTTTTTTTCTCTCATTTGGGTGGGGAATCCTGATTGCACAGAAGCGTTCCAGGGTGCACATTGACTGCACCACAATCGATAAGTCCAGCTGCATCCCTTCAGTCTTCTCTTACCAAAATGACTAGGAGGAGGAATACCCAACAGAAGAAAAATACAGAGGATGGGCCTTCTGCAACAGAGCTAAAGGCTATCAACATAGACAAAATGTCAGAAAAGGAATTCAGACTAACAATTATCCAGGCAATAGCTAGGTTGGAGAAAGCCATGGATGACCAAACAGAATTGATTAGGGCAGAACTGAAAGCCACCAGGGATGATGTTCAAAATGCTCTCAATGAGTTCCAATCCAATCTAAATTCTCTAAAAGCTAGGGTAACTGAGACAGAAGATAGAATTAGTGATCTGGAGGACAAACAAATAGAGAGAAAGGATCAGGAGGAAGCCTGGAACAAACAGCTCAGAAGCCACGAAAACAGAATCAGGGAAATAAACGATGCCATGAAAGATTCCAACGTCAGAATTATTGGAATCCCTGAAGGGGAGGAAAAAGAAAGAAGTCCAGAAGATATAGTGGAAGAAGTTATCTATGAAAAATTTCCCAATCACATGAATGGAAACAACGTTCATGTACTAGAGGCAGAAAGATTTCCTCCCAAGATTCTAGATTCTCGAAAGTCCTCACGACACCTTACAGTTAGAATGAGGAATTATGTTTCCTGACAGACCCTCTTAAAAGCAGCTAGGACAAAGAAGCTCCTTACATACAGAGGAAAGCCCATTAGAATAACGTCAAACCTTTCCACAGAGACCTGGCAAGCCAGGAAGGGCTGGCAAAATATATTCAGAGTACTAAATGAGAAGAACATGCAACCAAGAATACTCTATCCAGCAAGACTGACATTTAAAATGGATGGAGAGATAAAGAGTTTCCAAGACCGGCAAGGCTTAAAAGACTATGCAACCACCAAGCCGACACTGCAGGAAATATTAAGGGGGGTCCTATAAAAGAGAAAAAATCCTAAGAATATCATTGAACAGAAATATAGAAACAATCTACAGACAGAAAGACTTCAAAGGCAACACAATGTCAATAAAAACCTATCTCTCAATAATCACTCTCAATGTGAATGGCCTAAATGCGCCCATAAAATGACACAGGGTTGCAGATTGGATAAAACGGCAGGACCCATCCATATGTTGTCTACAAGAGACCCATTTTGAACCTAAGGATACACCCAGACTGAAAGTGAAGGGATGGAGAAACATCTTTCATGCCAATGGGCCTCAGAATAAGGCCGGGGTAGCGATTCTCATATCAGATAAATTAGATTTTAAACTAAAGACTGCAGTCAGAGATACAGAAGGACACTACTTAATTATTAAAGGGACTATCTGCCAAGATGATCTAACAATTGTGAATATCTATGTCCCCAATATGGGAGCACCCAATTACATAAGAAAACCATTAATCAAGATAAAGAGTCATATTGATATGAATACAATAATAGTAGGAGATCTTAATAAGCCTCTCTCAGAAATAGACAGATCACCGAAGCAGAAAATGAATAAAGAAATAAGAGCACTGAAGGAAACATTGGACCAGATGGACCTCATAGACATATACAGAACATTCCACCCTAAACAACAGAATACTTATTCTTCTCAAGTGCACATGGAACCTTCTCCAGAATAGACCACATAGTGGGTCACAAAGCAGGACTCAACCGATACAAAAAGACTGACATTATTCCCTGCATATTCTCTGAACACAATGTTTTGAAACTGGAATTCAATCACAAGGAAAAGTTCAGAAGGAACTCAAACACCTGGAAGCGAAAGACCACCTTGCTTAAGAATGCTTGGATCAACCAGGAGATCAAAGATGAACTTAAACAATTCATGGAAACCAATGAGAATGAAGACACTTCGGTCCAAAACCTATGGGATACAGCAAAGGCGGTTCTAAGGGGAAAATTCATAGCCATCCAAGCCTCCCTCAAAAACATTGAAAAATCCAGAATACACCAGCTGTCTCTACACCTTAAAGAACTAGAGAATCAACAACAAATCAAACCAACTCCACACACAAGAAGGGAAATAATCAAGATTAGAGCAGAGATCAATGAGGTAGAAACGAGAGATACAGTAGAACGTATCAATGAGGCTAGAAGCTGGTTTTTTGAAAGAATCAATAAGATCGATAAACCATTGGCCACACCAATCCAAAAGAAAAGAGAGAAAGCCCAAATTAATAAAATTATGAATGAAAAGGGAGAGATCACAACTAACACCAAGGAAATAGAAACAATCATCAGAAATTATTACCAACAGTTATATGCCAATAAGCTAAGCAAACTAGATGAAATGGATGCATTCCTGGAAAGCTACAAACTCCCAAAATTGAACCAGGAAGAAACTGACAACCTGAATAGACCAATATCTAATAACGAGATTGAAGCAGTGATCAAAAACCTCCCAAAAAGCAAGAGCCCAGGACCTGACGGATTCCCTGGGGAATTCTACCAAACTTTCAAAGAAGAAATAACCCCAATTCTCCTGAAGCTGTTCCAAAAATGTGAAGCAGAGTGACAACTTCCAGACTCTTTTTATGAAGCTAGCATTACCCTGATCCCCAAACCAGGCAAAGACCCTACCAAAAAGGAGAATTTCAGACCAATATCACTGATGAATATGGATGCAAAGATTCTCAACAAGATCCTAGCAAACAGGATCCAGCAGCACATTCAAAAGATTATCCACCATGACCAGGTGGGATTCATCCCTGGGTTGCAAGGTTGGTTCAACATTCGCAAATCAATCAGTGTGATAGAACACATCAATAAGAGAAGAGAGAAGAACCACATGGTCCTCTCAATTGATGCAGATAAAGCATTTGACAAAATCCAGCATCCGTTCCTGATGAAAACGCTTCAAAGTATAGGTATAGAGGGAACATTCCTGAACTTCATAAAATCTATCTATGAAAGACCCACAGCAAATATCATCCTCAATGGGAAAAAGCTTGCAGCCTTCCCGTTGAGATCAGGAACACGAGAAGGATGCCCACTCTCACCACTCTTGTTCAACATAGTATTAGAAGTTCTAGCAATGGCAATCAGACAACAAAGAGAAATAAAAGGTATCCAAATTGGCAAGGAAGAATTGCAACTCTCTCTTCGCAGATGACATGATTCTTTATATGGAAAACCCCAAAGACTCCACCCCCAAACTACTAGAACTCATACAGCAATTCAGTAACGTGGCAGGATACAAAGTCTATGTCCAGAAATCAGTGGCGTTCTTATACACTAACAATGAAAATACAGAA
The DNA here is from genome assembly GCF_922984935.1 of Meles meles. Taxonomy (NCBI): domain Eukaryota; kingdom Metazoa; phylum Chordata; class Mammalia; order Carnivora; family Mustelidae; genus Meles; species Meles meles. The sequence continues at coordinate 498,170 of NW_025721582.1, read as the reverse complement.
AGGGAAATTAGAGAATCGATTGCATTTACTATAGCACCAAGAACCATAAGATACCTGTGAATAAACCTAACCAAAGAGGTAAAGGACCTGTACTCGAGGAACTACAGAACACTCATGAAAGAAATTGAAGAAGACCCAAAAAGATGGAAGACTGTTCCATGCTCTTGGATTGGAAGAATATGCATTGTTAAAATGTCTATACTGCCTAGAGCAATCTATACTTTTAATGCCATTCCGATCAAAATTCCACCAATATTTTTCAAAGAGCTGGAGCAAAGAATCCTAAAATTTGTACGGAATCAGAAGAGACCCCGAATTGCTAAGGAAATGTTGAAAAACAAAAACAAAACTGGCGGCATCACGTTACCCGATTTCAAGCTTTACTACAAAGCTGTGATCACCAAGACAGCGTGGTACTGGCATAAAAACAGACACATAGACCAGTGGAACAGAGTGGAGAGCCCAGATATGGACCCTGAACTCTATGGTCAAATAATCTTCGACAAAACAGGAAAAAATATTCAATGGAAAAAGGACAGTCTCTTCAATAAATGGTGCTGGGAAAACTGGACAGCGATATGTAGAAGAATGATACTCGACCATTCTCTTACACCGTACACAAAGATAAACTCGAAATGGATAAAAGACCTCAACGTGAGACAGGAATCTATCAGAATCCTAGAGGAGAACATAGGCAGTAACCTCTTCGATATCAGCCACAGCAACTTCTTTCAAGATATGTCTCCAAAGGCCAAGGAAACAAAAGCGAAAATGAACTTTTGGGACTTCATCAAGATCAAAATCTTCTGCACAGCAAAGGAAATAGTCAACAAAACAAAAAGGCAACCCACGGAATGGGAGAAGATATTTGCAAATGACAGTACAGACAAAAGGTTGATATCCAGGATCTATAAAGAACTTCTCAAACTCAACACACACACAAAACACATAATCATATCAAAAAATGGGCAGAAGATATGAACAGACACTTCTCCAACGAAGACATCCAAATGGCTATCAGACACATGAAAAAATATTCATCATCACTAGCCATCAGGGAGATTCAAATTAAAACCAGATTGAGATACCACCTGACACCAGTTAGAATAGGCAAAATTAGCAAGACAGGAAACAACGTGTGTTGGAGAGGATGTGGAGAAAGGGGAACCCTCTTACACTGTTGGTGGGAATGCAAGTTGGTGTAGTCACTTTGGAGAACAGTGTGGAGACTCCTGAAGAAATTAAGAATAGAGCTTCCCTATGAACCTACAATTGCACTGCTGGGTATTTACCTCAAAGATACAGATGTAGTGAAAAGAAGGGCCATCTGTACCCCAATGTTTATTGCAGCAATGGCCACGGTCGCCAAACTGTGGAAAGAACCAAGATGCCCTTCAACAGATGAATGGATAAGGAAGATGTGGTCCATATACACAATGGAGTATTATGCCTCCATCAGAAAGGACGAATACCCAACTTTTGTAGCAACATGGACGGGACTGGAAGAAATTATGCTGAGCGAAATAAGTCAAGCAGAGAGAGTCAAGTATCATATGGTCTCACTTATTTGTGGAGCATAACAAATAACATGGAGGACATGGGGAGATGGAGAGGAGAGGGAGTTGAGGGAAACTGGAACGGGAGATGAACCATGAGAGACTATGGACTCTGAAAAACAACCAGAGGGTTTTGAAGGGGTGGGGGGTGGGAGGTTGAGGAACAAGGTGGTGGGTAATAGTGAAGGCACGTACTGCATGGAACACTGGGTGTGATGCCAAAACAATGAACACTGTTATGCTGTAAATAAGCCAAAAAAATAAATAAATAAAGGAGTCTGAAAGTAAGTCTAATGAAGGGTCCTTATCTGGTTTGCCTAGCTTCAGTCACAAACTAGAATATTGATGGATAGTAATTATAAATCTTCCAATAAAGACTATTAAACTACAAAAACATAGCAAATTAAAACCAATCAACATAGAGTTGACTCCCAAAACTCATGAGAAAAGAATTTTGAAGATATATTTGAAATTTTTGACATTCGGATGTTATCATGTGTACAGAATATTCTAGAGAATTACAAGTATGATCATGGCATGACATATTCAGAAAAGACTTGAGAAGATACAAAGTTTGTTATCACAGGCTGATCCATAGGATTAATGCAATCTTGGCTAAAAGTAGAAGGACTGTCCAAGATAAAGTCAACACACTAAGGCTGGGAGTGTTCTTTTGGTGTGTGCATTTTATTTTCCTCTTTTTTTTTTCTCGTTCCTGGAATTCATATGAACTTCTCAAAATATAGTGATATTTATAAAATATCAAAAATAATTAAACAACTATGGGAAAATAATCAAAATATGTAAGATGTGTACATTCAGTTTTATAAAATATTGTTGAAAAATTAAAGAATAAATTTTGAGTAAATTGAAAGATACTTTGTGTTTTATGTAAGAACTTAATATAGTCAACATGTCAATAATACATAATCGGGAAAGTCAATACATTCTCTGTAACATGTCTTTTTTTTTCAGAAATGGAATGCTCTTTCTCAATTACATAGATTTCTTAGATGCTTTAAAGAGTCAAACTTTCTTGAAAAAGAAGACAATATTGGAGGACTCATATTCTAGATTTCAAAACAATTTAAGACTGGCATAATAATAGACATGTACCTTTGTACAGAATGGCATATCAGACATAAACACATCTATAGAAAATAGATTTTTATGAGTATCTATTCCACTCAATGGGAAAATTTAAAATCATTAATAGATGAGATTTGGACATATGAATTTCTATATGCAGAGTAATGAAGTTGGACTCCTGCCTCACACCATATAAAAAAATTATCCCAAACAGATCAAAAACATAAATATAATAACTACAATCATAAAACTATTAGAAAAATTAATAATGATAATTTATGACTTGATTTTTCTCTGTGAATTTCAAGATATTACTGGAAATGTACAAGAAAGAAAAGAAAATAATGATAAATTGGATTACATCGAAATTAAAACCTTCTGAATTTAAGCGATAATTGTTAGAAAAGTGCAAAGGCAACATAGAGAAATGAAAAAAAAAAAAGCCCACTTTCAAGATGGCCAGGGGTGGGGCTGACCAGGGAATTATAAGTCACAAAGGGAGGAGCTGGACTCCATCAACTTTCCTCTGAAAAAATATTGCAATTTCTACCTGAACGAATTTTCTTTTGGTGGTTTTACCAGAGTATAAGGGAGAGTTTTTCTGATCGCTTTCCAATGTCTCAAATCAGAACCTTTACACAGTCTTCACAGCAGGAAGAAAGAAAGAAAAGGGGGACAGAAGGAGCACACAGGAGAAGAATGGGCTTCCCAAGTACTCACTGGCCTCACCCTCATTCCTGCCCTGGGTGGGAGACTAAGTTAGCAACAAACTCTTGCCAATTCCGGTCATCAAGTAGAACTGTGACACCAAGAACACAAGAAATTCATCAAAATTGGCAGATATTGTAATGGAAGAACAGGAAGGGCTTGGTGGCAGACTGATCACAAGGATATTATTGCTTTAGCTTGCCATTTTATTGAGGACTTTTTAATAAAAATTTATAAGAGACACTGGGGGAGGGGTAAGATGGCAGAGAAGTAGGAGATCCTGTTTCAACTGGTCCCCTGAAGTGAGTTAAATATCTACCACAACACACTGAATACAAATTAAATCAGCCTGAGGTGTAAGATTACACACTTCTGCATCTCTATGGGGACAGAAGATCGTCAGTGGAGAGGTAAAGCAAGGTGGGAATACTCAGACTGATATCAGAGCATAAACAGAAGGGGGAGACACCAGAAGAAACCCATTGAAAAGTAATAGTCCAATACAAAAATTTGATGTGACTGGGGACCAGCATTAACTTGAAGTCTAGATAAAAGCACTCAAAAAGAGCAAAGTACCTTAAGAGCTAACTGGTGGAATCAGGTGGTCACAGACATGGGCTTCAGCACATGATCCCAGGACAGTCACTGCCAGCGAACACCTATACCAGAGACAGCCCAGCAGGGGCTCCAGTCCGAGGTCCCTGAGCTCATGGCTTTTTGCTTTTTGCACCACTGCTTGGGCTGGATGCATTCCAATCTGCAGCTGAGAGAGCCTGGTGTGGGCACCAGCTGGTGGTCTCAGAAGGCCCAAAGCCTTCTGTGACTCTCGTGGCTGCAGGGTTTGAGTGCAGGGTTTGAGTGCCTGTGCCTGAGAGATACCAGCATGAACTCCAGTTGGGAGTCCCCAGCCTGCAGCCTTCCATGACCTGCACAGCCACTGCCCCATGTGAGCACATCTGGTGCAGATGTGGGCTCCAGACAACAGTCCCGGCAATGGCAGCCACCTGGTTTCAGGCTGAGCCAGACCAATATTGCTGGTGGTTTTAGTGGAAAGGGGGTGCTTAGAATAGTATGGGACCTCAGGCGCCCACTGAGATGGTGGTTGGGGGTACACACTGCCTGTGGGAGGCTGTGGTGTTCAGGGGAGTGTGCAGAGGAGGGTCTGTGTGTTCTGAACCACCCAGAGGGTTACAGACTGAGGCTTCTCTCTGAGGCAGAGGTCTGGTTGCAGACAGTTTATTTTTCACAAACCATCAAAAATCCCCCCAAAGCTGCAAAAAACGAAAACATTCATAAAAGTAGAGTTGGAAAAACTGGTTTCCACAGAGCCCAACCCCTTGATAGGGGGCAGGGTGACTCAGCCAAAGCATGACTGGAAAACAACGTGGCAGGACCCTCCCCAAGAAGACAAACCAAAATAACAAGAAGACAACAACCACAGGGTCCCCATAAAACTGTAAGCCCTAACATCAGGGGAAAACAATATATTAAGCTCCCAGTATCACTCCCAAACCTGTATATTTCATAGATATGTTTTCTTTCTTTTAAACTCTTTCTCATGATTTTTGTTCATTTAATTTTTGAACATACTTACCATTACAACTAGATGTTTAATACAACATATTCCATAACTTTTTTTTAAATATTTTATTTATTTATTTGATAGAGAGAGAGGTCACAAGCAGGCAGAGAGGCAGACAGAGAGAGAGGAGGAAGCAGGCTCCCCACGGAGCAGAGAGCCCGACGCGGGGCTCGATCCCAGGACCCCGAGATCACGACCTGAGCCGAAGGCAGAGGCCCAAACCACTGAGCCACCCAGGCGCACTTGAACTTTTTTCATACACATACTGATGTTTTTTCTTTTTTGTTTAATATACATATAGATATAAGCTTCAAGGTAACCCTTCATCCCCTATTCAATACTACTATATATAAAGCAGTTTTAATTTAGCTGTACCTCTGGAGAGTTGATTCCTTTAAAATGATAACAAGGTACACCCAGAAAAAAGCAAGCAATCAAACAAACAAACAAACAAAAACCCTCACCCACATTGAGGGTTTATAATCACCATTCTATCTTATGCTGTCAGTGTTTCTGTGTATTTATTTTTTCTTTTGTACTACAGGAATTTTATTCATGGGGTTCATTTTGGCTGGGTTTTTCTTTTTTCTTGTTCTTACGTTTTACGTGTGTAGTCTTTTTTTTTTTTTTTTTTGCTCATTTTTGTTTATGTACCTTATATTACTTTTAGGGCTCATTTTGGCTGAATTTTTCCTCTGTTTTTCTCTTTTTTCACTCTATCTTTTTTCATTTCTCTTTCTTTTTGGTGGTGACTTCCAATGGCTGCAAGACTTTCCAGGATGCACCTTGCCTGGATCATGTTTGATATATTTAGCTATACATTTCATCAATCACCTCTCACAAAAATCTTTAAGAGGAGGAACACCAAACAGAGGAAAAATTCAGAGACAGTGATCTCTGCCAAAGAACTATTGAATATGGGCATAAAAAGTAGGTCAGAAAGGGAATTCAAGGTAACAATTATCAAGGCAATGGCTAGGTTGGAGAAGACCATTTGTTACAACATAGAATTTCTAAGGGCTGAAATGAGGGATGATCTGGAAGTACTAAAAAAATACTATCACTGAGATCAAATCCAAGTTAAACACTCTAACAGCTAAGGTAACTAAGGTAGAAGATTGAATTAGTGATCTAGAAGATAAACTGATACAAAAGAAGGATCAGGAGGAGGCCTGAAACAAAAGCTTAGAATCCATGAAAACAGAATTAGGGAAATAAATGACACCATGAAATGTTCCAAAGTCAGAATTATTGGAATTCCTGATGGGGTGGAGAAAGAGAGAAGACTAGAAGATATAGTTGAACAAAATCTGGATTTTCCCTAATCTGGGGAGTGGAACGAGTGTTCCTATCCAAGAGGTAGAATGGACAGCCCCCAACATCAACGAGTCTAGAAAGACCTCCAGAAACCTAACTGTGAAATTCACAATTCATAATTTCAGACAGGAGTTCTTAAGCACAGCCAGGCAGAAAAGATTCCTTATGTACAGAGGAAGGACCATCAGAATAATGTCAGACATTTCCACAGAAATCTGGCAAGCCAGAAAGGGCTGACAAGACATATTCAGGGCACTGAATGAGAAGAACATGAAGCCAAGAATACTTTAACCAGCAAGGCTGACATTAAAAATGGATGAAGGAATAAGGAGATTCCAAGACAGGCAAGGTTTAAAAGAGTATATGACCACTGGGAGGGAGGGGGGCAAGATGGTGGAGAAGTGGAAACACTGTTTCAACCCATCCCCTAAAGTGAGCTGATTATCTAGCAGATCACTTTGAGCACACATAAAAACAGCCTGAGATGTAAGATTATACACTTCTGGATCTCTACGAGGGCAGAAGAGGGCAGTGGTCAGGTAAAGCAGAGTGGGAACTTGGGACGGATATCTGAAGATAAGCAAAAGGGGGAGGGAACCACCAGAAATGACCCATTAGATAGTAATCCCCCAATACAATAATGCCCTGTGATTGGGAACCAGCATTAACCTGGAGTCTGGTCAAAAACACTCAAAAAGAGCAAAAGTTCTTAAGGGGAAATTGGTGGAATCGGGCGGTTAGAAGCACAGCCTTCAGCCCACAGTGCCAGGATGGCCACCACCAGCGCTGTGCCAGAGAGAGTGCAGTGAAGCATTTAGGCTTAGGTCCCTGAGACACAGGCTCACCTGAGAACATCTGGGTGGTGGCGTACATGAGATAGTCTGGTGTGGAAGCCAGCCAGTGCTCTCTAGAACGACAGATTTCTGCACTCTGCATGTGTGCTGTGCAACGGGGGTCTGAGTTGCACTCCACACCTTTCCCTGAAAGAGATCCATGCAGGCGCTAGCTGGTGCTCTCTAGGACTGGGAGAGTCTGAATACTCCCAGGCTGGGCCAGTGTGAAAATTTCAGCATGCTATCTCTGGTTGGGATCTCTCCTGAGGCCCTCTGGACTGTAAAGACAGCCACAGCAAGGGCAACCACTGGAAGCCAGCTCTCTGGACTAATATTGCTCACTGTTTTAGTAGCACTGTGGTACTAGTGGGAGCTCCTGTGACCCCTGAGACTGTGGCTGGGGATGTGCTCTGCTGGTGGGATGGTGGGAGGTGGCAGAAAGGGAGTTTATATGCTCTGGAGCACCCAGAAGGAAATAGACTGAGGCATCTTTCTGAGACAGAGGTCTAGGTGCAGTTTGCTTTCCTCTAAACCTCAGAAGAATCACCAAAAGCAACCAAGGGGAGAAAAAAAAAACCTCCAGAGAATAAAAGCCTGAAGAAACAGTTTCCTCAGAGACTTGCCCCTTGATAGGGGGCAGGAGGACTCAACTCTAGCAAGAATGCCTGAAAAACCACAGGGAAGTCCCCTCCTGTAGAAAACCAGCCAAAACAAACAAACAAACAAACAAACAGACAAACAAAAAACAAAAACAAAACAAAACAAAAGCCAAGAGGACAACCACCACAGGATCCTCATAAAACTGTAAAACCCCAGTATGAGGGGAAAAGAAAACACTAAGCTCCCAGAATTGTCCTCAAACCTGTATACTACATAGATACACTTTTAAATTCATTCCCACTATTCTCATTCTTTTAATTTTTTAAAAAAAAATTTTAAAGATTTTAATTATTTATTTTGACAGAGAGAGAGATCACAAGTAGGCAGAGAGGCAGGCAGAGAGAGAGGAGGAAGCAGGCTCCCCACGGAGCAGAGAGCCTGATGCGGGGCTCGATCCCAGGACCCTGAGATCATGACCTGAGCTGAAGGCAGCAGCTTAATCCACTGAGCCACCCAGGCGCCCCTCTTTTATTTTTTTTAAATAAATTTTTAACCTATTTCCCATCACAATGAGATGTTCAGTACAACAAATTCTATAATAACCTTTTAACTTGTATGTTTTTGATACATATAACTCAGGGTTTTCTTTCTTTCTTTCTTTTTCTTTTCTTTTCTTTTTTTTTTTTGATATTCATATACAGATAAACTTCAAGGTAATCCTCTTTCCCAAATCAAAGCTACCCCTATATATAAACCAGTTTTAGTCCCCCTTTATCTTTGGAAATTTGAGTCCTTTAACAAAGATATCAAGACACACCCAAGAAGAAGCAAAATAACCTTCCTCATCCACACTGAGGATTTATAACCACTCTCCCATCTTTTACTTCTGCAAATGTTTCTGTGTATTTGTTTTTGTTCTGGTAGTATATAAATCTTATACGTGCGGTCCATTTTTTTTTTCCTTATCATTTACATTTGTCGATCTTTTTGTTTGTCTGTTTTTGTTTGTATACTTTATAAATCTTCCCTTTGGGGCCCATTCAGGCTGGGTCTTCTTGTTTTATTTTTTTTCTGTATCTCTCTTACTTTCTCTCTTTTATTTTTCTTTTTTCTCTCTTTTTGATGGGGACTTCTGATTGCTCAGAAGCATTCCAGGGTGCACCTTGCCTGGGTCACAGTTGATACACTAAGCTACACATCCCTTCAGCCATCTCTCACCAAATGACTAGAAGGAGGAATGCCCAACAGAGGAAAACTTCAAAGACTGTGCCCTCTCCATCAGAGCTATTGGATATGGACATAAACAGTATGTCAGAAAGGAATTCAGGGTAACAATTATTCAGACAGTGGTTAGGTTGGATAAAACCATTAGTGACAACATGGAATAGATTATGGCAGAAGTGAAAGCCACCAGAGAAGATGTTAACAATGCTATCAATGAGTTCTAATCTAATCTAAATTTTCTAACAGCTAGGGTAACTGAGACAAAAGATAGAATTAGTGATCTAGAGGACAAACTTATAGAGAAAAAGGATCAGGAGGAGGCCTGGAACAAACAGTTTAGAATCCATGAAAACAGAATTAGGGAAATAAATGATGCCATGAAATGTTCCAACATCAGAATTATTGGAATCCCTGAGTAGGAGGAGAAAGAAAGAAGACTAGAGGATATAGTTGAACAAATTCTCCATGAAAATCATCCCAATCTGGGGAATGGAACCAGCGTTTTTATCCTAGAGGCAGAAAGACTTCCACCCAAGATCATAGAATCTAGAAAGAACTTGAGACACCTGATTGTGAAAATGATGAATCATAATTTTAGACAGAAGCTCTTGAGAGCAGTTAGGGGAAAGGATTCTTTTTTTTTAAGATTTTATTTATTTATTTGACAGAGAGAGAGATCACAAGCAGGCAGAGAGGCAGGCAGAGAGAGAGGAGGAAGCAGCCTCCCTGCAGAGCAGAAAGCCTGATGCGGGGCTTGATCCCAGGACCCCGAGATCATGACCTGAGCCGAAGGCAGTGGCCCAATCCACTGAGCCACCCAGGCGCCGGGGGAAAGGATTCTTTACGTATAGAGGAAAGCCCATCAGAATAACATCAGACCTGTCCATAGAAACCTGACAAGCCAAAAAGGGCTGGCATGATGTATTCAGGGCACTAAATGAAAAGAACATGCAGCCAAGAATACTTTATCCAGCAAGACTGACATTCAAAATGGATAGAGAGATAAAGAGCTTCCAAGACAAACCGTGAGAGACTGTGGACTCTGAGAAACAAACTGAGGGTTTTGGAGGGAAGAGGGGTGAAATGTTGGGTGAGTCTGGTGGTGGGTATTATGGAGGGCATGAATTGCATGGAACACTGGGTGTGGTGCATAAACAATGAATTCTGGGACACTTAAAATAAATTAAAAATAGTTTAAATTAAAAAAAGAAAAAAAAATGTGACCACCAAGCCTGCACTACAAGACATATTAAAGGGTTAAATAAAAGAAAAAAAAAGAACCTAACAGTGAAATATAACAGAAATTTACAGAGACAATCTTTAGAAACAAGGACTTCACAAGCAACACGATGTCAAAAAAAAAAAAGATATCTTTCAATAATCACTCTCAATGTGAACAACCTAAAAGCTCCCATAAAACGTCAGAGGGTTGCTGACTGGATAAAATGACAGGATTCATCAATGAGCTGTCTACAAGAGACAGGTTTGGAACCCAAACATACATCTAGACTGAAAGTGAAGGGATGGAGAAACAATCTTTCATGCCAGCAGGCCTCAAAAGAAAGCTGCGGTAGCAATTCTCATATCAGAAAAAATAGATAGTAAGCCAAAGACTGTAGTCAGAGATACAGAAGGACTTCACTCTTAAGGGGTCTATCCACTAAGAAGATCTAACAATTGTAAAAATTTATGTCCCCAATGTAGGAGAAGCCAACTACATAAACCAACTCTTAATCAAAATAAATAATCATATTATAATTATAATATATATACATATATATTATAATCTTTAATTTTAGGGGACCTTAACATGCCACTCTCAGTAATAGAGAGATCATCCAAACAGAAAATCAATAACAAAACAAGGGTTTGAATGACATATTGGACCAAATGGACTTCATGGATATATACAGAACATCACAACCTAAAAAACAGAATATTCATTCTTCCCAGGTGCTCATGGAATTTTCTCTAGAATAGATGACATACAGGGTCACAAATCAGGGCTCAACTGATACCAAAAGATTGAGATTATTCCCTTCAAATTGTCAGACGACAATGCTGTGAAACTGGAACTCAACCACAAGAAAAAGGTTGTAAGAAAGTCAAACACCTGGAATCTAAGGACCATCTTACTCAAGAATGTGGATAAACCAGAAAATCTATGATGAACTTGGACAATTCAGGGAAACCATTGAGAAAGAAGACACATAGTACAAAACAAATGGGATACGTCGAAGGTGTCCTATGGGTGAAAATATAGCCCCCCAAGCCTCACTCCAAAAAATTGAAAAATCCAGGATACACCAACTGTCTTTACAACTTAAAGAACTGGAGAATCAAGAACAAATTAAGGCAACCACACACACAAGAAGGGAAATGATCAAGATTAGAGCAGAGACCAATGAGTTAGAAACTAGAGATACAGTTAGAACATATAGACAAAACTAGAAGCTGGTTCCTTGAAAGAATTGAGATTAATAAAACACTGGCCATTGTAATCCAAAACAAAAGAGAGAGAACCCAAATTAATAAAATTATGAATGAAAGGGCAGAGATCATGACTAACACCAAGGAAAAAGAAACAATCATCAGAAATTAGCATCTACAGTTATATACCAATAAGTTAACCAAACTAGGAGAAATGTATGGATTCCTGGAAACCTATAAACTTCCAAGACTGAAATGGGAATAAATTGACAACATGAATAGACCAATATCTATTAATGAGATGGAAGAAGTGATCAAAAACCTCCAGCCTGATACATTCCCTGGGGAATTCTACCAAGCATTCAAAGAAATAATGACTATTCTCCTGAAGTAATTTCAAAAAGTATCAAGGAAGGAAAACTTCCAGATTTTTTTCTGAATCCAACATTACTCTGATCCCCAATCCAGGCAAAGACCTCAGCAAAAAGGAGAATTTCAGATCAATATCCCTTATGAATATGGATGTCAAGATTCTCAACAAGATCCTAGATAACAGGAACATATTGTCCATTAAAAAGATTTTCCACCATGACCACGTGGGTTTATCCCTGGAATGCAAGGGCAGTTGAACACACAAATCCATCAATGCAATAGAACAAATCAATAAGAGAAGAGAGAAGAACCACATGGTCCTCTCAATTGATACAGAAAAAGCATTTGACAAAATCCAACATCCGTTCCTGATTAAAATGCTTCAAAGTATAGGGATAGAAATAACATTTCTCACCTTCATGAAATCTATCTCTGAAAAAAGGACAGCGAATGCCATTCTCAATGGGGAATAGATTACAGCCATCCCTTTAAGATCAGGAACATGTCAAGGATGCCACTCCTCCCACTCTTGTTCAACATAATACTAGAATTCCTAGCAACAGCAGTCAGACAACAAAAAGAAATAAAAGGTATTCAAATTGGCAAAGAAGAAGTCAAAACACTCTCTCCTCGCAGATGACATGATTCTTTATATAGAAAACGCAAAACACTACACCCCCAAACTACTAGAACTCATACAGAAATTCAGCACTATGGCAGGATACAAAATCAATGCAGAGAAATCAGTTGCTTTCTTATATACTAACAATGAAAATATAGAAAGGGAAATTAGATAATTGATTCAATTTACTATAGCCCCAAGTACCATAAGATACCTGGGAATAAACCTAACCAAAGAGTTAAAGGATGTGTACTTGAGGAACTACAAACCACTCATGAAAGAAATTGAAGAAGACACAAAAAGATGGAAGACTATTCCATGTCCATGGATCAGAAGAATAAACATTGTTAAAATGTTTATACTGCTATCCCCCTAACCCCCCATGTTGCTTCTCCATGTCCTCATATCAGGGAGATCATATGATAGTTGTCTTTCTCCGATTGACTTATTTCACTAAGCATGATACGCTCTAGTTCCATCCACGTCGTCGCAAATGGCAAGATTTCATTTCTTTTGATGGCTGCATAGTATTCCATTGTGTATATATACCACATCTTCTTTATCCATTCATCTGTTGATGGACATCTAGGTTCTTTCCATAGTCTGGCTATTGTAGACATTGCTGCTATAAACATTCGGGATTGGGAGGGAGACAAACCATAAATGACTCTTAATCTCACAAAACAAACTGGGGGTTGCTGGGGGGAGGTGGGATTGGGAGAGGGGGAGCGGGCTATGGACATTGGGGAGGGGAGGCGAACCATAAGAGACTATGGACTCTGAAAAACAACCTGAGGGTTTTGAAGGGTCAGGGGTGGGAGGTTGGGGGAACAGGTGGTGGGTAATGGGGAGGGCACGTTTTGCATGGAGCACTGGGTGTTGTGCAAAAAGAATGAATACTGTTACGCTGAAAAAATAAATAAAATGGAAAAAAAAAGAAAAAAAATGTCTATACTGCCTAGAGCAATCTATACTTTAAATGTCATTCCAAACAAAATTACACTGGCACTTGTCAAAGAGCTGGAGCAAAAAATCCTAAAAATTGTATGGAACCAGAAGAGACCATGAATTGCTAAGGAAATGTTGAAAAAGAAAAAACAAAACTGGCAACATCATGTTGCCTGATTTCAAGCTTTACGTCAAAGCTGTGATCACCAAGACAGCATGGTACTGGCAAAAAAAAAAAAAAAAAAAAAAAAAAAAAAAAAAAAAAAACAGACACATAGACCAGTGGAACAGAGTAGAGAGCCCAGATATGGACCCTCAACTCTGGTCAAATAATCTTTGACAAAGCAAGAAAAAAATATACAGCAGAAAAAAGACAGACTCTTCAATAAATGGTGCAGGAAAGTTGGAAAGCTAGTATAGAAGAATGAAACTCGACCATTCTCTTACAGCATACATAAAGATAACCTTGGAATAGATAAAAGACCTTAACGTGAGGCAGGAATACATCAGAATCCTAGAGAACATAGGCAGTAACCTCTTTGACATCAGCCACTGCAACTTCTTTCAAGTCACATCTCCAAATGCAAAGGAAGGAAAAGCAAAAGTGAACTTTTGAGACTTCATCAAGATCAAAAGTTTCTGCCCAGCAAAGGAAGAGTCAACAATACAGAGGCAACCCACAGAATGGGAAATGATATTCCCAAATGACAGTGAAGACAAAGGGCTGATATCCAAGATCTATAAGAATTCCTCAAATTCAACACTCAAAAAACAGATAATCATGTCAAAAAAATGGGCAGAAGACATGAACAGACACTTCTCCAAATAAGACATAAAAATGGCTAACATACACATGAGAAAATGTTCATCATTGTTAGCCATCAGGGAGATTAAAATCAAAACCCCATTGAGATACCACCTTACACAAGTCAGAATGGCCAAAATTAACAGGACAGGAAACAACAAGTGTTGGAGAAATGTGGAGAAAGTGGAACCCTCTTACACTGTTAGTGGGAATGCAAGTTGTTGTGGCCACTTGGAAAATAGTCAGAGAATTCCTTTAGAAATTAAAAATAGAGCTACCCTATCACCCTGCAAGTGCACTACTGGGTAATTACCCCAAAGATGCAGGTATAGTAGAAAGAGGGTCCATGTGTATCTCAATGATCATGCATCAATGACCACAGTCACCAAACTGTGGAAAGAGCTAAGTGACCTTCAACGGATGAATGGATAAAGAAGATTTGGTCCATATATAAAACTGAGTATTAAGTCTCCATCAGAAAGGATGAATACCCAACTTTTATATCAACATGGACTGGATTGGAGGAGATTATGCTGAGTGAAGTAAATCAAGGAGAGAAAGTAAATTACCAATGGTTTCACTTACTTGTGGAGCATAAGGAATAACATGAGGTCATTAGGATAAGGAAAAGAAAAGTAATTGGGGGAATTCAGAGGGGTTGACAAAGCGTGAGAGGCTGTGGACTCTGAGAAACCAACTGAGGGTTTTGGAGGGGAGGTGCTTGGAAAGATGGGTGAGACTTGTGGTGGGTATTAATGAGGGTACATATTTCATGTAGCACTGTGTGTGATGGATGAACAATGAATCTTGGAACACAGAAAAAATAAAATAAAATTTTAAAAAAGAAAGAAACGAAAAAATTATCAGAAATTTTTATGATAAGTTTTTAATATCCAAATTATACCAATAACTCATACAAAAATTTAAGAAAATATTTAACAAATGGTCAATGGACATGAATATTCATTTTTTGAGAGTGTATATATGAAAAATAAATTCACTAAAATATGTTCAGCATCAAAAGTTATTAGGAACATTCAAATCAAAACCACAATGAGATATGACTTTGCACCTACTACATAGTATATATACAACAGGATATTATATTAGCCACAAAATTCATTAAAAGCTATAAAATATCAGCCATAAAAGGTCATCCTGTCTTTTGCAACAATGTGAATATGAATTGACCTATGCATATTCTGCTGAGGTATGAGACAGAGAAGGACAAGAAAAAAGCAAACATAAAATAGTGAGAGTTAATTGGTTGTTAACGGATAAGGTTGTTGGAAAGGACGGATATTTTTTAAGGGTATAAACTTGTGACAGGGAATAAATAATCCCTAAAGATTTAATTCAGAGTGTAGTAAATACAGACAACAATATTATATAAGACTTACAAATTTTCTGAGACTAGAATGTAATTAATCTAACCACTAAAAAGAAATGATAATTACAAAATGATAGAGGTACTAATTATCACTGACATATCAATTAGATTACAATATATGAATGTATCAAATTATTGTCGTGCATACCATAATATACAGTGTTACATTTTTAAAAAATTTTAATGGAAATAACTTTGATATGCTCATTTGGCTTTCAACTATCAAGGAGTCATCTCCTTGCACTTTTCCCATATTCTACCAGCCATTGGGCTTTAAGTACAGGATCCTATTTACAGTGCTCAGAAATCCACAAAAATCAGATTAAAAACTTAATTTTTCTGCCTGAAATATTTCTGACTCTTACCTACATAACATAGGAGGAATTGAATTTTAAAAAATAGTGGAAGCAATAATGGGATGGAACAATGGATTAATGCATGCTTACCAAAATTTTAACTATCAATATCCATGATTGGCTTAATAGCAACATTATTAATTTGTTTGTATAATTCAGAAAATAATTGGTAAATCTATTCACAAGAAACAGTAGTTGTTATTCTTAAATTTTCCATACCAGGAAATTAATTGTTAAATTTCTTTGGAAGATATCTCCTGAATATGTGGCTTTTATGTGACATATCTGCTTTCCAAGATAAGGTTCATGCCTACTCTACTAAGGCACTGAGCTAGCAAACCTTTAAAAGTTGTTGGGTGGAGGAGTGCAGTTGGCTCAGTGAGTTAAGCCTCTGCCTTCAACCCAGGTCATAATCACCGAGTCCTATGATCAAGCTCCGCATTGAGCTCTCTGCTCAGAAGGGATCCTTCTTCCCCCTCTCTCTCTGCCTGTGAATCTGCCTACTTGTGATCTCTCTCTCTCTCTCTGTCAAAAAAACAAATAAAATATTAAAGAAAACAAATAAATAAAGCTGTTGGGTGGAGAGAGAGGTGATCTAACAAGCTAGTTTTGTCCCTATGTATTATCCAGGAGAAAACAGGAAAACATAATTCTTTGAATTCTGTGTTTGAATAAACATGATACAACCAGCATTGCATTTCATCATTCACATGCTATCTTATCCAAAATTTGTGAATAATTTATTTAGATTCGGAATAGGAAATTGCATTAAAGGCTTATTCATTTTTGTGTATATATGATAACAGGTGAAAAAGTGAAAGCATAAATGGGAAGTTAGATATGCTACAGTGTTTAAAATGTGTCCATTTCAGAAAAAAAATACATACATATACATATAGTAACTTATGGAAAAAATGCCTTAATGTTATAGAAAATATTAAGGACAGAGCTCACCTGAAGCATGCTTTATTATATCTTTTCCATAAAAATAAATTGTATATATTCTCAAAAAATTCATATTTTCCATTTGTTCCGATAATAAAATCTGATTTTTTAAAAAATACATTTAGATTTGAATGCTCATGAAATCAATCCAGTAGTCTCGGAAAAGTGAACATATCCCATATGATACTAAATTATTTCAAGGAAATTGAATTGATTTTGTATTAGGAAGAACTCACTTTTTTATCCTTACTCATTATTATTAATGTTCTGTTATTTCAGGATGTCTAAAAATAATGGTTTTATTTTTGCCTTATCATGTTCCTCTCTCTTGCTAATATACAATATATAGATACTAATTGATTCAATAGTACACTTTAGATTGATGTCTCTAGATTATTATCTGAATGTGACACAAGATTGTTTTATAATCCGGCATATTTTCATGTTCTATGGCATTGTTCATTATGGCTTCTTTTGTTTCTCATTTTTAATGCAACCATCATATTCTCTAACAGAAATATTCTACTCTGTTCCCTCTAAAAATACATGTAAATAAATTTGCAAATATTGTTTGTCAGAAGAAGAGACAGGAAGGAAAAATTAGATGCCTTGAATCCAATTTCCTTGTCAGTGTGTGAATAATGCATTATGCAAACAGGAAACTAGGCTTAATTAGAAATACATTTCCCTCAACATTAGACCTGAATTTCAATTTCATATTGTGACTCCAAATCAAAGAACTGTGCCTCTTGGCTTTGCTGTTTTATAACTTCCAATCCTAATGTCATATGTTGCCCTAATCTTTCAAAATCAATAAACTAGAAACATAACAAGAGCTCAGTTCCTGAGATCTATGTACTAACAAGGTTGTCAGTGATTAAATTAATATCTAAACTTCTCATCATTACCATTTAGTGTAATTCAATACAAAGGAAAGCAAAATAAGAAAACTGAATGCAACAAGTGAGAGTGTTAAAAATATACATTCTAACTTGATTATGTAGAGATTTCTGAACAGGCTCTTTTATAACATATAAAGGGTTTTCATGCATGTTTACTCTATAAAAAAGTAGATGTGTATGAACACTAACAAAAAAGTATGAATGTAATCTCATGTCATATATGAACTTCTTTCACAAGGAGAAATAAAATATCATTAAAATTTGTGGTATATAAATATGCCATTGGTGGTTCTCATTTAAAGGGTTCTCATCATTCTCAGTAAATACAGAAACCAAGTTTACCTGAAAATATGTGTGTAAGAACAAATTTAACATATCTATTTTTTAAAATAATTATTTCTATATGTTGAAAGAAAGGGTGGCGATGGATTATAAAATTTTCATCTACACTGAAAACATAATTGAGATGTTGGTTCATGTTGATTGTGCCACATTTCTCTTTCCTAATATTCACCCTTCTCTTCTTCAGCTGGAGGAACCTCCACTTTGGAAATGGCTAACCTCGGTGGTATGACAGATTTTGTCCTCAGGTGATTCTCAGAAGTCAGTGAATTTCAAATAGTACTGCTGTCCTACTTTAATTTATCTACGTGATAGCTGTAATAGGACATATTCTCACCATTGGCATCACTTCACTTGATCAGCCTCTTCCTACTCCGATGTACTTTTCCCCAAGTACCTCTCTTTTATTTTTTTAATTTAAATTCAATTACACTAGGCATAGTATGTCATTTTTTAATATAATGTTCAGTGATTTATTAGTTGAGTGAAAGACCCAGAGCTCCTCATATCATATGCCCTCTTTAACACCCATCACCCATTTACTCCAACACCTGGCCATCTTCTTTCCGCAACCCTCAGTTTGTTTCCTGGAGTCAAGAGTCACGAGTTACATATGGTTTGTCTCTCTTTCTGATTTCTTCCCATTCAGTTACCCCCACCCACCTCTATTTTCCTTTGCATCATTGCTTATGTTTCACATCTAAGTGAAACCATATGCTCATTGTATTTCTCTGATTGAGTTATTTCAGCATAGTACCCTCCAGTTCCACTAATGCTGATGTAAATGGAAGATATTTATCATTTCTGATGGCTGAGTACTATTCCATTGTATATCTGAACGACACATTCTTCATCCATTCATCCATTGAAGGACATCTTAGCTCCTTCCATAGTCTGGCTATTGTGTACATTGCTGCTATGAACATTGGAGGTGCCTGTGTTCCTTCTTTTCACTACATCTGCATCTTTGGGGTAAATACCCAGTAGTGCAATTTCTGGATCATAGGGTAGCTTTATTTTTAACATCCTGAGGAACCACCATACTGTTTTCAAGAGTGGCTGTACCATCTCGCATTCCAACCAACTGTGTAAAAGTGTTACCCTTGATCTACAACCTTGCCAACACCTGCTGTCTCTTGTGTTATGGATTTTGGGCATTCTGATGATTTGTGAGGTGATATATCATTGTAGCTTTTATTTGTATTTCCTGATGTCAATGATTTTAAGCATCTTTTCATATCTCTGCTGGCCATATGTATGTCTTCTTTGAGGAAAAATAAAGTCTATTCATGTGTTCTGATCATTTTTAAAGATTTCATTTATTTGTCAGAGAGAGAGAACAAGCAGGGAGAGTGGCAGGCAGAGGGAGAAGCAGGCTTCCCACTAAGCAAGGAGTCTGATGTGGGACTAGATCCAAGGATGCTACCTGGGATCCTGACCTGAGCTGAAGGCAGGCACTTAACCCACTGATCTGCTCAGGAGTCCCAGATTAGTTATATTCCAATGAATCTCATTTGGCTGTCTTTTCCATTCCATTCACTTATATGTCTATTTTTTCTTTGTTCAATAGTACCGTATTATCTTGATTAATGTGCCTTTTAATCAATTACATAACTCAGGTTGTGAGTCATCGAACTATTTTCTTAAGTATTGCGTTGGTAAATGTAAATCCTTTGTTTCTACATATAAAATATATAATTATTTCCTAAATATTGACAAAATATTTATCTGGTCTTGTAATTGCGATGTCATTAAGTCAATAGGCCAAATTAGGGATAATTGACATTTTAAAAAATTTCTTTTCAGCATAACAGAATTCATTGTTTTTGCACCACACCCAGTGCTTCATGCAATACGTGCCCTCCTTAATACCCACCACCTGGTTCCCCCAACCTCCCATCCCCCACCCTTTCAAAACCCTCAGATTGTTTTTCAGAGTCCATAGTCTCTCATGGTTCATATACCCTTCTGATTTCTTGCAACCCGTTCTCTCCTTCTCCCAATGTCCTCCGTGTTATTACTTATGCTCCAAAAGTAAGTGAAACCATATGATAATTGGCTCTCTCTGCTTGAGTTATTTCACTCAGCATAATCTCTTCCAGTCCCCTCCATTTGCTACAAAAGTTGGGTATTCATCATTTCTGATGGAGGCATAATACTCCATAGTATATATGGACGACATATTCCTTATCCATTCATCCGTTGAAGGGCATTATGGTTCTTTCCACAGTTTGGCAAAAGTGGACATTTCTCCTATAAACATTGGGGTACAGATGGCCCTTCTTTTCACTACATCTGTATCTTTGGGGTAAATACCCAGTAGTGCAATTGCAGGGTCACAGGGAAGCTCTATTTTTAATTGACATTTTAGTATGTTTAGTCTTCCAAAGAATTAAGATGAAATATTTTATTTATTTAATAGATATGTTATTCCCCAATACTTTGTTATTTTTTTCCAAACAGATAATCTATGCATTTTCTTTCTTTTTTCACTATTTTTATTTCTTTTCAGTGTAACAGTATTCATTGTTTTTGAACCACACCCTGTGCTCCATGCAATACGTGCCCTCCCTATTATCCACCACCTGCTTCCCCCAACCTCCCAACCCCCGCTCCTTCAAAACCCTCTGGTTGTTTTTCACGGTCCATAATCTCTCATGGTTCATCTCCCTTTCCACTTTCCCTCAACTCCCTTCTCCTTTCCATCTCCCCATGTCCTCCATGTTATTTGTTATGGTCCACAAATAAGTGAAACCATATAATACTTGACTTTCTTTGCTTGACTTATTTAACTCAGCATAATCTCTTCCAGTCCCCTCCATGTTGATAAAAAAGTTGGGTACTCATCACTCTGATGGAGGCATAATACTCCATCGAGTATATAGACCACATCTTCCTTATCCATTCATCCATTGAAGGGCATCTTGGTTCTTTCCACAATTTGGCAACAGTGGCCATTGCTGCTATAAACAATGAGGTAAAGATTGCGCTTCTTTTCACTACATCTGTATCGTTGGGGTAAATAGCCAGTAGTGCAATTTCAGGGTCATAGGGAAGCTCTATTTTTAATTTCTTGAGGAATCTCCACACTGTTCTCCAAAGTGACTGCACCAACTTGCATTGCCACCAACAATGTAAGAGGGATCCCCTTTCTCCCCATCCTCTCCAACACATGTCATTACTTGTCTTGCTAATTTTGGTCATTCTAACTGGTGTAAGGTGGTATCTCAATGAGGTTTCTATTTGAATCTCCATGATGGCTAGTGATGATTAGCATTTTTTCATGTGTCTGATAGCCATTTGTATGTCTTCATTGGAGAAGTGTCTGCTCATATCTTCTGTCCCTTTTTTGTTATGATTATCTGTTTTGTGTGTGTGGAGTTTGAGGAGTTCTTTATAGAACCTGGATATCAACCTTTTGTCTATACTGTCATTTGCAAATATATTCTCCCATTCCGTGGGTTGCCTTTTTTTGTTGTTGCTGACTGTTTCCTTTGCTGTGCAGAAGCTTTTGATCTTGATGAAGTCCCAAAAGTTCATTTTCACTTTTGATTCCCTTGCCTTTGGAGACTTATCTTGAAAGAAGTTGCTGTGGCTGATATCAAAGAGGTTACTGCCTATATTCTTCATTAGGATTCTGATAGATTCCTGTCTCACGTTGAGGTCTTTTATCACTTTCGAGTTTATATTTGTGTCCGGTATCAGAGAATGGTCGAGTTTCATTCTACTACATATAGCTGTCCAGTGTTCCCAGCACCATTTATTGAAGAGACTGTCTTTTTTCCACTGTATATTTTTTTCCTGTTTTGTCGAAGATCATTTGATCATAGAGTTGAGGGTCCATATATGGGTTTTCTACTCTTTTCCACTGGTCTATGTGTCTGTTTTTATGCCAGTACCATGCTGTCTTGATGATCACAGCTTTGTAGTAAAGCTTGACATCAGGTAACGTGATGCCTCCAGTTTTGCTTTTGGTTTTCAACAATTCCTTAGCAATTCAGGGTCTCTTCTGATTGCATACAAATTTTAGGATTATTTGCTCCAGCTCATTGAAAAATACTGGTGGAATTTTGATCGGAATGGCATTAAAAGTATAGATTGCTCTAGGCAGTATAGACATTATATCAATTTTTATTCTTCCAATCCAAGAGCATGGAATGGTCTTCCATCTTTTTGTGTCTTCTTTAGTTTCTTTCATGAATGTTCTGTAGTTCCTCGAGTACAGATCCTGTACTTCTTTGGTTAGGTTTATTCCCAGGTATCTTATGGTTCTTTGTGCTATAGTAAACGGAATTGATTCTCTAATTTCCCTATCTGTATTTTCATTGCTATTGTGTAGAAAGCCACTGATTTCTGTATATTGACGTATCCTGCCACGTTACTGAATTGGTGTATGAGTTCTAGTAGTTTGGGGGTGGAGATTTGGGGGATTACCATATAAAGAATAATGTCGTCTGTGAAGAGAGAGAGTTTGACTTCTTCCTTGCCAATGAATGGATACATTTTATTTCTCTTTGTTGTCTGATTGCTGTTGCTAGGACTCCTAATACTATGTTGAACAAGAGTGGTGAGTGTGGGCATCCTTGTAGTGTTCCTGATATCAACGGGAAGGATGCAGCTTTTTCGCATTGAGGATGATATTTGCTGTGGGTCTTTCATAGATAGATTTTATGGAGTTCAGGAATGTTGCCACTTTCCCTATACTTTGAAGCATTTTAATCAGGAATGGATGCTGGATTTGGTCAAATGCTTTTTCTGCCTCAGTTGAGAGGACCATGTGTTTCTTCTCTCTTCCCTTATTGATTTGTTCTATCACATTAATCGATTTGCGAATATTGAACCATTCTTGGAAGCCAGGGATATATCCCACCTGGTCATGGTGGATAATCCTTTTAATTTGCTGTTGAATCCTGTTTACTAGGATCTTGTTGAGAATATTAGCATCCATATTCATCTGGGATATTGGTCTTAAATTCTCCTTTTTGGTTGGGAGTTTGCCTTATTTCTGAATCAGGGTAATTCTGGCTTCATAAAAAGAGTATGGAAGTTTTCCTTCTGCTCCAATTTTTTTAAACAGCTTTAGGAGAATTAGGGTTATTTCTTCTTTGAAAGTTTGGTAGAATTCTCTAGGGAATCCGTCAGGTCCTGGGCTCTTGTTTTTAGGGAGTTTATTTATCACTGCTTCAATCTCATTACTAGATTTTGGCCTATTCAGATTGTCAATTTCTTCCTGGTTCAATTTTGGGAGTTTATAGTTTTCCAGGAATGCATCTATTTCATCTAGGTTGCTTAGCTTACTGGCATATAACTGTTGGTAATAATTTCTGATGACTGTTTCTACTTCCTTGATGTTAGTTGTGGTCTCTCCCTTTTCATTCATAATTTTATTAATTTGGGCTTTCTGTCTTTTCTTTTGGATTAGTGTGGCCTATGGTTTACCTATCTTATTGATTCTTTAAAAAAAACCATCTTCTAGTTTCACTGATATGTTCTACTGTATCTCTGGTTTCTACCTCATTGATATCTGCTCTAATCTTGATTATTTCCCTTCTTGTGTGTGGAGTTGGTTTGATGTGTTGTTGATTCTCCAGTTCTTTAACGTGTAGAGACAGCTGGTGTATTCTGGATTTTTCAATTTTTTTTGAGGGAGGCTTGGATGGCTATGAATTTCCCCTTTAGAACCGCCTTTGTTGTATCCCATAGGTTTTGGACCGAGGTGTCTTCATTCTCATTGGTTTCCATGAATAGTTTAAGTTCTTCTTTGATCTCCTGGTTGATGCAAGCATTCTTAAGCAAGTTGATCTTTAGCTTCCAGGTGTTTGAGTTCCCTCCGAACTTTTCCTTGTGATTGAGCTCCAGTTCAAAGCATTGTGATCTGAGAATATTCAAGGGATAATGTCAGTATTTTGGTATCAGTTGAGTCCTGATTTGTGACCAGTATGTGGTCTATTCTGGAGAAGGTTCCATGTGCACTAGAGAAGAGTGAGTAGTCTGTTGTTATAGGGTGTAATGTTCAGTATATATCTATGAGGACCATCTGATCCAATGTGTCATTCAATGCTCTTGTTTCTTTATTGATTTTCTGCTTCTATGATCTGTCTATTGCTGAGAGAGGTGTGTTAACATCTCCTAATATGAATGTATTCATATCAATATGACTCTTTATCTTGATTAATAGTTTTCTTATGTAATTGGCTGCTCCCATATTGGATACGTAGGTATTTACAGGTATTAGATCATCTTAGTGGATACTCCCTTTAAGAATTATGTAGTGTCTTTCTGTATCTCTGAGTACAGTCTTTAGTTTAAAATCTTATTTATCTGATATGAGAATTGCTACCCTGGCCTTCTTTTGAGGCCCTTTGGCATGAAAGATGCTTCTCCATCCCTTAACTTTCAGTCTGGGTGTATTCTTAGGTGCAAAATGGGTCTCTTATAGACAACATATGGATGGGTCCTGTCGTTTTATCCAATCTGCAACCCTGTTTCGTTTTATGGGCGCATTTAGGCCATTCACATTGAGAGTGATTATTAATAGATACATTTTTATTGACATTGTGTTACCTTTGAAGTCTTTCTGTCTGTAGATTGTTTCTATATTTCTGTTCAATGATATTCTTAGAAGTTTTTCTCTTTTATAGGACCCCCTATAATATTTCCTGCAGTGTCATCTGGGTGGTTGCATAGTCTTTTAAGCATTGCTGGTCTAGGAATTCTTTATATCTCCATCCATTTTGAATGTCAGTCTTGCTGGATAAAGTATTCTTGGCTGCATGTTCTTCTCATTAAGTACTCTGAATCTATTTTGCCAGCGCTTTCTGGCTTGCCAGGTCTCTGTGGAAAGGTCTGACATTATTCTACTGGGCTTTCCTCTGTATATAAGGAGCCTCTTTGTCCTAGCTACTTTTACGAGTGTCTGTCTAGAATTTTAATTCTTCATCATAGCTATCAGGTGTCCCGAGGGCTTTTAAGAATCTAAAATCTTGGGAGGAAATCTCTCTGCCTCTAGTACGTGAACGTTGTTTCCACTCATGAGATTGGGAAAATTTTCCTAGACAACTTCTTCCACTATATCTTCTAGACTTCTTTCTTTTTCCTCCCCTTCAGGGATTCCAATAATTCTGACGTTGGAACCTTTCATGACATCATTTATTTCCCTAATTCTGTTTTCGTGGCTTCTGAGCTGTTTGTTCCAGGCTTCTCCTGATCCTTTCTCTCTATCTGTTTGTCCTCCAGATCACTAATTCTTTCTTCTGTCTCAATTACCCTAGGTTTTAGAGAATTTAGATTAGATTAGAATTCATTGAGAGCATTTTGAACATCATCCCTGGTGGCTTTTAGTTCTGCCTTAACATTGTGAACATTATCCCTCGTGGCTTTCAGTTCTGACCTAATCAATTCCATTTGGTCATCCATGGCTTTCTCCAACTTAGCTATTGCCTGGATAATTGTTAGCCTGAATTCCTTTTCCAACACATTGTCTATGTCGATAGCCATTATCTCTGTTGTAGAAGGCATCCTCTGTATTTATCTTCTGTTGGACATTCCTCCTCGTAGTCATTTTTATAAGAGATGTTTGAATGGATGCAGCTGGATGTATCGAATGTGGTGCAGTCAAGTTGCACCCATGGGACCACCATCTTACACCATACACATAGACACACAAATGAATTCAAAATGGATGAAAGACCTAAATGTGAGAGTGGAAGCCATTAAAATCATAGAGGGAGTAACCTCTTTGATATTGGCCCTAGCAACTCTTAGTAGGTATGTCCCCTGAAATAAGGGAAACAAAAAAAAAAAACCAACTACAAGAACTAAGAACTTCATCAGGATAAAAACTTCTGGAAACAATCAGCAAGCCTAAAAGCCATTGTATGGAACGGGAGAAGATACTTGCAAATGATATATCTCATAAACGGTTAATAGTCAATATTAAACTGAACACTCAAAAAACAAATAATCCAATTAAGAAATGGACAGAAGCCTAGAATAGGCATTTTTTTCCAAAGAAGACTTACAGAAGGCCAACAGAGAAATGAAAAGGAATTCAACATCAGTCATCATCAGTGAAATGGAAATAAAAACTACAATTAGATATTACCTCACAACTCTCAGAATGGATAAAATTAACAACATAGGAGCAATGGTTGTTGGCAAGAATGTGTAGAAAGGTTAATCCTCTTATACTGTTGGTGGGAATGCAACCTGGTGTATCCAATCTGGCAAAGAGTATGGAGACTCATCAAAAATTAGGACTAGAACCATCATATGATTCAGTAATTACACTACTAGCTATAACCCAAATGATGCAAAAATGTTGATTAGAAAGGACACATACACCCCAATGTTTATAGGAACATTATCAGCAATATCTGAATCATGAGAACAGCCCAGCTGGCCATTAACTAATGAATGTATAAGGAAGATGTAGTATATATACAATGGAATATTATTCGACCATAAACAAAGAATGGAATCTTGCCTTTTGCAACAACAAGGATGGAGCTAGAAAGCATTATGTTTAAATGAAAGGATAGAAACCATATGATCACTTACACAGATGCAGAAAAATTATTTGACAAAGTGCAATTATTCATAATCCTCTCAACAAAGTAGGATTAGAGGGAACATACCCCAACATAATAAAGACCATCTATGAAAAACCCACAAGTAGCATCATACTAAATGATATGATGATCAAAGATTCCACTAAAAGACTACTAGAATTGATAAATGAATTTAGAAAGGCCACTGAATATAAAATCAATGTGTATAAAAATGTTTTATTTATATACACTGACATTGCAGTAGTAGAAAGATAAATTAAGATAAACATCCCATTTATAATTGCACAAAAACTATTATAATACCTAGGAATTAAATTTATCCAAGGCATCGGAAGACTTGTATTCTGACAACTCTAAAACACTGATGAAAAAATAAATGATGATAGAGACCAACAGAAAGATGTTCCATGCTCATGGGTTGCAATAACATATTGTTAATGGCTATAGTACCTAAAGCAAACTGCAGATTTAATGTATTTCCTATTAAAATACTAACAACATTTTTCATAGACCTAGAACAAATAGCCCCACAATTTGTATGGAACTACAAAGATCCTAAATAGAAAAGCAACTGAAAACAAAATAAAACAACCCCCAGAAAATAAAAGACAAATCCAGAGGTATCACTATCCCAGATTTCAAGATATACTACAAAGCTATAGTAATCAAAATAGAATGGTACTGGTACAAAAATAGACACACAAAAATTAATAAAATAAAATATCAGCTGATTTCTCATCATACATCATGGAGGTTAGAAAGCAGTGGGATGACATTGTTAAAGTTCTTAAATAAATAAACGGTGGGTGGGAAAGCAATTGACAATGGAGTATGAGGACCTTAGCCACGTCTCATCTCAGGAACAAAGTTAGGTAGCTATCAAACGATTCCAAATACCCCAGATTTCTACCTGAACACTGACAGAACACATGACACAACCAAAGGGAGAGAAGAGACCACATCAAAGAAGATACGAAGTTCAAAGACATGGCTTAGGAAAGAAACAAAGGAGGGAGATGTAGTCATGGAGAAGGGTGAAAGATAGAACAACACATGGGAATGCACAAGGAGAACGTTTCCCCAGAATGATTGCCTTTGAAAATGAGAGGGGCTGATTTTCATGAGATTTTGCAACAAGCAGGGCTTATAGCCTGGTTCTAAAGGTCAGTGGGCTCAGGTTGGATCAATCCTGGAAGGTGCTTCCATGCACCTAGAGAGAAGGCACACAAACAACCTGAGGGAAGATGGCATGGACAGAATGATTCGAAGAATGCCTGGGGCACACCATGGGACATTATTGACTCTTCTCAGAGCTTGTGTCTAAGAGGAAGCTTTCATGGAGATGTCCTCTGTGTAAAAGGAGCTGACGGGTGCCATTTCCCTCCCCAACACTCGGCTTAAACAGAGTCACCTGCAGGAAGTAGTACATCATAAATACTGGACACCTAACTTGCTTACACCAAGAGCCACCTTCTTGTCTTTGGCAGGACCTCACTTCTCAGTCAAGTTTGCTTCATCCCTAGTGTAGCAGGCCCCTCCCCTGGAAGACCCACACAAACCATTGCCCACACCATAACTATCAACCAGAGATTTCTGGGGGCCTCAGTCTTAGTAGATATGCTTTCAGATCTCATTTCAGAAACCAAACAGAGAACACTTAGTTAAAATTGCCATGTTCATCCCAGTGACCAAACAATGCCCAAAGCAAGCAAGGACAGCCCCTGCAGGTGAGTGGTCTGAAGGAAGAACAGACAGAACACAACAGCAGAGAGCACACAGCACACAGAGACACTCCCTGAATCACCAGGACCTGAACACTTAATGATCTCTTCATAAAAGAATTACTTTCAGGACCAGGAGGCATAAACAACTTTTCTAAACACAGGATAAGGAATAGAACTAAACAAAATGGCAGAAGAATTTATCTCAGATGAAATAACAAGGTAAGGCAATGTTCAGAGACCTAAGCAAAACAGATGTAAGTAACATGGTTGATGGAAAATTTAAAGCAATAATCATAAGCATACTTTCTGAGATTTAGAAAATAATAACAGAAGATAATCAGTGGAACCTTTACCACAGAGATAAAATGATTAATAAAGAATCAATCATAGATTAATAAGGCAGCATATGACAGGAATCAGGCTTGATGCAATTAAAAATTAGCCGAAAGAAACAGAAGAACAAATTAGTGACATAGAATACAAAACAATGGAAAATAATAAAGTTCTATAAAGGAATAAAAAAAAATCATGGGACATGAGAATAGACTTAGGGAACTCAGTGACTCCATCAAAAGTAATAACATTCATACTATAGGAGTCCAAGAATGAGAGAGAAGAAAATGAGCAAAAAAATTATTTCAAGGAACAATTGCTGAAAAATTCCTAATCTGAGGAAGGAAACAGACATCCAGATACAGAATGCACAGAGAACTCCCATCAAAATCAACAAATGTAGGCCAATAACAAGACATACTGTAATTGAATTTGGAAAACATAGTCATGAAGTAAAAAAAAAAAAAATAATAATCTTACACTTAGCAAGGCAAAGGGAGTCCTTAACTTACAAGAGAAAACTGATAAGGCCAGCTAGAGATTCCTCAACAGAAACTTGGTAATCCATCAGAGGTTGGCATGATATATTAAAAGTGCTAAATGGAAAAAAAAAACAACTTTGCAGCAAAGAATACTCTATCCAGAAAGGCTAATATTCAGAATAGAAGGAGAAAAAATTTTCCAGACAAACATAAATAAAGGAGTTCATAACAACTAAACTAGCCCTGCAAGAAATATTAAAAAGGACTCTTCAATTATAAAGAAGAGAGTAAAAGTAATAAAGCAAGAAAATATCAGAGAAAATCTCCAGAAACAATGACAAAACAAGAAATAAAGGACATTAACTATGTATCTATCAATAATTATTTTTATTGTAAATCGACTAAATGCCCCATAACAGCATGGGTTTAAAAAAAAGGACTCATGTATATGTTGGCTACAAGAGATTCATTTTAGAACTAAAGACACCTGAAGATTGAAAGTGAGGGGTGTAGAAACATTTATAACCCAAATGGATATCAAAAGAAAACCACAGTAGCATATTTATATCAGACAAACAAGACTTAAAAAAAAAAAGACTATGACAAGACATGGTGATAATAAAAAGGCAACACAACAAGAAGATCTAGGAACTGTAAATATTAATGTACCTAATAACAGAGTACCCAGATATACAAAACAATAACAAAAATAAAGAAAGTCATTGATAACAATACAGTGATAGTAGGGGACTTTAAAACGCCACTGACATCAATGGAAAGATCATTTAAACAGAAAATCAACAGGAAAGCATTGCATTTAGATGCCAGTCTGGACTAAATGGACTTAACAGATATAGTCAGAACATTCCATCCTAAAGCAGGAGACTGCACATTCTTTTGGAGAGCATATGGAGCATTCTCCAGAATAGATGGCATATTAGGTCACAAAACAGTCCTCAAGAAATACAAAAATATTGACATAGATGGAGATAGAGTATACTACTAAGCCAACTATGGCAGTCAAAGATAATACATGATTTCACTCACACGTAGAATTTAAGAAATAGAACAAAGGAGTAAAGAGATTAAAAGAAATAGAGGCAGACCAAGAAACAGATTAAGTATATAGAACAACCTGATGGTTATCAGAAGAAAGGTGGGTGGGTTGATGGGTTTAATAGATGATGGAAATTGAATGCACTTATGATTGCATTAAATGTGTACCTTGCTTTGGGTGGTATAGGTATTTTAACAATATTTGTTCTTCTAATTCATTAGAATAAAATATTTTTCCATTTCTTTGTATTATTTTCCATTTGTTTCATCAGTGTTTTGA
This sequence comes from Meles meles, assembly GCF_922984935.1. Classification (NCBI taxonomy): domain Eukaryota; kingdom Metazoa; phylum Chordata; class Mammalia; order Carnivora; family Mustelidae; genus Meles; species Meles meles. Next base: position 467,704 of record NW_025721582.1, on the reverse strand, counting down.
GGTCTTCAGAGTATGGGTCTTTTGTGTTTGGTTAGGTTTATTTCTTATGGGTTTTAATGAAATTTTGAATGGGATTAATTCAACTTCTCTTTCTGTTGCTTCCTTATTGATGTATAGAAATGTAATGTATCTTGTTAATTTACTGAATTTGTGTATTAGTTCTATTTTGGTAGAGTTTCTCTATATAATATCATGTAATCTGCAAAGAATGAAAGTTTGACTACTTCATTGACAACTTGATTGTCTTTTGTTTTTTTAATAAGATTTTATTTATTTATTTGAGAGAGACTGAGCATGAGTGGGGGGAGGGGCAGAGGAAAAAGGAGAAGCAGACTCCTTGCTGAGTTTAAATTTTTAATTTAAAAAATTAAATTATGGTCCCTGTAAACCTAAATTGTTGGGGGTTTTATCGTGGATTCATGCACTATTTTGTCAAAACTTTTTCTGCATCTATTGAAAGAATCATGTGGTTCAAATCCTTTCTTCAATTAAGGTGGTGTATCATGATCCTTGATTGGTAAATGCTGAACTACATTGCAATGCAGGAATAAATTTCACTGGATTATGGTAATTGATTCTTTTAATGCACTGTTGGATTCCATTTGCTAGTATTTTATTGAGAATTTTTGGAACCATATTTATTTGGGTTATTGGCCTGTAGTTTTCTTTTTTAGTGGTGTCTTTATCTGGTTTTGGTATCAAGGTGATTCTTGTGCCATGGAATAAATTTGGAAGCTTTTCTTCCTTTTCTATTCATTGGAATAGTTTGAGAAAATAGGTTTTAATTCTTCTTTAAATATTTGGTAGAACTTGCCTGGCCATATTTAAGTCAGTAGTATTTATTTTTCGTTATTCTCTTTCTCTCTCTTATATTCATTATATAGACCTAATTTCTAAGTAGATTTCAGAAAGATTCCTCTGGATTATTTTCTTATTTTGGCACAAAGTGGTTTTTATAATGTGGTACAATAGTGGACATAAGACACTGTTAATTCAGTTTTTGTTCATTTTTGAAACATATTTTATATTATCTGAAATCTCTAATATTCTAAGTCTCCTTGCCTCAAAAAATATACCTACGCTCTTTTTTAGTTTACTTTTTAACAGATAAGACTGAATGGCAAATATTAATTCAGTTTTCAAATCAATTTGCATTTGTATGGGAATACAGTATTATGCAAAAAGAAAATTATTCTTAGTTTCAAATGTCTTACTCTGAACATTAGCATAATGTAAAATAATGAATGTCATGAAAAAACTACTATTCAAAAGATGGAAACTCTAGGCATGATTCCCTATCTTCAAACACAATATTCTTATCTTCTATTATTTGGAATGTTACAGCTTTCAGTTGTAATGGGATTTGTATTCTTCATCTGAAGAAAAGCAAAAACCAACTCAACAAAAAAATATCAAAAACAACAGATGAGAACCACATTAGTGGCTTAGTTTCTGTTTTACATATGCTTTATACTATATTTCATTACAGTTGTACATAAACTTACAATCATCCCAAATTTATAGTAGTTCAATATAAGGAAGGAAAGGCATGAAAAGTGAATGAAATGAAATAGAATGTAAAAAATATAAATTTGATGTTGGTTATGCAGAGATTTCCCATCTGGATGTTTTTATAATAGACAAAGCTTTTATATCCATATTTCTTACTCAAAAGAACAGATTGGTAAAAGGTAAAGATACAAATGATAATTTAAAGGGAATTCTATGTCAAACATAAACTTCTTTAATTGAGCTTAAACATAAAACAACATTCTTCCATGTCCTTTCTGTATATCTTTATGTGTTCATTGAACTAAAATATTTGAATGAATAATGAAGAAAACATTACATTTAATCTGGATAAATAAACAATTCAGTGTTTTCACTTAAGGGGTTTTTAAATCTCTCAATACAGGTAGAATGCTTATCTGAAAATATAAAGTGCCTGAAAATAAATGTGACCTTTCTTGTCGTTAATTATTCACAACTGTCAAGGGAATGAGATTTTTATACTTCACAAAAACTTACCCACACTGGAAACATAATTGTGATGTTGATTCATTCATGATGTTGATAGTACTACATTAATCATTCCTAATATCTGACCTTCTTCAGCTGAAGGTACCTCAACACTGGAGATGTCCAAACCCACCACTGTTATGACAGACTTCATCCTTGTAGTGTTCTCAGAGATTCACAAACTTCAAATCTTACATGATATTCTACTCTTGATCTACTACTCTAATGGGAAATACCCTCATCATCACCATAACCTCTCATGATGAGAATCTTTTCACTCTTCTGACGTTGGAACATTTCATGGCATCGTTTATTTCCCTGATTCTGTTTTCGTGGCTTCTGAGCTGTTTGTTCCAGGCTTCCTCCTGATCCTTTCTCTCTATCTGTTTGTCCTCCAGATCACTAATTCTATCTTCTGTCTCAGTTACCCTAGCTTTTAGAGAATTTAGATTGGATTGGAACTCATTGAGAGCATTTTGAACATCATCCCTGGTGGCTTTCAGTTCTGCCCTAACATTGTGAACATCATCCCTGGTGGCTTTCAGTTCTGCCCTAATCAATTCTGTTTGGTCATCCATGGCTTTCTCCAACCTAGCTATTGCGTGGATAATTGTTAGTCTGAATTCCTTTTCTGACATATTGTCTATGTCGATAGCCATTAGCTCTGTTGCAGAAGGCCCATCCTCTGTATTTTTCTTCTGTTGGGTATTCCTACTCCTAGTCATTTTGGTAAGACATGACTAAACAGATGCAGCTGGACTTATCGATTGTGGTGCAGTCAATGCACCCTGGAACGCTTCTGTGCAATCAGGATTCCCCACCCAAATGAGAGAAAAAAGAAAAGAAAAAGAAATAGAGAAGAAGAAAGAAAAAAAGGAGGAAAGAAAAAAGGGGGAAAAAAGAGAGAGAGATAGGAAAAAAAGGGAAGATAAAAGAGAAGGCTCAGCCCAAATGGGCCACAAGGTAAGATTTGTGAAGTATGCAAACAAAAACAGACAAACAAAAAGACTGATAAAAGTATATGACAAGAGAAAAAATATGTATATATAAGCAAAAAAAGGGAAGAACCTCATCAGAAAGAACCCCAAGTATAAGATTTATATATTATCAGGACAAACACAAATTCACAGAAACACTGACAGAAGGAAAAATTGGGAGAGTGGTTATAGATTCTCAGTGTGGGTGAGGAAGTTTATTTTGATTCTTCCTGAAGGTATCTTGATGTTTTTGTTAAGGGACTCAACTTTCCTAAGTTACAGGGGGATTAGAAACTGGTTTGCCTTTAGGGGTAGCATTGATTGGGGAAAGGGGATTACCTTGAAGTTTAACTTTATATGTATAGTAGAAAATAAAAATTAAAAAAGAATAAACTAGACTAAACTAAGTTAAAATTAAAAAAGAATTTAAAAAAATAGAAAAGCAAAAGAAAAACACGGGTGTATGTATCAAAAAGTTCAGGTTAGAAGGTTATTAAAGAATTTGATGTACTGGACATCTCAGTGTGATGGTAAATAGGTTAAAAAATTATCTGTATGTATAAAAAAAAGAACGAGAATATTGGTAAAGAGTTAAAAATAAAAGTTGTATTTATGAAGTAGTGGTGGTTGTTCTCTTGTAGTCTTTTTTTTTTTTTCTTCCTTCCTGGTTGGTTTTCTGGGGGAGGGGCCTGCCACGTGGGTTTTCAGACAATGATGTTCCCTGAGTTAGGTCCTCCTGCTCCCCTCAAGGGGATGAGCTCTGAGGAAATTGTTTTTTTCAGGCCTTTGTTCTCTGGGGGTTTTTATGTTCTTTCATCTGCTTTCTCTCGCCTTGACAGCTTTTGATGGTTTTGGGAGGTTCAGAGGAGAGCATACAGCAGCACCCCAACCTCCCTCTCAGAGAGAAGCCTCAGACTGTTTTGCAAAAGCTGCTGGCAGAGTTGGTTCTGAGTCACTGTCCCTGGGGATGCAGGAGCTCCTCATTGTACCCAAAACCAGGGCAGCGGTGGCTGTCTAGGCAGCTCCAGACCGCCAGAGAGGTTCTGAGCAGAGATCGCACACTGAGATTTTCCTGCTGTCCCTGGCTGGGAATGTCTGGTTTTTCTGGATGCCAGAGCTCCAGGCTAGCGCCTATGAGCACCTATCCCAAGGGAGGGTGTGGGACGCACGTGTTTCAGGATTGCCATCTGGCCAGGCTCCCAGCCCCTCATGGGAGCCAGACCCCACTCATTCTCTGGCACGCTGGCATTCAGGCGCACTGGCGGCTCAGGGACGGAGACCTGATTTCTCTGCCGCACTCTCTCTGGCTCAGCGCCAGGGGAGTCTGTCCTGGGTCCGGGGACTTAGGTCCCTGACCCTAACCGCCCAGGTTCCCACTATTACCCCCCGTGATCCTTTGCTGTTTGTTTTTTGGGTGCTTTCAACCAGACTCCAAGTTAATGCCGGTCCCCAGAGGCAGAGCACTCTTGTGTTGGGGTGTTACTTTCCAATCGGTCATCTCTGGTGGCTCCCTCCCCCTTTTGTTTATCTTCAGATATCAGTCTGATGGTCCCAGTCTGCTTTACCTGCCACTGGCATCTTCTGCTCCTGTAGAGTTCCAGACGTGTATAATTCTGATCTCAGGCTGATTTCATGGGTGGTCGGAGTTCTTTGGTAGGTAATCAGCTCACTTTAGGGTACAGATTGAAATGGTGCCTCCTCCTACTTCCCCGCCATCTTGACTCCGGCGAATCTTTTCACTCTTATGGGCTTTTTTCCCCTCCCACTTTTAGATAACTTTTAAAAGACATCACTATGTTATTATTAATTTAACAGCATAAAGCAGGACAAGCTCTTTTCTGTGATGTGTCACAGAGCAGACTTGATGCTTTAAATGGCACTTTCAGAGCTGTTCTTACAGTGATGCCCTATGACCTTTATGTGGTCATTTGTCATCACTTGCACTATGAGGGCATCATAAACAAGAAATTCTGTGTGCACCTAGCAGCAGCTTAAGGCTCAGTGGGGGCACAAGTGGGAGCATGTACACCTTCTTATTAACTTATTCAACTTCCTCTTAAAGTAATTTTTTGTGATGTTTCTTCTATATAGAGTTCATGCGTTGGCACACATATTACAAAAATTGTTACAGCTGTCATATTTCCTAGGTGTTGGTGCTTTCTTTCCATCATAATGGTCTACCCTTACATATGTCTGGCTGTCCTGAGAATCTCATTATCACAGTATATATCAAAAGACTTCTCCACCTATCTACGTCATCGATTAATCATAACCTTATTTTTCTCCACTGCTAGTGCACTGTATCTGAGGGAAAAATCAGACATTCCATCTCTTATGGATCTCTTGTCATCTTTTCTCCACACAGTGCCTTTCCAACTCTGAAACCTATGATCTATAGCTTGAAAAGTACAGATATAAAAGATGCTTCAAGAAATGTAATTTGGGGCAAAATCTTGTCATATTGTAATTCTTGTCTGGTCTTGTGTGCAATATCGTCAATTGCTACTTAGTAAGATTTCAAATAGAGGTGATCCATCATTTGGATTAATCTAGCTGGACAACAAATGAGGAAGAGGTTTGTGTGTTACTATGTGTTAAAATAGATCTGTTTCCCATCCAAGTACTAATAGTGATATGAAGGGGTACCTGCACCCCAATATGACAGCAATGCCCTCAATAACCAAACTATGGTAAGAGTCCAGACATCCAACAAGAGATTAATGGATAATGAATAGTTGGTCTATATATACAATGGAATATTACTCAGTCATAGGAAAGAATGAAATCTGGTCATTTTCCACGATGTGCATGGAGTTAGAGTGTAGTAAAGTAAGCAAAATAAGTCAGTCAGAGAAAGACAAATACCATATGATTTCACTCATATTTGGAATTTAAGAAACAAAACAGATGAACAAAAGGTGAGGGACGAAAAAAAGTCAAGGGAAGTATTCCTTAGTAGACTCTTAACTCTTGAGAACAAATTGAGGGTTGGAGGGGGGAGGATGGGTTAAATGGATGATTGATATTATGGAGAGCTCTTCTTGTGATGAGTAATGGGGGTTTTATATGTAAGTCATTACTTATATTATTACTTATATTATTACACTAAATTCTACTCTTGAAACCAATATTACTCTATTTGTTAACTAAGTGGAGTTTCAGTAAAAACAACATGCACAAAATAAAATAAGAATTATATTTTCAATAAAATCTACTCAATCACTTTTGTGTTTAATGATTGTTTGTGCAGTGTGCCTGGGTGGCTCGTTGGGTTAAGCCTCTGCCTTCAGCTCAAGTCATGATCTCAGGGCTCTGGGATTGGGACTCACATCAGGCTCTCTGCTCAGTGGGGAGCCTGCTGTCCTTCCCCCCTCTCTCTATGCCTGCTGCTCTGCCTACTTGTGATCTCTGTCTATCAAATAAATAAATAAAATCTTTTTTTAAAATATTTTATTTATTTATTTGACAGAGAGACAAAGATCACAAGTAGACAGAGAGGCAGGCAGAGAGAGAAGGGGAAGCAGGCTCCCTGCTGAGCAGAGATCCCAATGCAGGACTCGATTCCAGGACCCTGAGATCATGACCTGAGCCAAAGGCAGAAGCTTAACCTCCTGAGCCACCCAGGCGCCAATAAAGAAAATCTTTTTAAAGAAAATCAGTTATTGTTGTTGGTGTCCTGCCCACAATCTCTTTGCTTATCCTCAATTTTTGGTTATGTTTCCCTGGGTTTCTTCTAGAATTTTTATAATTTCTCTCTCATGTTTATATCTATCATTAATCTTGAAATACTTGTGCTTACTGTAAGAGGTAAAGATTGGAGTTTTTTGTATCAGTATCCAGTTACAAAACTATTTTTAAAAGATTTTATGTATTTATTTTAGAGGGATCAAAAGGAGGAGCAGAGGGATAGGGAGAGAGGGAATCTCCAGCAAACTCCACGCTAAGTGTAGAGGCTGATGCAAGGCTTGATTCCAGGCCTCTAAGATCATGACCTGAGCCAAAATCAAGAGTTGGACACTTAACCACCTGAACCATCCAAGTTCCTCTAAATGAATGAATGAATAATTAATAAATAAATATATTATTATTTTTTAAAGGTTTTATTTATTTGACAGACAGAGATCACAGGTAGGCAGAAAGGCAGGCCAGAGAGAGAGGAAGAGAAGCAGACCCCGTGCTGAACATAAAACCCAATGTGGGGATCGATCCCAGGACCCTGGGATCACAATCTGAGTCAAAGGGAGAGGCCTTAACCCACTGAGCCACCCAGGTGCCCCTAAATAAAAATATTTTTAACCAACTCAGACATGCAGGCACCCTGAGTTTGAACCCTGAATCAGGCTATCTGTTTCTCCTGCTCCCCCCTCCACTTGTGCTAGCTCTGTCAAATAAACAAATAACAGCTTTAGGAAAAATATATTCTGCTTTCCCCACAGTTTTTTAATGATTTTTTCTTTAAATATTTCCTTCTCCCAGGGCATTTATGTTATTATATTGTTTTGCAAGCTTTTTTGCACTTAAATACTACACTTCTTTCATTGCTCTGACATTATAGTATGTGTTAAAGTTAGGTATGACAAGTTCTCAGTTTTTACTCCTTTTTTTATAATTGTTTTTACTCTTTTAGTACTTTACATTTATAGAAGGCTTAGTGTTTCTGGGCTTTAACCATTGCAGGTGTTTATCTAGAACATTATTATTATTTCATCTCCTCTGCTGTATATTCTATTTCCTTGTTTCAACATTCCTATATTCTGAATTGCTATGCTTCTTTATTTTTTCTCCCTCTCTTTGATGAATTCATAGATCTAGAGGGAGTAGTTTGGAAAGAATGCCATGTTCTTAGCTGGAAAACTCTGACAGACTTTTCCCCTAGAAAGCAGGCTTTTAGGGAAGTTTCTTTGTTTCACAATGATTTCTCTTCCTTTCTCCTTGTTGTAGCCAAATAAAACCTTTTCTTGGATAGTCTCTGTAAGTATCTTGTGAGATTATTTGAGATAATACCCTTAAAAATGAAGTTACCCTTCCTTAGAATGTTGTTCTTGGAAGATTGTCTCATGTGATACTCCACACTGATCTTTCAAAAAATATATATCAAAGTTGCAATTTAAATGTTTTTAACATTTGTGGTTTTAATGTGTTCTTCAGATAGATCTTGGCTCTGGATTCACCTGTATTTAGAGATTTTGGTGGTTTTTTTTTGTGTTTATTTTTTTTGTTCTTGTCTTTAAATCTTAGTTTTCTGTTAGGTCAAAGAAATTGTTGACTTTTTCATGTCAGCTTTTTCTTAATGTAAGGTAACAACTTCTAAGCTCTTTACATATTGTAGCTCAAACTGGAAACCCATAAGTTTTATTATAAGATCAAAATAGTTAAACTAGTGAGAAACTGGTGCAAGATTCACCAGTTGAAAAGTGCAGTACAGTGGACCAAGAGATGCCTACACACACACACACACACACACACATACACACACACACACACACGGAAGTTCTAAGAGCATGATGACAATGCAAAAGAGAAACAATAACATTTTCAAAAAGTGATTCTGGATTACACACATACACACACATAAAATATATGTGTATATATTTTTATATATTTTATACCCAAATTTGAACACCTTAAGTCTTAGTTAACAGTGAAAATATTTGTTTTCATTATGAACAGGGCAGAATGTCCACTATCTGCTTTTTAACATGTTGTAGAATTATTTGCCAAAATAGTTCAAATAAAAAATACAAATAACACAAAATGGAAATAAATCAGTAAATATATTTTATTTGCTAATATGATTATACACTTAACTTATCCAAAAAAATCAACCAAAACCCAGTATTGAAACTGATATAAAAAATTAGAGACATTCCTTTCTGATTAATATTTTGTAAAATATTTTAGTCTTGTCCAATGGTTGATTTTGTCATATTTTAGGTTCGTTTAACACTTCAGGATTGTATGGATTTGCAAACATTCCATAATATGGAAAATATATAATTTTTCTATAGTATCTACATTATTTCTTAAGCACAGAATTATATACTTCAAAATTATATGGTAACAATTGTGTTACAATAGAGTTCATTAATTTTCTTGCTACACATAAAAGATAATTTAGTGAAGAAACCATCAGTAGTCATTTCAGTCACAAAATGAAAATGAACAAAAATTAATAAAGTCATTGGCTTATCTGTGTTTACATGAAAACATGAAAAAGAATTTCTTTTGAATGGCTTTCCTAGGAACCCCTGTCTACTTACTGTTCCTTAGACTATAGATGAAAGGGTTTAACAAAGGAGTAATCACAGTGTACATGACAGCTGCTGCTTTGTCTCTTTCAGCTATCTGGGAGTTGGAGGGACATAAATAAATACCAATTATTGTACTAAAAAACACAAGGACCACACAGATGTGAGAAGAACACGTGGATAATGCTTTAAACTTTCCTGTGGTTGATGGAATTCTGACTATAGCATAACCAGTGAGTATGTAAGAACCTAAAATAGAGATAAAGCTTACCACCACCACTAGTCTCCCCTCAATAAAAATAAATAACTCATTGATACAGGTATCTGAACAGGACAATTTTAGCAGTGGACCAATATAACAGAAGAACTAAGTAATTTTGTTATTCTTACAGAAAGATAATTGAACCAACAAGATGGTGTGTATCTGTGCACTCAAGATTGCAAAAATCCAGGAGCTGGCCACCAGTAAAGCACACAATTTGGGAGTCATAATGGATAAGTAGGACAAAGGAAGGCAGATGGCCACAAAACGGTCATAAGACATAATAGGGAGAACTAATATTTCCATCCCTGAAAAGCAGATAAATAGGTCCATTTGCATCATGCAGTTATTGAAAGATATAGTAGAAATTCTTGTCTGGATGTCTACAAGCATTTTGGGAACAGTAGTGGAGGACAAACAGAGATCAATCAAGGATAGATTGCTAAGGAAATAATACATGGGGGAGTGAAAGCAAGCATTTGACATAATTGTTAGGATGATCAGAGGTTACGAACCATGGTGGTCAGGTAAATACACAGGAGTAGGGAAAACAGGAGTGGGTGTTTGGCTGGATCATCAGAATAATCCATGAGGATGAACTCCAAAGTGGTGGTTTTGTTTAACCTCTTTATAAATTCTATCATCTGTATGCAACTCTTATGATAAATATAGCATCATGAAGTTCATCAAACAGAAATAATCAAGCCACCAACCCATGTGAGGTGTCCACTCTGAAAATATAATGAGATTTATTTGAGAATATGCAATAGTCATTGTTTCTTATAATCAATTTTGTTCAAAAATAATGTAATTCTCTATTAAGAAGCATTTTATCACATTCAAAGAAGAAATTGGGTATCATAAAATTTTAAGACTTCCCTGTGCTCACAAAGTTATAAGTTTGTGGAACTAATATTTCAGCACAAATTTTGTGGCTAAATGTTCTTTTTCATTCACAAGGGTTTAAATTTCACCAGGAAAATGCCAAATATAAAAATATTTAAACTTCTGTATTTACATCAAAAGTAAGAGTGATGATCTCTATTCAACTCTATTTTTATTTCACAATCCCCAGAAGACTCATTCTAGATTCTTTTAGTTCTGTGTCGTTGTCTTTCTCAGAATAAACCATACCAATTTAATTATGCCTTAATGTATGTTTTTCTCATTATTAATCTTCAAGGCACTGGATAGTAAAGACAATGTCATGTTTACTTTTGTATCTTAGTCTTTTAAAAAGAGATTCCCTGGAAATAGATGTAAATAATATAGATTTAAATGATGGGATAATTAGATGAATAATTCTCAAAAATGAATAATTTGCATCATGAAAATATGGCTGTTGTAGTCAAGAAGATTAGGAATGGTTCACCTAGTTTCACAGTATAAAGACTATGTGCTTCCATTTTCAGAAAAAGAATGAGCAAGTTAATTACGTTCCTTTTTTTTTAAAGATTTTATTTATTTATTTGACAGAGAGAGATCACAAGTAGGCAGAGAGGCAGACAGAGAGAGTGAGAGGGAAGCAGGCTCCCTGCTGAGCAGAGAGCCTGATGTGGGACTCGATCCCAGGACTCTGAGATCATGACCTGAGCTGAAGGCAGCAGCTTAAACCACTGAGCCACCCAGGCGCCCCTACGTTCCTTTTTTTAAAGATTAATTTGAGAGAGAGAGCAAGCTGGGAAGGGACGGAGTGAGAGGGAGAGGGGAGGTAGACTCCCCACTGAGCAAGGGCCTGAGGCTGGGCTTGGTCCACAATCTAGATAATCAGGACCTGAGCTGAAACCAAGAGTCAGATGCTTAACAGATTGAGACACCCAGGATACCCAGAGTGTTATTTATAAAAATAAATTAGAGTAATACATAAATGTTGGGTGTCTCCATTATTTTTTTTTATTTTGATTTTTAGTTTTTTTCTTCCCTAGGAGAGTCCAAGATGGTGGAGTAGGAGGGGGAACTGGGACTTGCCTCATCTTTCAAATACAACTAGAATAACCTTCAGCTATTTTGAACAACTGGGAAAAGGATCTGAGGAATACAGAAGAAACCCTCACATTTAGAGCCAGTGAATTTGGCAGAAGCAAGGTTTGGAGCTCTGAATTGGAAGATGGGGGGTCCTCAGCACTGGGATGGGGAGGAAGCATGATTCAGGAAGCAAAGTCAGGAAGAGTGAGAAAGTCGGAAAAATTGCAGCAGTTTATGACTCTTCAATAAGCTTTGGCGAGTTGTCTACATTTCTGAGAGTAATCCATACCAGGGAATTGTTAATTAGCAAACAAATGATTTAGCACACATTAATAAAAATTACATAATTCCCCATTAAAAACTTGGAAAGAAAAGTCTTCAAAGATTATTAGATCTGTAGCTCTGAAATAAAATTTCTCATTGACATTTTCCTGATTCATAGACTATCAAATAAAACAATTATTTGAATTAAGGATTCTGGCAAAACATGATTAAATATTGTAATGTGTTTTAAGAACAATAGCCAACACCTATTTTGGGATGAAAATTTAGTGAACAAAATAGAGATTAAATTATATCCAAGAGTAGTGTAATTATAGCAATGGTTGCACAGAGAGATTATTAAGATCAAATATCCTGGGGGATCTGGGTAGCTCACTCAATTAAGCATCTGCCTTTGGCTCAGGTCATGATCCCAGAGTCCTGGAATCAAGTCCTGCACTGGGCTCCCTGTTCAGTGGGGAGCCTGCTTCTCCCTCTTTCCCTGCTCATTCTCTCTCGCTATCTCTCTCACAAATAAATAAATAAAATATTTTAAAAAATCAGATATCCTGTCATTTGTGTTATTTTTGTTCACCTCTGTCTACCTTTTTTTTATTGTGTTATGTTAGTCACCATATAGTACATCATTAGGTTTGATGGATTGTTCCAGGATTCATAGTTTATGTATAACACCCAGTGCTTCATGCAATACATGACCTCCTTAAATACCACCTATACCTACCTTGTTGAAGGTTTTAACTCTATATTTAAAGTTGAATGAGAGGTTTATTTTTGGAGTCAAATTAATGATCTTAGAGTGGATAGATATTGAGTTTGCAGTACTTAATATATAAGTTCCAAGAAACAGTAAAGTGTGTGGGTTTTTGTAGCATAATTTTTTCAAGAGACCTATTACAAAAGAAAAAAAATCAAATGGAACCAGAACCTCAGTTTTTCTCATATTTTCCTGGTCACATACATTTATTTTTCAAAATATCTCAGGGGACTTTGGAGGCCTTAGAGCTAATCTGTCTTTTGAAATTACAATGATCTGTCTTATATTTATTGATAAAAAGGGATGTTCCAAACATGAGCAACTGTATGGGTCTATTAAAACAAATATGGCCTCTAAAGATGAAAAAAAAAAAAAAAACAAGGGGTGCCTTGGTGGCTCAGTTCTTAAGTATCTGCCATCCTCTTGGGTCATGATCTCAGTGTTCTGTGATACAGCTCTGCATTGGGATCCCTGCTCAACAGGGAGTCTGCTTTTCTGTCTCCCTCTACAGCTCCCTCTTCTTGTGCTCTCTCTGTCATATGTATGTGTATATATATCTATTGCATTATTATATAAATATAATATGTTATATATAATATCTAATAGTTATATAATATATACAGTATATATATTACATATATATTACATTAACAATATACATATATTAACATTTTTGGTTGTATTATTTAAACTTTATTCTTCTCTTATTGATCTATAATTAACATACAACATTGAGTTTAAGATGTATAACATAATATCTTGATATGTTTATATATTACAAAATGTTTATCACAGTAATGTTACTTCATACATCTGTCACGTCAAAAAATTACCCTTGTTGTGTGTGTGGTAAGAATACTTAAGATTTACTCACAACAGCTTTCCAATATATAAGGATTTTTGTTAAATATTTTATTTGTTTGTCAGAGATAGAGCACAAATAGGGGGAGCAACAGGCAGAGGGAGAAGCAGGCTCTCTGCTAAGCAAGGAGCACCATGTGAGCTCATGATCCGAGGACCCTGGGATCATGACCTGAGCTGAAGGCAGATGCTTAACCAACTGAACCACCCAGGCATCTCAAGAATATTTTTAACTATTGTCATCATGCTCTATATTAGATCTGCAGAATTTATTTATATTATAATGGAAAATCTGTGCCCTTTGACCAACATCTCCCATTTACTCCAACCAGCCAGCTCCTGGCTACCATAATTCTGCATTCTGTATATATGCACTCAGCTTTTTAAGATTCTACGTATGTATTGAAAACCACAATTCAACCAAGTAAATTTGAAGATTTAATTTGCTTTATTAAATTATTTATGAATCAGCAGCATCCCATCTAGCAAGTAGCGGGTAGCTCCAAAGGTCTACCAAAAGGAAAAGATATATAAAGGCAGGACAAGAAAGTCATTAAAAAATATTTTAGGTGAGCTTACTTTTATTTTGGAATAATTACTCTTAATATGTGGGTTATCTGATCTTCTTTTGGAGGGATGAAAAAGGCTTGTGGTGCTAACCAGAAAATTCTTGAATGACCAGTTAAGACTCTACATGTGGGGGAGGTTAAAATTGCTATTAGACTCAATATTAAGGCCCAGTTTGGAGATTTGCCTGGAGCGTTACCATTTAAGAGCCTTTGTGTGTGGGGTCATATAGTACATGTCTCCTACAACAGTCTGACTTTTATTTCACTTAGAATAATGACCCCAAGGTTTATCCATGTTATTGCAAGTGTTAGGGTTTCCTTCTTTATATACATAGCAATATATATATATATATATGCTATAGATATATAGATATCGATATATGTCACATATCATAAATATCATAATAGATGTTTACATTGTTTTTATGTTTGTTTATGTTTTGTTTATGTTTGTTTTATGTTTTATATATGTCCATGAATGTTTATGTTTCAGGTATTGTTTATTTTTTTTTTACTATACTAAATAATACTACAGTGAACATGGAGACTGAAACATACGGTTAAGATAAAGACAACTATCATATGATCTCCCTGATATGAGGACATGGAGAAGCAACATGGGGGGGTAGGGGGATAGGAGAAGAATAAATGAAACAAGATGGGATTGGGAGGGAGACAAACCATAAATGACTCTTAATCTCACAAAACAAACTGGGGGTTGCTGGGGGGAGGTGGGATTGGGAGAGGGGGAGCGGGCTATGGACATTGGGGAGGGGAGGCGAACCATAAGAGACTATGGACTCTGAAAAACAACCTGAGGGTTTTGAAGGGTCAGTGGTGGGAGGTTGGGGGAACAGGTGGTGGGTGATGGGGAGGGCACGTTTTGCATGGAGCACTGGGTGTTGTGCAAAAAGAATGAATACTGTTACGCTGAAAAAAAAATAAATAAAAAGGGAAAAAAAAAAAAAAGATAGTGATAGTAGTTGTATAACCAGGAGTGGGATTACTAGATTAAATGGTATTTTTCTGTTTCTTTTTTGACATTAACCCCAAAACAGATAGATGATGTATGAGTATTTTCTCCTGCCCTGTATGGTGCACTTGTGTTGGTGGTGATTGTTTCTTTTGCTGTGCAGATGCTTTTGAATTTGACATTGTCTCACTCACTTAATTTTGCTTTTGTAGCCTTTGCTTTAAGTGTAATAGCCAAAAAGTCATTGCTAAGATGAATGTCAAGGTAACTTTTATCTATTTGTTTTCCTATTATATGGTTTTCTTACATCTATGCATTTGATACAATTATAGTTGTTTTCCTGAATGGTGTGAGGTAAGCATAATATTTTAATTTGTGTGTGTGTGAACATTCAAATTTCCCGACATCGTATATTGGAAAGAATATCCTTTCTCCACTGAATACCCTTTTCTTCTTTGACAAATTTTAATTCAATGTATATGCATGGGTTTATTTCTTGGTTCTTGATTGTAGTTTCCATTGCTTCTGGCTCTGTTTTTATGCAAGTACCATATTGCTTTTATTGGTATAGTTTATAAAGCAATTTGACTTCAGGTAGTGTGATGCCTCCAGGTTTGTTCCTTTTTTCTCATAAGCAATATGACTGTTTGGGTTTCTTTGTAGTTCTATATGAATTTTACAATGCTTTTTCTATTTCTGTGAAAAATGCCATTTGAATTTTGATAAAGATCATATAGAGTATGTAGATATTTTGTATTGTATGGAAAATTTAATAGTATTCTTTTTTCTAATTAATTTTCCATTGAAAATTGGATATCTTTTCATTTATGTTTGTCTTTTTTCAATTACTTTTATTGATATGTTAGAATTTCAGAATATGGATCTTTTATCTCCTTTTTTGTGTATTTCTTAATGTTTTGCTGCTTTTGATGCTATTGTATATGGGATTTTTAAAAAAATCAAATATTTCATTGTTAGTATAGAAACGACTGAATTTGCATGTGTTTTGTATCATACAAATAGATTAAATATTTTTATTTGTTCTAATAGTTTTTGATGTAGTTTTTAGGATTTCCTACATATAAAAATCATGTCATATTCAGATAGACAATTTAATTTCCTTTCCAATTTAGATGTATTTTATTTATTTATTTATTTTTGCTTGCCTAATTGCTTTGATTAGAATATTCAGCACTACACTGAAAAGAAGTGGGGATTGAGCACACTTGTTTTGTTCCTAAATTTAGGGAAAATCTTTCAGCTTTTCATCAATGAGTATGATATCAGCTGTGGGCTTGTCTTGTATGGCTTTTATTTTGCTGGTTCACCTTGCATTTCTACTCAGTTTGGTGAGCATGGATATCATGAATGGATGTCTTACATTGTTAAATACATTTTCTGCATGTACTGAGGTATATATATGTGTGTTTAAACATACATGTTTAACATGTTTAAACATGATATGTCATGTTTATTAGGCATATGCTGAACCATTCTTGCACATCAGGAATAAATCCCATTTGATTAAGGATTATATTTCTATTAATACACTATTTCATTGAAATTTTTAATTATTTTTTCTATGGTATTTATTTTATTTATTTGTGCTCTAAACAATATTTTTTATTTTTTTAGTTGAATCTTAATTCTTTTCTGGTTATTTCTTTCAGGAGTAAATATAATAAATTGCTTTTTTGAGATCGTTGTTGTTCTTAATGTAGGTGTTTCATTATAGACTTTTCTCTAAACAGCACTTTAGCAGAATTTCATAGCTATTGCTTTGTTATTTTCCATTGGTTGGTAGTATGTTGTTTAATTTTCACATATTTGAAAATGTTCTGGGGTTCCTCTTGTTAGTTTTTTCTGGTTTTATATCATTGTGGTTGAAAGTATACATTTATGATTTTAATCTCAAATTTGCTAATACCTGGTTTATGAGCTAACTTGTGATCTATCATGGAGAATGTGCCATGCGACTTGGAGAAGTATGTAGACTCTGGTGCAGTTGAAGAAAATGTTCTGTACATGTATGTTATTCTTATTTGGGTTAAAATATAGTCCTAGTTCAATGTTTGCTTATTGAATTTTCTGTCTGTATGATTTATTCATTGTTAAAATTAAATAGTAAAGATTTCTATACTCTAATTATTGTCTATTTTTCCAGTTGTCTATTCTTTTTTGTTAACTTTGTTTTATTGTTTCAGTGTCCCAAGATTAATTGTTTAATGCACACTTAAACATGCAATATGTGCTCCATGCAATATGTGTCCTCCTTAATACCAACCACTGGGCTCATCCATCCCCCATCTCCTCCCCTCCAAAATGTTCAGTTTGTTTCCCAGAGCCCACAGTCTCTCATGGCTCATCTCCCCCTCTGATTTGCCCCAATTCACTTTTACTTTCCTTCTAATGTCCTCCATATTAATCTTTATGCTCCACAAGTAAGGGACACCATATGATAATTGACTTTCTCTGCTTGACTTATTTCATACAGCATAATCTCCGTCAGTCCCATCCATGTTGATAAAAGGTTGAGTATTCATTCTTTCTGATGGAGGCATAATATTCCATTGTACATATGGACCATATCTTCTTTATCCATTCATCTGTTGAAGTGTATCTTGGCTCTTTTCACAGCCTGGCGATTGTGTACATTGCTGCTATGAACTTTGGGATACATATGGTCTTTTCACTGTATCTCTATCTTTGTGGTACATACGCAGTAGTGCAAATTCTGGGCCATAAGGTAGCTCCATTTTTAAATTTTGAGGAATCTCCCCACTATTTCCAATGTGGCTGCACCAGCTTGCACTCCCACCAACAGTCACTTCTCCAAAGAAGACATACAAATGTCTAACAGACTCATGAAAAAATGTTCATCATTACTAGCCATCAGGGAAATTTAAATCAAAACCACATTGATATACCACCTTACACGAGTTAGAATAAGCAAATTTAACTGGACAGAAAACAATAACTGTTGGAGAGGATGTGGAGAAATGGAAACCCAGTGTTTATTTCAATCGACCTGTTAATGTTGTCTTAATATGTAGACACTCTGATGCTGGCTCTGTATATATTTATAATTATTATTTTTAAGGTTTTATTTATTTATTTTAGAGTTAGAGAGGGAAAGAACACAATAGCTTGGGTAGGGGCAGAGGGAGAGAATCTCAAGCAAACTGCATGCTGAATGTGTACCTGGACATGGGGCTTGATCTCACAATATTGAGATCATCACCTGAGCCAAAACCAAGAATCAGATGCTTAGCCAACTGAGCCATGCAGGCAGCACTCTATTTTCTATTGTAACAATATTTTGTATTATTTATCTCTTTATAATTGTAGAATAACCTTATTTTAATTTTTTGAAGATTTCGACTATGTATTTTCTCCAATATAAAAATAGGTAACACTGTATTTTATTTTATATTCACATGGAACATTTCTTCCACCTCTTCTCCATGAGCTTATGTTTTTCTTTAAAGTTAATGTGATCACCTGTAGGCAGCATATAATTGAGACTCTTTTATAAATCCATTTTTTGCCTTGTAACTAGATAATTTATTCAACTTATCTTAAAGGTATTATTTATGTGAAAAAATATTAATACAATTTTTTAAATCACTTTCTGGAGAAAGATTTAATACCATGCTGTGTCAAATCATTCCTCTTTTCTCTACCTTTTTTTAATTTTTATTTTTTTATTTTTTATTTTTATTTTTTTTTGAATATTTTGTTTATTTATTTCACAGAAAGAGAGATCACAAGTAGGCAGAGAGGCAGGCAGAGAGAGAGGAGGAAGCAGGCTCCCTGCAGAGCAGAGAGCCTGATGAGGGGCTCAATCCCAGGACCCTGAGATCATGACCTGAGCCGAAGGCAGTGGCTTAATCCACTGAGCCACCCAGGTGCCCCTTTTTTATTTTTAAAATGAGAAATCAGGTTTATGTGGTCAGTGGCAAAGAGCTAAACTGAGAGTGCCAAGTGGGATACAGTGCTGAATAATGCTACATGAGGAGATAAAATGTCAAGGTCTGGATTATCTTCTTTACTGGAAAAAAAAAAATCCCTTCTTAGTTTAATGCAAATTATTCTAACTTTTCAAAGCTGTAAAATAAATGGGTTCCAATCAATTTGTGAATAGCAACTCAGACAAAGTTATATTCTGTGATATTCAGATGATTCTGAGGCAGGCACAGGAGATGCTCCAGTGTAGCATGGCATTTAAAATATCAGGAAGTTATCTTTTTGCTTTAATCCCAAGTTTTAGATAATGTTTCTGAACACTTTCTTATTTCTCTTTTAAAAATATTTTAACTTAAATATAAATTAATTAACATATACTGTATTGTTAGCTGTATAGGTAGAATTTAGTTATCTGTCAGTTGCATTCTACACCTAGTTCTCAATACTGCAAGTGCCCTCCTTAATGCCCATCACCCAAATTATTCCAAACTCCCTCCCACCTCCCTTCCAGCAACCCTCAGTTTGTTTCTTATAGGTAAGAATCTCTTATGGTTTCCCTCCCTCTCTGATTTCATCTTATTTATTATGGTATTGAACAGCATGGAATTGACACAAAGTTGAAGCAAATAGTTGGTCTAGAACTAAGTCCTCACATGTATGATCAACTAATATTTATCAAGGCAGTTATGAATACCTAATGGGGAAAATTTTAAAAACACAGATTTTTAAAAAATTTAAATTCAATTAGCCAACATATAATATGTCTTTAGTCTCAGATGTAGTGTTCAACAATTTATCAGTTGTGCATAATACTCAGTGCTCATCACACCATGTGTGCTTCTTAATGTCCATCACTCAGTTACTACATCCCACCACAAACATACCCTCCAGCAACCCTCAGTTTCTTTCCCACCATTAAGGGTCTTTCATGGTTTTTCTCCCTCTATGATGACATCATTAGAGAAATGACAGCTTCTTTAACAAAAGTTTGGGAAACTGGATAAGGGTGAAGAATAATGAAGTTGGACCCTTCTTTCATCCCACTTTCAGAAAATAATTCAAAAAATTAATTAACTGACTGAACCAGTTAAGTGTCTGACCTCAGTTCAGGTCATGATCTCAGGGTCCTGGAATCAAGCCCTGCATCAGGATCTCCACTAAGCAGGGAGTCTGCCTCTCCTTCTGCCCTTGTGCTCTGTCTCTCAAATAAAAAAAATCTTGAAAAATAATTAGAAATGATCAGATTTTTAAACACAAGAACTGATACCATGAAACTAGGAGACAACATAAATAAGGGGAACCTCACCAAATGTCTTGGCATATTGAGCATGACAGCACAAGCAGGAAAAACAAAAGTATAAATTAACAAATGGGGCTCCAGTATACTTAAAATCTGCACAGATAATGAAACAATAAATGAAATGAAAAGACAACCTACAAAATTAGAAAAATAAATTACAAACCATGTATCAAATAAGGGGTTAATTCCAAAATATATGAAGAATTCATACAATCAAATAAAAGATAGACACCCAAATGGTCATCAGATATATAAAAAACTGTTCAACGTCATTAATCATTAGAAAATAAAAATCAAGATTGCAATGAGGTATAACCTCACTTTTGTTAGAATTACTATCACCAAGAAGCCAAGAAATAACAAATGTTGACAAACCTGTTTATCCAAAGGAAATCTACACTGTTTGTAAGACTGTAAATTGATTCAGTCACTATATGAAAGGATTATGAGATTCTTCCCTTAAAATTAAATATATAGAGACCATTTGGTTCAGCATTCCACTTCTGTGTATATATACAAAGGAAATAAAATCACAATATCAAATAGATATATGTGGAATTACTCAAAATGACCTAAATATTGAAACAATTTAAGCGTGCATCAAATTGTTGAATGGTCACACACACACACACACATACAAACACACTATAATGTTATTCACCAATGAGAAAGTAGAAAATCTTGCCATTTGAAAGAACATAGATGAATCTTGAGTACATTTTTATAAGATAAAGCAGACCAAAAAAAAGACAAATATTGTATGATATAAATTATATGTGGAATCTAAAAGAAACTCATAAGAACATGGAGTAAAATGGCGTTGCCAGAGATGTGAGATGGGGGAGATAGCACAGATATCGGTTAAAGGTAACACTTTCAAAAAGGGAGAAAGAAGATGGTGAAAAAATAGGAGGAACCTACACCCATATCATCCCACAAACACAAATAGATACCTATCAAATAATCTTAAATACCCTAGAAATTGAACTGAAGGTTGACATAACACACTCCACAACAAATGAGAGAAAAGAGACCACACTGAAGAAGGTGGGAGGTGTAGAGACATGACACGGGGGAGAAAAGAATTGAGGGTGTTAAAAAGGAGAATAGTTGGTCATGGAAAAGGGTAACGGGAAGAGTACATGGGGGGGATGAATCTGGCAAACACTTCCCCCAAAGCATTTTCTTGGAAAATGATAGGAGCTGAATGTTATGAGTTCTTGCACCAAGCAGGCATGAAAGGCTGGAGTTCTAATGGTCAGCAGACTTGGTTCTGATAGTTCCTGAAGGAAATGCCCTGCTTCTGGAATGAAGGCAGGAAAACAACAATGGGGGACGAGAGTGTGGAAACAACAACCTGAAGAACACCTGAGGCACACAGTGGGGAGGTTATTTGGTCATTTTTGAGTGCATACCTAGAAGGCAGCATCCGCAGAGATACTTCTTCTGAACAAAGGACCTCGTTGGCACCAGTTCGTTCCCCCAACCCTCAGCATAAACACAGAGACACTCATGGGAAGAAGAGCAGCACTGATACTAACAGCCTAACTTGCTTACATCAAACTCCAACCCCCTTCAATCTGGCAAGACTGCTCTTTTTAAACAAGTTTGTCTCAGTCCCAGTGCAGAGGGGTCCTTCCCCTGAAAACAAAATAAAACAAAATAAACCCCTGCCCACATCATGTCTACCAACCAGATGGTTCTGCAGTGCCTCAGTTTCCTCCTGGTAGAGGTGGTGACAGGTCTCATTTCATAAACAGGCCAGAGCACACCAAGTTAAAACTTGGCACACTGTCCATGGCAGCCAAGGAAAACCTCTGCACTTGCCTAGTCTGAAGGATAAAACAAATATAACACAACAGTAGAACACACAGCATGCACCAGAGGCACTCTCTGAAGCTCCAGGTCCTGGGCACTATATGCAATAATTACTTTGAATATAAATGAAATCAATATTCCAAATAAGATACCCAGGGTGGGATGCATCAGAGACTCAGTCAGGCAGCTGTCCAAGTCTTTGTTTTGGTTTTGGTCAGGATCTCATGGGTCCTCCGATTAATCCATGCATGGGCTCCCTGCTCAGTAGGGAATCTCCTTGAAGATTTTCTCCCTCTGTCCCTCCCCTCATCATTCTCTCTCTCTCTCTCTCTCTCTCTCTCTATCTCCCTTTCAATTAAGCAAATAAATCTTAAGAATGACATAGGGTATTAGCATAGATGAAACAAGTAAGGTACATATATAAAAAAGACTCATTTCAGATCTAAAGAAAACTGCACATTGAAAGTGAGGGGATAGAGAAATAATAAACAAACAAACAAAAGAAAACAAAACAATAGAACACATCAATGAATCCAGGATCTGTTTCTTTGGAAAAATATAATAAATCTGCTAACCTCCTGGTCAGACTTACCAGAAAGAAAAGGGAAAGGACCCAAATAAATAAAATCACAAGTGCAAGAGGAGAAAAAACAACCAGTAGCAGAGAAATACAATTATGAGACAACATTATGGAAAACTATATGCCAACAATTTGTTTAATCTCCCCCTAAAATGGACAAATCTTTAGAAACATACATAAAACTGAAAGAAAAAGGAATTGAAAACTTGAGTACATGGTAAGCAGCAAAGAAAATGAATCACTAATCAATAAACTCCCAACAACAACAACAAAAATCCCAGGGTCTATTGGCATTAAAGGAACATTTTTTTTTCTTTTTTTTTAAAGATTTTATTTTATTATTTTTTGACAGAGAGAGAGAGAGATCACAAGTAGGCAGAGAGGCAGGCAGAGAGGAGGGGGAAGCAGGCTCCCCGCTGAGCAGAGAGTCCAATGTGGGACTCGATCCCAGGACCCCGAGATCACGACCCGAGCCGAAGGCAGCGGCCCAACCCACTGAGCCACCCAGGCGCCCCTTAAAGGAACATTTTACCAAATGTTCGAAGGAAAGTTAATACCTAATCTTCTCAAACTGTCTTTTCCCCACAAAAACAGAAACAAAAACAAAAGCAAAGGAGAGCTTCAAAATTCGTTCTTTGAGGGTAACATTATCTTGATATTGAAACTGGATGAAGACATCACTAATAAAGGGAACTATATGTCAGTATCCTGATTAGCATAGAAACAAAAATCCTCAATAAAATACTAACAAAATGAATTCAACCATATATTAAACATCTTTCACCATGATCAAGTGGGATTTATTCCTGGGTTGAAAAAATGGTTCAATATTTGCAAATCAATCAAAGTGATACATCACATTAATAAAAGAAATAATAACCATATGATCACTTTACTAGATGAAGAAATAGCATTTGACATGATTTTTTAAAAAATGCCTTTAATAAAACAGGTTTAAAGGGAATTTACCTTAACATAATAAAGGTCATCTATGAAAACACAGCTAACATCAATCCCCAATGGGAAAAAAACAAAACAAAACAGAACTGTTGTCTAAGGTCAAAAACATTACAACGATATCCACATTCACCACTTTTATTCAACATACTCTGGAAGTCCTACTCACAGCAATCAGAAAGCAGAAAGAAATAAATGTGTCCAAGTCAGTAAGAAAGAAGTAAAAATTCCCCTAATTGCAGATGAAATGATACTATACATAAGACACCCAGAGGACTCCACAAAAATATTAATTAATTAATTAATTATTAATTAATATGTAATTAATAAATAATTATTTCCTTCTAATTTATTGATTTCCTTCTTATTAACTTTTGTGTATCTACTATAGGTTTTGCTTTATTTTTACCATCAGGTTTACTTAAACATTATTTAGATATGGCCATGTATTTTAAACTGATAACAATCTGTTATTACATTTAAAATATCTATCCTTTTTCTCTCTTCCTCACATTTTATGTTTTTGATGCCACAATTTACCTCTTTTTATATTGTGCATAAACTGACAATCGTAACAATAGTTATATTTGTTCAATAACCTTTGAACTACAGCTATTAACACACACCATTTGTATAGTACTAGAAAGAAGGTATGTTTTGTTTTATTGGTTTTTACTTTATTTCACTTCACAGACATTACATTTTTAATAATGAAGGTTTAATACTTCAGTGGAGAAAGTAACTGTTCGATTTTGAAATTGGAAGAGAACTAGAAATAGAAGTGGAGTCTCAAGGATGTGACTGAATTGCCACTGCCTCATCTAAAAAAAAATGAGTGGATGGGGAGTTTTATGAATTTGGATACCCAACTCTCTTCCCATTTTTAGAAAATTATCAGCCTTTATTTATATACACTGTCTGTTCTTCCTCCTCTCTTTCTCTTGTAAACTCCAAAAATGCAGATTTGTTATCTTAATGTTAACCCAAAATTCACAAAAATCATTCTGCCTTGTTTTTTTTTTTAATTTTTTTAATCTATTAAAACCTCAACTCTATGGTGAAATAATCTTCGACAAAACAGGAAAAAATATTCAATGGAAAAAAGACAGTCTCTTCAATAAATGGTGCTGGGAACACTGAACACTGATATGTAGAAGAATGAAACTCGACCATTCTCTTACACCGTACACAAAGATAAACTCGAAATGGATAAAAGACCTCAACATGAGACAGGAATCCATCAGAATCCTAGAGGAGAACATAGGCAGTAACCTCTTCGATATCAGCCACAGCAACTTCTTTCAAGATATGTCTCCAAAGGCCAAGGAAACGAAAGCGAAAATGAACTTTTGGCACTTCATCAAGATCAAAAGCTTCTGCACAGCAAAGGAAACAGTCAACAAAACAAAGAGGGAACCCACGGAATGGGAGAAGATATTTGCAAATGACTTTACAGACAAAAGGTTGATATCCAGGATTTATAAAGAACTTCTCAAGCTCAACACACACAAAACAGAGAATCATATCAAAAAATGGGCAGAAGATATGAACAGACACTTCTCCAATGAAGACATACAAATGGCTATCAGACACATGAAAAAATGTTCATCATCACTAGCCATCACGGAGATTCAAATTAAAACTACATTGAGATACCACCTGACACCAGTTAGAATGGCCAAAATTAGCAAGACAGGAAACAACGTGTGTTGGAGAGGATGTGCAGAAAGGGGAACCTTCTTACATTGTTGGTGGGAATGCAAGTTAGTGCAGCCACTTTGGAGAACAGTGTGGAGATTCCTGAAGAAATTAAGAATAGAGCTTCCCTATGACCCTGGAATTGCACTGCTGAGTATTTACCCCAAAGATACAGATGTAGTGAAAAGAGGGGCCATCTGTACCCCAATGTTTATTGCAGCAATGGCTACGGTCACCAAACTGTGGAAAGAACCAAGATGCCCTTCAACAGATGAATGGATAAGGAAGATCTGGTCCATATACACAAGGGAGTATTATGCCTCCATCAGAAAGGATGAATACCCAACTTTTGTAGCAACATGGACGGGACTGAAAGAGATTATGCTGAGCGAAATAAGTCAAGCAGAGAGAGTCAAGTATCATATGGTCTCACTTATTTGTGGAGCATAACGAAGAACATGGAGGACATGGGGAGATGGAGAGGAGAGGGAGTTGATGGAAACTGGAAGGGGAGATGAACCATGAGAGAGTATGGACTCTGAAAAACAACCAGAGGGTTTTGAAGGGGCGGGGGGGTGGGAGGTTGAGGAACCAGGCGGTGGGTAATAGGGAGGGCATGTACTGCATGGAGCACTGGGTGTGATGCCAAAACAATGAACATTGTTATGCTGTAAATAAACAACAACAACAACAAAAACTCTATTTGGATAATTTTAAGTGACCTGTTTTGGTCCTCTGCTTTTCATCCAGTTTCCCTAATTCACTCAGAATATCTTATTATCATAAATATTCTCCAACATCTTCCCTGAAAATATTTATGTATAAAATTCTGTAATCATATGGATTACAAAATTTACACATAAATCATTTCAAATTTGACTATTTTTTAAAGTTTTTTTTAACAACTTGGAGATTTTGAAATTTCAGAAAGAAGTTGATGTTCTGTTTTCATTTGTTTTCCTTTTATACACCCCCTCTTGTCTAATATTGCACTTGTTAGGAAATATATTAGAATAAATTAATAATATACAATTATATATACTATATACCATAACCCATTGCTGCCTTTTTAAGTTTCCAGGAATTAGCACACACCTGAATGGAGAATTTATTAAGTCCACTCACTTATTTGTGTACGCACCACAGAACTAAATTCTCTTTGGCAATATACAACACTGTTTGCATTTCACTATAACTTATGTAAATAGGACTTCTGTTGTACCAACAAGCTACAAGATGATCCATCTTGAAAACATTTCCACTAAGCTTCACCATACATATTTATCTCTCATTTATTCACCTATCTTTATGACTCAGTAGAAGTTTCACATGGCTAAGTATGACACATGTGAAAACTCATTTGGCCATGCTGGGATATGAGTAAACTAAAAGATGGGATAAATGTGTGTAGTAGAGGAGTGGTGGACAGATCTTGTTCTGTGTGAGGGAGAGAAAGTGGAGTCAAATCATATTCTGTCTCACAGTGTAACTGAACCCAGGTTGTCTAAAATGATAATCAGCCTCATAATATTCTCCTAGATTGCTTTTCTTCTTCCTCTGTTTCACTTTTGCTATCCCCTCTGCTCATGGTCCCTGGAATTTCTTGCCAAAACAAATTCCCTTCACAAACCTGGTTCTTAGTCTATGATTCATTTTTATTTTTTAAAAAATTAACATATATTGTATTTTTTGTTTCAGAGGTACAGGTGTGTGATTCATCAGTCTTACACAGTTCACAGCTCTCACCATAGCTCATATACTCCCCAAAGTCCATCATCCAGACATCCCAACCCTCCCATGCTCCTCCCTCCAGCAAGTCTCTGTTTCCTGAGATTAAGAGTCTCTTACGGTTTGTCTCTCTTTCTGGTTTCATCTTGTTTCATTTTTCCCTCTCTTCCCCTATGATCCTGTCTATTTTTATGAAATCCCTCATATTAGTAATATCATATGATAATTTTCTTTCTCTGATTAATTGATCTTGCTTAGCTTAATACCTCCTAGTTCCATCCACATCATTACAAATAGCAAGATTTCATTTTTGATGGCTACATACTAATCCAGTGTGTGTGTGTGTGTGTGTGTGTGTGTGTGTGTGTGTACAAGAAAGCCTAGATGTACATCAACAGATGAATGGATAACCTATGATTTTAAAATGAAACTACAAAAATATCATAGTGAAGTACTTTTTCTATTTACATTTATAAAAATAAAATACTGTATTTATGAGATTCAAATATATCCTCAATTTGTCTTTCCAATTAACCATACTATATCTAACCATGGTATTTTTAGGGACATGAAGGTTTTACTTCTTCTTTGATTTTTACTAATTGTGAATGAGAATATTTATTATCTATGACATTTGATGGGCACACACAAGAATTTCTTTAACACATATAGCTAAAGAAAGTATTGTTAGGTTTGTGGGTATGGTTACACGTACATTGCATCATACTCTTCTATAAAGTACTTATACCCTTTAAACTCTTGTCAGGTGGTGAAAATCCCCATTGTTTTACCTTCTTGATTTTACAGCATCTAAAGAATTAATTTTATAATTTTAAAAAGGTTGAAATTGTGGTATGAAGCTGTACTTTATTATGATTTGTGGGTGCCATACATGCCTGGTTTAAAAAGTTTTTAATTTACTTGCACTTAATGTTTCTGAATTGAGTAACAGAACATAATTTTATTTGTTTGTTTATTTATTTTCTTTTTTCATTTTGTTCGATTTTATTTATTTTTTCAGCGTAACAGTATTCATTGTTGTTGCACAACACCCAGTGCTCCATGCAAAACGTGCACTCTCTATTACCCACCACCTGTTCCCCCAACCTCCCACCCTGACCCTTCAAAACCCTTAGGTTGTTTTTCAGAGTCCATAGTCTCTTATGGTTCACCTCCCTTTCCAATTTTTTTTTAAATAAACATATAATGTATTTTTATCCCCAGGGATACAGGTCTGTGAATCGACAGGTTTACACACTTCACAGCACTCACGATAGCACATACCCTCCCCAATGTCCATAGCCCCCTCCCCCTCTCCCAATCCCACCTCCCCCCAGCAACCCCCAGTTTGTTTTGTGAGATTAAGAGTAATTTGTGGTTTGTCACCCTCCCAATCCCATCTTGTTTCATTTATTCTTCTCCTATCCCCCTACCCCCCCATGTTGCTTCTCCATGTCCTCATATTAGGGAGATCATATGATAGTTGTCTTTCTCCGATTGACTTATTTCACTAAGCATGATACGCTCTAGTTCCATCCACGTCGTCGCAAATGGCAAGATTTCATTTCTTTTGATGGCTGCATAGTATTCCATTGTGTATATATACCACATCTTTATCCATTCATCTGTTGATGGACATCTAGATTCTTTCCATAGTTTGGCTATTGTAGACATTGCTGCTATAAACATTCGGGTGCACGTGCCCCTTCAGATCACTATGTTTGTATCTTTAGGGTAAATACCCAGTAGTGCAATTGCTGGGTCATAGCGCAGTTCTATTTTCAACATTTTGAGGAACCACCATGCTGTTTTCCAGAGTGGTTGCACCAGCTTGCATTCCCACCAACAGTGGAGGAGGGTTCCCCTTTCTCCGCATCCTCGCCAGCATCTGTCATTTCCTGACTTGTTAATTTTAGCCATTCTGACTGGTGTGAGGTGATATCTCATTGTGGTTTTGATTTGTATTTCCCTGATGCCGAGTGACGTGGAGCACGTTTTCATGTGTCTGTTGGCCATCTGGATGTCTTCTTTGCAGAAATGTCTGTTCATGTCCTCTGCCCATTTCTTGATTGAATTGTTTGTTCTTTGGGTGTTGACTTTGCTGAGTTCCTTATAGATTTTGGATACTAGCCCTTTATCTGATATGTCATTTGCAAATATCTTCTCCCATTCTGTCAGTTGTCTTTTGGTTTTGTTAACTGTTTCCTTTGCTGTGCAAAAGCTTTTGATCTTGAGGAAATCCCAATAGTTCATTTTTGCCCTTGCTTCCCTTGCCTTTGCTATTGTTCCTAGGAAGATGTTGCTACGGCTGATGTCGAAGAGGTTGCTGCCTGAGTTCTCCTCAAGGATTTTGATGGATTCCTTTCTCACATTGAGGTCCTTCATCCATTTGGAGTCTATTTTCGTGTGTGGTGTAAGGAAGTGGTCCAATTTCATTTTTCTGCATGTGGCTGTCCAATTTTCCCAGCACCATTTATTGAAGAGGCTGTCTTTTTTCCATTGGACATTCTTTCCTGCTTTGTCGAAGATTAGTTGACCATAGAGTTGAGGGTCGATTTCTGGGCTCTCTATTCTGTTCCACTGATCTATGTGTCTGTTTTTGTGCCAATACCATGCTGTCTTGATGATGACAGCTTTGAAATAGAGCTGGAAGTCCGCAATTGTGATGCCACCAACTTTGGGTTTCTTTTTCAATATTCGTTTGGCTATTCGAGGTCTTTTCTGGTTCCATATAAATTTGAGGATTATTTGTTCCATTTCTTTGAACAAAATGGATGGTATTTTGATAGGGATTGCATTACATGTGTAGATTGCTTTAGGTAGCATAGACATTTTCACAATATATATTCTTCCAATCCAGGAGCATGGAACATTTTTCCATTTTTTTGTGTCTTCCTCAATTTCTTTCATGAGTACTTTATAATTTTCTGTGTATAGATACTTAGCCTCTTTGGTTAGGTTTATTCCTAGGTATCTTATAGTTTTGGGTACAATTGTAAATGGGATTGACTCCTTAATTTCTCTTTCTTCTGTCTTGTTGTTGGTGTACAGAAATGCAACTGATTTCTGTGCATTGATTTTATATCCTGACACTTTACTGAATTCCTGGACAAGTTCTAGCAGTTTTGGAGGGGAGTCTTTTGGGTTTTCCACATATAGTATCATATCAACTGTGAAGAGTGATAGCTTGACTTCTTCTTTGCAAATTTGGATGCCTTTAATTTCTTTTTGTTGTCTGATTGCTAAGGCTAGGACTTCTAGTACTATGTTGAATAGCAGTGGTGATAATGGACTTCTCTGCCATGTTCTTGACCTTAGCGGAAAAGCTTTCAGTTTTTCTGCATTGAGAATTATATTTTCAGTTGGTTTTTCATAGATGGCTTTGAAAATATTGAGGTATGTGCCCTCTATCCCTACACTTTGAAGAGTTTTGATCAGGAAGGGATGCTGTCCTTGGTCAAATGCTTTTTCAGCATCTATGGAGAGTATCATATGGTTCTTGTTCTTTCTTTTATTAATGAGTTGTATCACATGGATTGAATTGCGGATGTTGAACCAACCCTGCAGCCCTGGAATAAATCCCACTTGATCGTGGTGAATAATCCTTTTAATGTACTGTTGAATCCTATTGGCTAGTATTTTGGCGAGAATTTTTGCGTCTGTGTTCATCAAAGATATTGGTCTGTAGTCCTCTTTTTTGGTGGGATCCTTGTCTGGTTTTGGGATCAAGGTGATGCTGGCCTCATAAAATGAGTTTGGAAGTTTTCCTTCCATTTCTATTTTTTGGAACAGTTTCAGGAGAGTAGGAATTAGTTCTTCTTTAAATGTTTGGTAGAATTCCCCTGGGAAGCCGTCTGGCCCCGGGCTTTTGTTGTTTGGAGATTTTTGATGACTGTTTCAATCTCCTTACTGGTTATGGGCCTGTTCATGTTTTCTATTTCTTCCTGGTTCAGTTGTGGTAGTTTATATGTCTCTAGGAATGCATTCATTTCTTCCAGATTGTCAAATTTGTTGGCGTAGAGTTGCTCATAGTATGTTCTTATAATTGTCTGTATTTCTTTGGTGTTAGTTGTGATCTCTCCTCTTTCATTCATGATTTTATTGATTTGGGTCCTTTCTCTTTTCTTTTTGATGAGTCTGGCCAGGGGTTTATCAATCTTATTGATTCTTTCAAAGAACCAGCTCCTAGTTTCATTGATTTTTTCTATTGTTTTTTTGGTTTCTATTTCATTGATTTCTGCTCTGATCTTTATGATTTCTCTTCTCCTGCTGGGTTTAGGGTTTCTGTCTTGTTTTTTCTCCAGCTCCTTTACGTGTAGGGTTAGGTTGTGTACTTGAGACCTTTCTTGTTTCTTGAGAAAGGCTTGTACTGCTATATATTTTCCTCTCAGGACTGCCTTTGCTGTGTCCCACAGATTTTGAACTGTTCTGTTTTCATTGTCATTTGTTTCCATGAATTTTTTCAATTCTTCTTTAATTTCCTGGTTGACACATTCATTCTTTAGAAGGATGCTGTTTAGTCTCCATGTATTTGAGTTCTTTCCAGCTTTCCTCTTGTGATTGATTCCTAGCTTTAGAGCATTGTGGTCTGAAAATATGCAGGGAATGATCCTAATCTTTTGATACCAGTTGAGACCTGATTTGTGACCCATGATGTGATCTATTCTGGAGAAGGTTCCATGTGCACTAGAGAAGAATGTGTATTCTGTTGCTTTGGGATGAAATGTTCTGAATATATCTGTGATGTCCATCTGGTCCAGTGTGTCATTTAAGGCCTTTATTTCCTTGTTGATCTTTTGCTTGGATGATCTGTCAATTTCAGCGAGGGGGAGTGTTCAAGTCCCCTGCTATTATTGTTTTATTATTGATGTGTTTCTTTGATTTTGTTATTAATTGGTTGATATAGTTGGCTGCTCCCACGTTAGGAGCATAGATATTTAACATTGTTAGATCTTCTTGTTGGACAGACCCTTTGAGTAGGATATAGTGTCCTTCCTCATCTCTTATTATAGTCTTTGGCTTAAAATCTAATTGATCTGATATAAGGATCACCACCCCAGCTTTCTTCTGATGCCCATTAGCATGGTAAATTGTTTTCCACCCCCTCACTTTGAATCTGGAGGTGTCTTCGCATCTAAAATGAGTTTCTTGTAGGCAACATACTGATGGGTTTTGTTTTTTTATCCATTCTGATACCCTGTGTCTTTTGATTGGGGCATTGAGCCCATTAACATTCAGGGTAACTATTGAGAAATATGAATTTAGTGCCATTATTAGCCTGTAAGGTGACTGTTACTGTATTTTGTCTCTGTACCATTCTGATCTACTACTTTTAGGCTCTCTCTTTGCTTAGAGGACTCCTTTCAATATTTCCTGTAGAGCTGGTTTGGTGATTGCAAATTCTTTCAGTTTTTGTTTGTCCTGGAAGCTTTTTATCTCTCCTTCTATTTTCAATGATAGCCTAGCTAGATAGAGTATTCTTGGCTGCATGTTTTTCTCGTTGAGTGCTCTGAATATATCATGCCAGCTGTTCCTGGCCTGCCAGGTCTCTGTGGATAAGTCTGCTGCCAATCTAATATTTTAACCATTGTATGTTTCAGACTTCTTTTCCCGGGCTGCTTTCAGGATTTTCTCTTTGTCACTAAGACTTGTAAATTTTACTATTAGCTGACGGGGTGTGGACCTATTCTTGTTGACTTTGAGGGGGGTTCTCTGCATCTCCTGGATTTTGATGTTTGTTCCCTTTGCCATATTAGGGAAATTCTCTCCAATGATTCTCTCCAATAGACCTTCTGCTCCCCTCTCTGTTTATTCTTCTTCTTCTGGAATCCCAATTATTCTAATGTTGTTTCGTCTTATGGTGTCACTTATCTCTCGAATTCTCCCCTCATGGTCCAGTAGCTGTTTGTCCCTCTTTTGTTCGGCTTCTTTATTCTCTGTCATTTGGTCTTATATATCACTAATTCTTTCTTCTGCCTCATTTATCCTAGCAGTGAGAGCCTCCAGTTTTGATTGCGCCTCATTAATAGCTTTTTTGATTTCAACTTGGTTAGATTTTAGTTCTTTAATTTTTCCAGAAAGGGCTTTAATATCTGCAGAGAGGGTTTCTCTAATATCTTCCATGCCTTTTTCGAGCCCGGCTAGAATGTTCAGAATCGTCATTCTGAACTCTTGATCTGACATATTACCAATGTCTGTGTTGATTATGTCCCTAGCCTTCTCTTGTTCTTTTGTTTGTGGTGATTTTTTCCGCCTTGTCATTTTGTCTAGATAAGAGGATATGAAGGAGCAAATAAAATACTAAAAGGGTGGCAAAGACCCCAGAAAAATGCGCTGTAACCAAATGAGAAGAGACCCCAAATTTTGGGGGGGAGATAGAGGATAAAAAGAGGTTCAGAAAGAAAAATAAAAAAAAAAACTAAAAATAAAACAAATAAAGAAAAAATATAAAAACGAAAGAAAAAATATATATATTTAGATAAACTAGTCAGAAAACGTTAAAAAGAAAAGGGTAAAAGTTTTTAAAAAATTTAGCAGAAGAAGAAAAAAGAAAAAAGAAAAAAAATTGAAAAAAGAAAAAAAAGAATTGAAGTAATCACAAGACTAAAGAATCATGGGGAGAAAGCCATGAGTTCCGTGCTTTGCTTTCTCCTTCTCTGGAATTCCGCTGCTGTCTTAGGAATTGAACCTACTTTCCTTGATAGATGAACTTCATCCTGGCTGGATATTTTGTTGATCCTCTGGGGGA
This sequence comes from Meles meles, assembly GCF_922984935.1. Classification (NCBI taxonomy): domain Eukaryota; kingdom Metazoa; phylum Chordata; class Mammalia; order Carnivora; family Mustelidae; genus Meles; species Meles meles. The sequence goes on along the minus strand of NW_025721582.1, from coordinate 433,999 downwards.
AGGGCCTGTTGTAGTGACTCTCAAGTGTCTTTGCCCGAGGCGAGATTGCACCGCCCTTACCGGCGGCCAGACTAAGTAATCGGCTCGGGTTCGCTTTTGGGAGCTTCTGTTCCCTGAACGCTTTCCATAGAGTTCCGGAGGATGGGAATAAAAATGGCGGCCTCCTAGTCTCCGGCCGGGCGGAGCCGAGAGCCTGGGGCCCCACTACTCAGTGCACCCCCAGAGGACAGCACCCAATCACTCCCGTATCCCCAGCCTCTAGCCACGCTCCGAGCTCACCCAGCCCGTGACCAGTTCAAGGTAACCCCGAGCTGAGAGTTCAGTCCTCAGCTCTGTCTCTGCAGCCGGCTTCTCCGTTCTAATACCTGCGAGCTCTGCGACACTCCGACACCCCTGATCCTTCTGTGACCCTGTGGGACCTGGGGCCACGCTGACCCCGCGTGGGCTTCACCCTGGTTTAGCCTCTGGAGCAATGTCCCTCAGTGGAACAGACTTTTAAAAGTCCTGATTTTGTGCTCCGTTCCACCGCTGCTTGCCGGGAGCCGGCCCCTCCCCCCGTGGTCTATCTTCCCATTGTTTTGGATTCACTTCTCAGTCCTACCTTTCAGAAAGTGGTTGATTTTCTGTTTCTAGAAATGTTGTTCTTCTTCTCTTTGATTTCCCATTGGATTTGTAGGTGTTCGCAATGTTTAGATAAGCTATCGAGCTGATCTCCTGCTACCTTATGTAGTCTCAGCCAGCTACTTCTCCACCATCTTGACTCCTCCTGTTTATTTATTTTCTATAGAACACATTTTATTTCATTCCTTTGGAGCAATTTATATCCTCAATATATTTTTGTTATATACATTTTTTCATTGCTTTTGTTCTTTTCCTTCCTTTCTTTCTTTCTTTTATTTTTATTTATTATTATAATTGTTATTATTATTATTATTATTATTACTTTGGTAACAGGTAAATCAAACCTTCTACTCTTTAGAACCAGTGGTGTTTCTGATGTTCCCACATTACCAAGGCATAATAATGGGAAACAAATGGTGTTTCAAAAAACCAGAAACGAAGATTTGACTTTTGTAAACCATTAGATGGTAATTATTATCCTTTTGTCCTTTTAAAACAATGTTTTTCTTTTTAAATTTATTTTATTTTTTCAGTGTTCCAAGGTTCATTATATATGCATCACACCCAGTGCTCCATACAATATGTGCCCTTTTTAATACCCACCACCAGTCTCTCCTACCTCACCAACTCCTCCCCTCCAAAATCCTCAGTTTGTTTCTCAGAGTCCACAGAATCTGTGTTCAACTCCCTCTCTGAATTCTCTCACTTCACTTTTCCTTTCCTTCTCCTAATGTCCTCCATGTTATTCCTTATGCTTCACAAGTAAGTGAAACTGTATCATTATTTAATCTCTCTGCTTAACTTATTTCAACAAAGTACTAGAAGACTTAGCAACAGCAATCAGAAAACAAAAAGAAATAAAAGGTATTCAGATTGGCAAAAAATAACTCAAACTCTTTCTCATTGCAGATGACATACTTTACATGGAAAATCCAAAAGACACCACCCCCAAACTACTAGAACTCATACAGCAATGCAGTAATGTGGCAGGATATACAAAATCAATGTACAGTAATCAGTTGCTTTCTTATACACTAACAGTGAAAATACAAAAAGGGAAATTAGGGAATTGATCCCATTTATTATAGCACCACGAACCATAAGATACCCGGGAATAAACCTAATCAAAGAGGTAAGGGATCTGTACTTGATGAACTACAGAACACTCATGAAAGAAGTTGAAGAAGACACAAAAAGATGGAAGACTATTATGGACCATGCTCATGCATCAGAAAAATAAACATTGTTAAAATGTCTATACTGCCTAGAGCAATCTATACTTTCAATGCCATTCTGAATGAAATTCCACCAACATTTTTCAAAGAGCTGGAACAATCCTAAAATTTGTATGGAACCAGAAGATACTCTGAATTGCTAAGGAAATGTTGAAAAAGAAAAAAAAAAACCTGGGGGCATCACATTGCCTGATTTTAAGATTTACCAAAAAGCTCTGATTACCAAGACAGCATGGTACTGGCCCAAAAACAGACACGTAGACCAGCAGAACAGAGTAGAGAGCCCAGATATGGACCCACAACTCTTTCATCAACTAATCTTTGAGAACACAGGAAAAAATATAAAGTATTAAAATGACAGTCTCTTCAATAAATTGTGCTGGAAAAACTGGACAGCTATATACAGAAAATGAAACTTGGGGGCGCCTGGGTGGCTCAGTGGTTTAAGCTGCTGCCTTCGGCTCAGGTCATGATCTCAGGGTCCTGGGATCGAGTCCCGCATCGGGCTCTCTGCTTGGCAGGGAGCCTGCTTCCTCCTCTCTCTCTCTCTCTGCCTGCCTCTCTCCCTACTTGTGATCTCTATCTGTCAAATAAATAAATAAAAATCTTTAAAAAAAAAAAGAAAAGAAAATGAAACTTGACCATTCTCTTACACCATACACAAAGATAAACTTGAAATAGATAAAAGACCTCAACATGAGGCAGTAATCCATCAGAATGCTAGAGGAGAACATAGGCTGCTACCTCTTTGACATTGTCCACAGCAACTTCTTTCAAGACATGTCTCAAAGACAAAGGAAACAAATGTGAAAATGAACTCTTGGGACTTCATAAAGATCAAATCTTCTGGGGCGCCTGGGTGGCTTAGTGGGTTAAGCCTCTGCTTTGGGCTCAGGTCATTATCTCAGGGTCCTGGAATTAAGCCCCTTATCAGGAATCTCTGCTCAGCAGGGGACCTGCTTCCCCCTTCCCCCTCTGCCTGCCTCTCTTCCTACTTGATCTCTGTCTGTCAAATAACTAAATAAAATATTTTTAAAAAAAGATCAAGAGCTTCTGCACAGCAAAGGAAATAGTCAATAAAATGAAGAGGCAACCCACGGAATGGAGATATATTCACAAATGACAATACAGACAAAGGGCCAATATCCATAATCTATAAATAACTCTTCAATGCAACACTCAAAAACCAGATAATCCAGTCAAAAATGGGCAGAAGACATGAACAGACACTTCTCCAATGAAGGCATACAAATGGGTAGTAGATACATGAAAGAATGTTCATCATCATTAGCCATCAGGGAGATTCAAATTACAACCTCATTAAGATATCACCTTAACCAGTTAGAATGGCCAAAATTAACAGGGCAGGAAACAACAAGTGTTGGAGAGATGTGGAGAAAGGGGAAAACTCTTACATTGTTAATGGGAATGCAAATTGGTGCAGCTACTTTGGAAAACAGTGTCTAGATTCCTTAAGAAATTAAAACTAGAGCTACCCTATGACCCTGCAGTTGCACTACTGGGTATTTATGCCAAAGATACAGGTGTAGTGAAAAGAAGTGCCATCTGTACCCCAATGTTCATAGCATCAGTGTCCACAGTTTGGTAACTGTGCCAAGATGCCCTTCAACAGGTGAATGGATAAAGAAGATACGGTCCATATATACAATGGGATATTATGCCTCCATCAGAAAGATGAATACCCAATTTTCATATCAACATGGATGGGACTGCTTGTTATTATGCTGATGAAATAAGTCAAGCAAAGACAGTCGATTATAAAATAATTTTGAAAAGGATTTATTTATTTTAAAGACAGAGCATGAACGTATGTGCATCAGAGGGAAAGGGGGAGAATCCCATGCAGACTTCCTGCTGAATGTGGAGCCATACACAAGACTGTATCTCACAAACCTGATATCAATAGTCAGCTATCAGGGCACCTGGGTGGCTCAATGGGTTAAAGCCTCTGCCTTTGGCTCAGGTCATGATCCCACAATCCTGGGATCGTGCCCCATATTGGGCCCTCTGCTCGGCAGGGAGCCTGCTTCCTCCTCTCTCTCTGCCTGCCTCTCTGCCTACTTGTGGTCTCTGTCAAATAAATAAATAAAATCTTTTAAAAAAAGAGTCAGGTATCAAGCTGAAATCAAGAGTCAGATTCTTAACCAACTGAGCCACTCAGGTGCTCCTGAATTGAATAAATTCATTGAATTTGGGGGAAAATAAAGTAAGTGGAAGAATTTTATCAAAATAATGATTCTAGAAAGAGACAATACGGGGATTTGGGGAAATATCACAAATTGAAAATTAGGAAATAATAACACAAGGTATAATTAAAAATTCAATCTACATAGGGGTTTTAAAACTTAAAAATGAATAAGGCAAAACAAAATGAAAAATTATTAGTTGGAAATTTAGAAAAAAAGTAGACTTGCTGTGTGACCCTGCACAAGTATCTGCACCCCTCTGCGTTTCCTATTTAAAATTGGGTTAAAAATTCTATACAAAAAAATTAATAAAACAGTGCCTTGCATATGGGAAAGTGTTGAGTATTGTGGTTGGAACACAGACAAAACAGGAGAGTAGCATGAATCTGGAAGATGGTAACTAGGACCAAATCACACCAAGCCTTGGTGAGAAGAAATATAAACAGACTAGGTTTATTTAATGATCCCATTGGCTGTAATAAGGATCACTGGTGGAGGTGTGGTGGTGAATGTAGACATCCAAGCAGGACAGAAAGAAAGCTTCTTTGGTATGTCGCCAACCCCCCCCAAAAAAAAACAAAACAACAACAACAACAACAACAACAAAAGCCAATGTACATAGTTCTGAGGGTTTGGATAATGTTTATACAACATCATTACTCTACATGTTTATGAGTTCAATTTTATCACTAAAAATTTTTTTAAAAGCCAAGAAAAGGTTAAAAAAAAGGTAGAATAGACATATAAAATAGCTAGATATTTGAAAAAATGACCATATATTACATATTTATGCATGCATGTAAATAATACTCTAGGAGACACATTTTATCCAAACGGACTCTGATATAGAAAGATTATTCAAATGCTTATTTATATAGACTGAACATGTTTTAACAAAGTCTCCTGACCAAAGAAGCACCTAGATCACATTTGTCTCACAGGAGATTTTTTTATCCATACTCTATGAATCAAATAGTACCAGTATTATTTCATTTCCAGGTATGCTTGATTTTTTAAATGTATAATATTGATTTAATAAAATGCCAAAGAGTACATAAAATGCACATTGATATTAGTTATGGAAATTGATTGAACAATGTGTTAGTGAAAATAATCTAACTGCATATTAAAAATATTATGAATCTTCAGATCTTTGTTAATTATGTACTCAAGTCCATTCTCAGCCCTTTCCTACATTACTCTCTATCACAATGTTTACTTCTTATCACATTAATTTATTTCACAATGCCTAGTGCTAACAGGTATTTTTCAGGTTCATTTGTGCTGGAATCTGATTGGGTTCAGCTGATCAGAGCAGGCATTAGAAAATTGGGAGAAATTATCCCCAGTATAGCGATCAGATTTGCTGTTATGTTACCATTTTTAAATCGAATTAATTCTATCATAAATAATTGAAGTGACCAGTGACTCTCTTGGCATAAGGAGAAACATTAGGAAATATATCCTCAAGGTCAGAATTAGATTGTATTATTCATCTTTTATTTAAAAAAAGGAATATTATTAATAAATAACAAGGAAAATAATCCCTAAACTTAACTATCATTTTTGCTTGATTGCTAAAACCTACCTGTTCAAGTGAAGGATGTTGGGAAGTCAATGCGTGTCTATCCTTCTGTATACAGTTTATAATGACCATGGGACAAATGTGTACTTTGATAACTGAAGAGTTTACAAAAAAAAATCAAATCAAGGCATGGCTGGAATCTAGGAAGAATTTACCCTTAAAATGTTTTTATATTTCTACATAATTGGAGATCAGTTTTAAAAAACTAGTGGAGGAAAGAAACAGTGAACCTGAGATAGGAATATGTCAGTGCCATAACATGATGCAGCCGAGAACCTTCAGCCTACAAACTACATGAAACTTCTTGCCAAAGAAAGCTGACCTTATTCCCCTATTTAAGGAGACTACCTGCTTTTGCTTGGAGTACATAAAATGGTGTGATATGGGACAAAATTTTTCCAAGTGGAGGTCATCTCTCTTCAATTTCCAAAGCTACTATCTCATACTATCTTTGAGTTTTTTTCTTTAATTTTTAATTTAAATTCTAGTTAGTAAATTTATAGTCTAATATTGGTCTCAGGAGTAGAATTTAGTGATTCACCATGTGCATATAACACCCAGTGCTCAACACAGTGACTATTTTTTTTAATTTTTAATTTAATTATTTTCAGCATAACAGTACTCATTGTTTTTGCACCACACCCAGTGCTCCATGCAATACATGCCCTCTCTATTACCCTCCACCTGGTTCCCCAACCTCTCACTCTCTACCCCTTCAAAACCCTAAGGTTGTTTTTAAGTGTCCATAGTCTCTCATGGTTCATCTCCCCTTCCAATTTCCCTCAACTCCCTTCTCCTCTCCATCTCCCCATGTTCTTTGTTATGCTCCACAAATAAGTGAAACCATATGATACTTGACTCTCTGCTTGACTTATTTTGCTTGGCATAATCTCTTCCAGTCTGGTCCATGTTGCTACAAAATTTGGGTATTCATCCTTTCTTTTTTTTTAAGATTTTATTTATTTATTTGACAGAGAGAGATCACAAGTAGGCAGAGAGGGAGGCAGAGAGAGAGAGAGGGAAGCAGGCTCCCCGCTGACTGGAGAGCCTGATGCGGGAATCGATCCCAGGACCCTGAGATCATGACCTGAGCTGAAGGCAGCGGCTTAACTCACTGAGCCACCCAGACGCCCCAAGGGTATTCATCCTTTCTGATGGAGGCATAATACTCCATCGAGTATATGGACCACATCTTCCTTATCCATTTGTCCGTTGAAGGGCATCTTTGTTCTTTGGCCATGGTGACCATGGCCATTGCTGCAATAAACATTGGGGTACAGATGATTCTTCTTTTCACTACATCTGTATCTTTGGGATAAATACCCAGCAATGCAATTGCAGGGTCATAGGGAAGCTCTATTTTTAATTTCTTGAGGAATCTCCACACTGATCTCCAGAGTGGCTGTACCAGCTTGCATTCCCACCAACAGTGTAAGAGGGTTCCCCTTTCTCCACAACCTCGCCAACACATGTTGTTTCCTGACTTGCTAATTGTTGCCATTCTAACTGGTGTAAGGTGATATCTCAATGAGGTTTTAATTTGAATCTCCCTGATGGGTAGTGATGATGAGCATTTTTTCATTGGTCTGATAGCCATTTGCATGTCCTCATTGGAGAAGTGTCTGTTCATATCTTCTGCCCATTTTTTAAAAATTTATTTATTTTTTCAGCGTAACAGTATTCATTGTTTTTGCACAACACCCAGTGCTCCGTGCATTACGTGCCCTCCCTATTACCCACGACCTGGCTCCCCCAAACTCCCACCCCCAACCCTTCAAAACCTTCAGGTTGTTTTTCAGAGTCCATAGTCTCATATGGTTCGCCTCCACTTCCATTTTTTTTTTAAACATATAATGTATTTTTATCCCCAGGGGTACAGGTCTGTGAATCGACAGGTTTACACACTTCACAGCACTCACGATAGCACCAACCCTCCCCAATGTCCATAACCCACTCCACCTCTCCCAAACCCACCTCCCCCCAGCAACCCCCAGTTTGTTTTGTAAGTTTAAGCGTCATTTATGTTTTGTCTCACTGCCAATCCCATCTTGTTTCATTCATTCTTCTCCTAAACCCCTAACCCCCCAGGTTGCAACTCCATATCCTCATATCAGGGAGATCATATGATAGTTGTCTTTCTCCGATTGACTTATTTCACTAAGCATGATACCCTCTAATTCCATCCACGTCGTCGCAAATGGCAAGATTTCATTTCTTTTGATGGCTGCATAGTATTCCATTGTGTATATATACCATTCTTCTTTATCCATTCATCTGTTGATGGACATCTAGGCTCGTTCCATAGTTTGGTTATTGTAGAAATTGCTGCTATAAACATTTGGGTACACGTGCCCCTTCGTATCAATACGTTTGTATCTTTAGGGTAAATACCCAGTAGTGCAATTGCTGGGTCATAGGCTAGTTCTATTTTCAACATTTTGAGGAACCTCCATGCTGTTTTCCAGAGTGGTTGCACCAGCTTGCATTCCCACCAACAGTGGAGGAGGGTTCCACTTTCTCTGCATCCTCGCCAGCATCTGTCATTTCCTGACTTGCTAATTTTAGCCATTCTGACTGATGTGAGGTGATATCTCATTGTGGTTTTGATTTGTATTTCCTTGATGCAGAGTGTCGTAGAGCACTTTTTCATGTGTCTGTTGGCCATCTGGATGTCTTCTTTGCAGAAATGTCTGTTCATGTCCTCTGCCCATTTCTTGATTGGATTGTGTGTTCTTTGGATGTTGAGTTTGCTAAGTTCCTTATAGATTTTTGGATACTAGCCCTTTATCTGATATGTCATTTGCAAATATCTTCTCCCATACTGTCAGTTGTCTTTTGGTTTTGTAAACTGTTTCCTTTGCTGTGCAAAAGCTTTTGACCTTGATGAAATCTTAAAAGTTCATTTTCGCCCTTGCTTCTCTTGCCTTTGCCGATGTCCCTAGGAAGATGTTGCTGCGACTGAGGTCGAAGAGGTTGCTGTCTGCATTCTCCTCAAGGATTTTGATGGATTCCTTTCTCACATTGAGGTCCTTCATCCATTTGGAGTCTATTTTCGTGTGTGGTGTAAGGAAGTGGTCCAATTTCATTTTTCTGCATGTGGCTGTCCAATTTTCTCAGCACCATTTATTGAAGAGGCTGTCTTTTTTCCATTGGACATTCTTTCCTGCTTTGTCGAAGATTAGTTGACCATAGAGTTGAGGGTCGATTTCTGGGATATCTATTCTGTTCCATTGATCTATGTGTCTGTTTTTATGCCAGTACCATGCTGTCTTGATAATGACAGCTTTGCAATAGAGCTTGAAGTCCGGAATTGTGATGCCACCAACTTTGGGTTTCGTTTTCAATATTCCTTTGGCTATTCGAGGTCTTTTCTGGTTCCATATAAATTTGAGGATTATTTGTTCCATTTCTTTGAAAAAAATGGATGGTATTTTGATAGGGATTGCATTAAATGTGTAGATTGCTTTAGGTAGCATAGACATTTTCACAATATTTATTCTTCCACTCCAGGAGCATGGAACATTTTTCCATTTTTTTGTGTCTTCCTCAATTTCTTTCATGAGTACTTTATAATTTTCTGTGTATAGATTCTTAGTCTCTTTGGTTAGGTTTATTCCTAGGTATCTTATAGTTTTGGGTACAATTGTAAATGGGATTGACTCCTTAATTTCTCTTTTTTCTGTCTTGTCGTTGGTGTACAGAAATGCAACTGATTTCTGTGCATTGATTTTATATCCTGACACTTTACTGAATTCCTGGACAAGTTCTAGCAGTTTTGGAGTGGAGTCTTTTGGGTTTTCCACATATAGTATCATATCAACTGCGAAGAGTGATAGCTTGACTTCTTCTTTGTAAATTTGGATGCCTTTAATTTCTTTATGTTGTCTGATTGCTGAGGCTAGGACTTCTAGTACTATGTTGAATAGCAGTGGTGATAATGAACTTCCCTGCCGTGTTCTTGACCTTAGCGGAAAAGCTTTCAGTTTTTCTGCATTGAGAATTATATTTTCAGTTGGTTTTTCATAGATGGCTTTGATAATATTGAGGTATGTGCCCTCTATCCCTACACTTTAAAGAGTTTTGATCAGGAAGGGATGCTGTCCTTGGTCAAATGCTTTTTCAGCATCTATTGAGAGTATCATATGGTTCTTGTTCTTTCTTTTATTAATGAGTTGTATCACATGGATTGATTTGCGGATGTTGAACCAACCCTGCAGCCCTGGAATAAATCCCACTTGATCGTGGTGAATAATCCTTTTAATGTACTGTTGAATCCTATTGGCTAGTATTTTGGCGAGAATATTTGCATCTGTGTTCATCAAGGATATTGGTCTGTAGTTCTCTTTTTTGGTGGGATCCTTGCCTGGTTTTGGGATCAAGGTGATGCTGGCCTCATAAAATGAGTTTGGAAGTTTTCCTTCCATTTCTATTTTTTAGAACAGTTTCAGGAGAATAGGAATTAGTTCTTCTTTGAATGTTTGGTAGAATTCCCCTGGGAAGCCGTCTGGCCCCGGGCTTTTGTTTGTTTGGAGATTTTTGATGACTGTTTCAATCTCCTTACTGGTTATGGGCCTGTTCAGGTTTTCTATTTCTTCCTGGTTCAGTTGTGGTAGTTTATATGTCTCTAGGAATACATCCATTTCTTCCAGATTGTCAAATTTGTTGGTGTAGAGTTGCTCATAGTATGTTCTTATAATTGTCTGTATTTCTTTGGTGTTAGTTGTGATCTCTCCTCTTTCGTTCATGATTTTATTTATTTGGGTCCTTTCTCTTTTCTTTTTGATGAGTCTGGCCAGGGGTTTATCAATCTTATTGATTCTTTCAAAGATCAGATCATAGTTTCATTGATTTTTTCTATTTTTTTTTGGTTGTTGTTGTTTTTTTGTTTCTATTTCATTGATTTCTCCTCTGATCTTCATGATTTCTCTTCTCCTGCTGTGTTTAGGGTTTCTTTCTTGTTCTTTCTCCAGCTCCTTTACGTGTAGGGTTAGGTTGTGTACTTGAGACCTTTCTTGTTTCTTGAGAAAGGCTTCTACCGCTATATATTTTCCTCTCAGGACTGCTTTGCTGTGTCCCACAGATTTGGAACTGTTCTGTTTTCATTATCATTTGTTTCCATGAATTTTTTCAATTCTTCTTTAATTTCCTGGTTGACATATTCATTCTTTTGAAGGATGCTGTTTAGTCTCCATGTATTTGGGTTCTTTCCTGATTTCCTCTTGTGATTGAGTTCTAGCTTCAGAGTGTTGTGGTCTGAAAATATGCAGGGAATGATCCTAATCTTTTGATACCAGTTGAGACCTGATTTGTGACCCAGGATGTGATCTATTCTGGAGAATGTTCCATGTGCACTTGAGAAGAATGTGCATTCTGTTGCTTTAGGGATGAAATGTTCTGAATATATCTGTGATGTCCATCTGGTCCAGTGTGTCATTTAAGGCCTTTATTTCCTTGTTGATCTTTTGCTTGGATGATCTGTCAATTTCAGCGAGGGGAGTGTACAAGTCCCCTACTATTATTGTTTTATTATTGATGTGTTTCTTTGATTTTGTTATTAATTGGTTGATATAGTTGGCTGCTCCCACGTTAGGGGCATAGATATTTAACATTGTTAGATTTTCTTGTTGGACAGACCCTTTGAGTAGGATATAGTGTCCTTCCTCATCTCTTATTATAGTCGTTGGCTTAAAATTTAATTGATCTGATATAAGGATCACCACCCCAGCTTTCTTCTGATGCCCATTAGCATGGTAAATTGTTTTCCACCCCCTCACTTTAAATCTGGAGGTGTCTTCGCGTCTAAAATGAGTTTCTTGTAGGCAACATACTGATGGGTTTTGTTTTTTTATCCATTCTGATACTCTGTGTCTTTTGATTGGGGCATTGAGCCCATTAACATTCAGGGTAACTATTGAGAGATATGAATTTAGTGCCATTATTAGCCTGTAAGGTGACTGTTACTGTATATTGTCTCTGTACCTTTCTGATCTACAACTTTTAGGCTCTCTCTTTGCTTAGAGGACCCCTTTCAATATTTCCTGTAGAGCTGGTTTGGTGTTTGCAAATTCTTTCAGTTTTTGTTTGTCCTGGAAGCTTTTTATCTCTCCTTCTATTTTCAATGATAGCCTAGCTAGATAGAGTATTCTTGGCTGCATGTTTTTCTCGTTGAGTGCTCTGAATATATCATGCCAGCTCTTTCTGGCCTACCAGGTCTCTGTGGATAAGTCTGCTGCCAATCTCATATTTTAACCATTGTAGGTTACAGACTTCTTTTCCCGGGCTGCTTTCAGGATTTTCTCTTTGTCACTAAGACTTGTAAATTTTACTATTAGCTGACGGGGTGTGGACCTATTCTTGTTGACTTTGAGGGGGGTTCTCTGCATCTCCTGGATTTTGTTGCTTGTTGCCTTTGCCATATTAGAAAAATTCTCCCCAATAATTCTCTACAATAGACCTTCTGCTCCCCTCTCTCTCTCTTCTTCTTCTGGAATCCCAATTATTCTAATGTTGTTTCGTCTTATGGTGTCACTTATCTCTTGAATTCTCCCCTCATGGTCCAGAAGCTGTTTGTCCCTCTTTTGCTCGGTTCTTTATTCTCTGTCATTTGGTCTCTTATATCACTAATTCTTTCTTCTGCCTCATTTATCCTAGCAGTGAGAGCCTCTATTTTTTATTGCACCTCATTAATAGCTTTTTTTTTTATTTCAACTTGGTTAGATTTTAGTTCTTTAGTTTCTCCAGAAAGGGCTATTATCTCCAGAGAGGGTTTCTCTAATATCTTCCAAGCCTTTATCGAGCCTGGCTAGAACATTCAGAATCTTCATTCTGCACTCTTGATCTGACATATTACTAATGTCTGTGTTGATTATGTCCCTAGCCTTCGGTACTGCCTCTTGTTCTTTTGTTTGTGGTGATTTTTTCTGCCTTGTCATTTTGTCCAGATAAGAGGATATGAAGGAGCAAATAAAATACTACAAGTGTGGCAAAGACCCCAGAGAAACGCGCTGTAACCAAATCAGAAGAGACCCCAAATCGTGGGGGGGAGAAAGAAATTTAATAAGAAATAAGAATTTAATAGAAATTTAAAAAGTAAAACAAATAAAGGAACAATATAAAATGAAAGAAAATATATATAGATAGATAGATAGATAAACTAATCAAAAAACATTAAAAAAGAAAAGGGTAAAAGTTTTAAAAAATTAGCATAAGAAGAAAATGAAAGAAAAAAATTGAAAAAAGAAAAAAAAATTGAATTAACCGCAAGACTAAAGAATCATGGGGAGAAAGCCATGAGTTCTGTGCTTTGCTTTGTCCCTCTCTGGAATTCCGCTGCTGTCTTAGGAATTGAACCTTCTTTCCTTGTTAGATGAACTTCGTCCTGGCTGGATATTTTGTTGATCTTCTGGGGGAGGGGCCTGTTGTAGTGACTCTCAAGTGTCTTTGCTCGAGACAGAATTGCACTGCCCTTACCGGGGGCCGGACTAAGTCATCCACTCAGATTCGCTTTTGGGAGCTTCTGTTCCCTGAACGCTTTCTGTAGAGTTCCGGAGGACGGGAATGAAAATGGCGGCCTTCTAGTGTCTGGCCCGGAGGAGCCGAGAGCCCAGGGCCCAATTCCTCAGTGTGCCCCCAGAGGACAGCACCCAATCACTCCCGTATCCCCAGCCTCTAGCCGCGCTCCGAGCTCACCCAGCCCGTGACCAGTTCAAGGTAACCCCGAGCTGAGAGTTCAGTCCTCAGCTCTGTCTCTGTAGCCGGCTTCTCTGTTCTAATACCTGAGAGCTCTGAGACACTCCAACACCCCTGATCATTCTGTGACACTGTGGGACCTGAGGCCACACTGACCCTGCGTGGGCTTCACCCCAGTTTAGCCTCTGGAGCAATGTCCCTCAGTGGAACAGACTTTTAAAGTCCTGATTTTGTGCTCCATTGTTCCGCCGCTTGCCAGGATCTGGCCCCTCCCCCACGGTCTATCTTCCCGTCATTTTAGATTCACTTCTCCGCCAGTCCTACCTTTCAGAAAGTGGTTGATTTTCTGTTTCTAAAATTGCTGTTCTTCTTCTCCTCAATCTCCCATTGGATCTGTAAGTGTTTGCAATGTTTAGATAAGCTATTGAGCTGATCTCCTGCTACCTGATGTAGTCTCAGCCTGCTACTTCTCCGCCATCTTGACTCCTCCCCTCTTCTGCCCATTTTTTGATATGATTATCTGTTTTGTGTGTGTTGAGTTTGAGGAGTTCTTTATAGATCCACAGCAACCTTATTAATAACCATCAGCCATTTAGCTTGTGCCTCACCCACCTTGCCTCCAACACCCTGTTTGTTCTCTATAGTTAAGAATCTCTTATAGTTTTATAGTTATAGTCTTATAGTTTTATAGTTTCTCTTCCATCTCTTTTTTTCCCTTCACCTATATTCATTTTCAGTTTTTTTTTAATTCCACATATGACTGAAATCACATGGTATTTGTCTTGCTCTTACTGGCTTTTTCAATTAGCATAATTATTTAAATTAGCATAATAAAAATAGCTCCATCCACATCACTGCAAATGACAAGATTTTATTCTTTTTTGATGGCTCAGTAATAGTACTGTGTGTGTGTGTGTGTGTGTCTGTGTCTGTGTGTCTGTGTCTGTGTGACATCTTCATCTATTCATCAGTAAATGGAAATCTGTAGTCTTTCCATAATTTAGCAATTGTTGATAATGCTGCTATAAACACTGGCGTGCATGTGTCTCTTGAAATTAGTATATTTGTGTCCTTTGGTTAAAAACTTATTAGTGCAATTTCTAGTTGCATAATAGTTCTATTTTTAACTTTTTGTAGAACTTCCATACTGTTTCTCAGAGTTTCTGCACCAGATTGCATTCCCATCAGCAGTGTAAGAAGGTTTTCCTACCTCTGTAACCTTGCTAACACCATTTTTTTCTTGCGTTGTTAATTTCACCCCTTCTGACTGGTGTGAGGTGGTATCTCATAAACATGGTGTTTATTTGTATTTCTCTGATGATAAGTGATGTTAAAATCAGCTTTTATCATAATGAAGTCCCAATAGTTTTTTGGGTTTTGTTTTGTTTTGTTTTGTTTTCATCTTGTTCCTCTTGTCTTTGGAGACCTGTTTAGCAAGAAGTTGTTGTGGCTGAGGTAGAAGAGGTTGATCCCTCTGTTCTCCTCTAGGATTTTGATGGATTCCTCACCCTCATTGAGGTCTTTCATCCATTTTGAGTTTATCTTTGCGTATGGTGTAAGAAAACAGTCCAGTTTCATTCTTATACAGGTGGCTATCCAATTTTCCAAACACCACGTGTTGAAGGGACTGTCCTTTTTCCATTGGATATTCTTTCCTTCTTTGTCAAAGATTAGCTGACTATAAAGCTAAGAGCCCATTTCTGGGTTCTATATTCTGTTTCACTGATCTCTGTGTGTGTGTGTGTGTTGTGCCCGTGCCATGCTCTCTTGGTGATCACAGCTGTGTAATACAACTTGATCTGGAATTGTGATGCCACCAGCTTTGGTTTTCTTTTCTTTTCTCTCTATCTTTTTTTTTAAGATTTTATTTGATTATTTGGGGGAAAGAGAATGAGAGAGAGAGCATGTAGGGGGGAGGGTCAGGGGGAGAAGCAGACTCTTTGCTGAGAAGGGATCCCAATGTGGGACTTGATCCTGAGACTCCAGGATCATGACCTGAGCTGAAGGAAGTCACTTAACCAACGGAGTCAACCAGGTGCTCCCAGCTTTGGTTTTCTTTTTTCAACATTCTTTGGATATTTCTCATCTTCTGTGGTTCCCTTCAGATTATAGGATTACTTGTTACAGCTCTGTGAAAAAAAATGTTGATAATATTTTGATTTAGATTTTCATTTGCTTCCAATATTTTTTATTTCTTCTTTTATTTCTTGGTTGACCCATTATTGTTTAACATGGTGTATAACCTCCATGTATTTGTGCTCTTCCCAGATGTTTTCTTATGATTAAGTTCTAATTTCATAGCAATGTGGTCAGAAAAGATACATGGTATGATCTTTATGTTTTTGAATTTATTGTGACTTCTTTTTTGACATAATATTTGTTGTCTTCTGGAGAATATTCCATGCACTCTTGAAAAGAAAGTGTATTCTGTGTCTTACGATGGAATATTTTGAATATATCTGATAAGTCCATCTGCTCCAGTGTGTCATTTGAAGCCATTGCTTTCTTGCTGAGTTTGGTTTATAAGATATGTGATCTGGTGTAAGTAAGGCACTGAAGTTCCTATTATTATTGTGTTATTATCAGTTCCTTTATCTTTGTTATTAACTTTTTACATATTTTGGAGTTTCCCATGTTAGATGCATAATGTTTTTAATTGCTGTAACTTTGTGTTGGATTTTCTTTTTATGATTATATAGTGTCCCTCTTTCTCTTTTGTTACAGTCTTTATTTTAAAGTCTAGTTTGTCCAATATAAGTATTTGCTACTCTGACTGTATTTTGACATCCACTTACATGATAATTTTTTCTTCATTTTTTCACTTTTTTGTTTATTTTTTATTTAAATTCAATTATACATAAACAATGACTCTTGGAACATGACATCAAACACTAATGTATGATATGTTGACTAACAACACAATAAAAAAAGAAATACACTCATTAAAAATTTAATAAGCCAGCATATAGTACATGATTAGTTTTTTTTTTTAATTTCTTTACAGCATAACAGTATTCATTGTTTTTGCCCCATACCCAGTGCTCCATGCAATACGTGCCCTCCCTAATACCCACCACCTTGTTTCCCCATCCCCCCAACCCCTGTCCCTTCAAGACCCTCAGGTTGTTTTTCAGAGTCCATAGTCTCTCATGGTTCACCTCCCCTTCCAATTTCCCTCAACTCCCTTCTCCTCTCCATCTCCCCATGTCCTCCATGTTATTTGTTATGCTCCACAAAAGTGAAACCATATGATACTTGACTCTCTATGCTTGACTTATTTCACTTAGCATAATCTCTTCCAGTAACGTTCAATGATTCATTATTTTCAAATAACACCCAGTGTTCATCACATCACTTGCACTTCTTAACATCCATCACCCAGTTACCTTATCCCCCCATCCCCCTCTCTTTCTACAACCCTCAGTTGTTTCCAGAGGTCAAGAGTCTTTATTTTTTTCCATTTTTAATCTGCAGATGTCTTTCAAGCTGAAATGAGTCTCGTATAGACACCATATAGATGGGTCTTGTTTTTCTATCAATTCTATCATCCTGTGTATTTTGATTGGAGTTTTTAGGCCATTTACAGTCAAAGTGAATACTGATCAATATGTACTTATTACAATTTTATTACTTGCTTTGTGATTATTTCTGGTGATTTTCTTTGATCCTTTCTTACATTTCTCTTTCATAGTTTGCTTCTTCTTTAGTGATATGCTTGGATTTTTTTCCTTCTTATTCTGTACATCTTTATCAGTGGCTTTTATTTTGTGATTACTCTTAGATTTGTATCTAACATCATCTTCATATAATGGTCTATATTAAGCTGATGGTCATTTAAGTTTGAACCCATTCTTTACTTTTCCCCTCCATATTTTAGGAATATGTTATCATATTTTATATCATTTATTTTGTGAGTTCCTAGACCTTTTCCCCCAAATTTGTAACTTTCACTCTTCTTATATATCCCAACTTCATATTATCACTCTCTGTCTTCATCTCATGTCATGATCTCAGGGTCCTGGGATCAAGCCCCACATCAGGATCTTTGCTCAGTGAGGAGCCTACTTCACCCCTCTCTCTGCCTACTTCTCTGACTACTTGTGATCTCTCTCTGTGTGTCAAATAAATTAATAAAATCTTTTAAAAAAATAAAAAATAATGTTTTGTAAACACGATCTCAAAGCCTGATGTAATTATGAAATAGGTCATTTGATTTGGTTAGATTAAATTAAAGCCCATGTCCAAAATATTATCACCAAAAATATTTTTAAAAAGTAGATAACTGCCCTTATATCTGAAAAGCATGGGACTGATAATTTCCAAGTTCCCCAATATATAGTAAGCATAATGAAAGCACTAAAGATCAATAAATATAGGGGGAAAAAGTTATAAAAAGGCTTCTCACACAAAATCAAGGCTGATCGTTCATATACACTTTAAAACTTGCCCAGCCTCACTGTTAATTAGGTGCATGCACTTTAAAGTAATGAAACTTTTTTCCTGTCATAATGGTAAAGAAAGATCATCCAAGGTAAAGTCAGAATAAGAATCTGTGTCTTTTTAGTTTTTGTTACAACTTTGATGATAAATGAGGCAAAACAAAAAGTCCATTTCTTTCCAAGGACAATTTTTTTTAATTTAATTTAACTCTATTCCCAGGGTACTAACCCAATCAACAGAGAATCACTTTAGAACAGTGAGAAAGCAAGGACAGAATCCCATGGTTCTTAGTGCAGGCTATCCAGACAAAATTTTGCATAAGATCATGTTCTGCAGCTGAAAGAATCTGATGATGGTTAAACTTTACTTGCTCCAAATCTGTTTATGCCTCCTATTTTGTTTTGAAACCATAGTTGGGCAATTATACTTCTGTAAGTATTTATTTTCTCATCTTCAAAGAGTGTGTGATTAATATGTTTCATAGCTCAGAGGAGTTAACATAGGTGAAGTGGGCAGAGTAATATGAACATTAACTGTCCGTATTACCCTCTGAAAGTCCACAAAAAAGAGACAAAAAGGAGGAGATCTCATTAAACCAACCCTCTACCATCCACAAGACTTTGATGTGTCCCATCCTCTAAATAACTAAGACATGAAGTCTGTTTAAATAAAGAGAAGCACTCTGAAGTAGAAGGTTGAAGTAAAACTTCTGCAAAAGCTTTTGAAGATGACCACTAATGATACAGGCAAGTCTAAGTTTGAACATATAAGACATTCTAACATAAACTTTAGAAGCGAGGCCACTTGTGTTCGAATTCTGCCTGTATTGTGTGTTTTGCATGAGATGAGTTTTTAAGCTGTCCACAGGACCATTCCATCCATTTAATGTGTTGTTTTTAGCATGAATGTAAGTCATATTTATTAACACATAAGAAAAACCTTAGAATGAAGCTGATGTACATTCTTTTTTTTAAAAGATTTTATTTATTTATTTGACAGAGAGAGATCACAAGTAGGCAGAGAGGCAGGCAGAGAGAGAGAGAGAGAGAGAGAGAGAGAGAGGAGGAAGCGGGCTCCCTGCCAAGCAGAGAGCCTGATGCGGGATTCGATCCCAGGACCCTGGGATCATGACCTGAGTCGAAGGCAGAGGCTTAAACCACTGAGCCACCCAGGCGCCCCAGCTGGTGTACATTCTTAAGCAAGATTGTACTTTCCCAAAAGTGCATTTCACAAACTGCGATTCATTCTTGCCTTTGGCTGCCTGCCAAAATGCATGGTTTCTCAGATTCATGTATTCAAAACAAAAGAAAGCAGACCCCGCACAAAACAATAGAAGCAAAACAAACAAAACAAAAGAAAACAAAGCACACACCTATCTGATACTTAGAAGGAAGAGAGTGGAAGTGTATGATGGTTAATAAATTCTCCTTCAGAGGATATATGGATCTGACCTTTCAGCTATTTAAAACCAAAGGTAAAAAGTTAACATTAAAAGTATTATGAGCCTAGAAATTTTTGAGTCTTCTTAAAATATAAGATACTTTAATTTTATTTCTATGAATGTCTACTTTATCTTATAAGTCATTAAAATAATAAATTCTAATACCCTGGCTTTGTCAAAGATAGTTAAATGCTTAACATCTCTTTCAACATTTACAGCTTGGGCGTTTCCTATCATTGGCAGGTCCAAGAAAGTGAAGAGAGGCCAGTGCTTGCCCCATTATTGCCACAGATATGGAGGTCAGGGTGAATTAGGCCGTTGGAATTGTGCTGATATTTCAAAGGACAAAAGGTGGTTTTTTTCCTGCTACAAAACACTTCCAATAATGCAATGATAATGCAGGGAATTTCTTAGTATCTGTGATAGCTTTTTAATTTTCTTTTGTAATTATTTCAGATATGCATAACCTTTTTATGTCAAAACACAAAACACCTTGTTCATGCTCTCTGAGGCAAAACAAAACAAAAAAAACAATGCAAAAAAAAACACCTCAATTGCAAACTTTTTCTTCTAAGTCTTTAGTTACGAGAACAGTTTGCTTTAACACTAGAGTTCAGAACACAAGCAAAAGTATTGCAGTGGGTGGGAAAAAGAAAAATAAAAAAGCAGATATCAGTTGGGCACAGACAGGTACATTCTATCTTCTGGCTGCTTTTGGAGCCCAATTGAATAAAATTGTATCTACAATTTTATCTGAACCTTGATTTAACTTTTATTATTCAATAGGGCATTCAAACCATCTTCTTTCTCTTTAATTATTTTGCATTTTCTCTTTCCATCTCATAGTTACTGGAGGGACATTTAATCTGGACCTTCGTTAAATAACTCATAGGTATACTATTTAAAATGCTATACTCATTTTTTAATTCTTTCTCAAAAACAAAAACAAAACAAAACAAAATCCACCTTCCTTTCAAAAGTTACCAAACATAAATAATGGTTAAGTTCTCAAAAATACCAATGTTAAATGCCATTCTTTTAAAAGAGTGATACACTCTTTAAAGTGATACACTTTTTAAAAAAGTGATATACTTTTTAAAGAGTGATACACATTTGATGTCAGTGTAGACATCTAAAGGTTGAACCACTTGGTTTATGTCCAGTAACTCTGCAGATGCCTATTCCATATCATTTCTGCACACCATTGCTGTAAAGCATTCTACTCAAACAATCTTCAGGCTGCCAAGGCATTTTTGTTCACACTACATCTCTGACTTTGGGGAACTTATATTTTCTTCTCTCTTTTATATGGTATTGTTATTCCAAGGGATAATCATTTAATTTCCCATATTCTATATCCAAATCACTGTGATTTCCTCAGAACTCCTGAAGCATTTAGAGTCTGATGCATTTGGTCCCATAAATACTATTTGACATGTATATTAGAATTGTGTGGTAGGAATATATTATGTTCTATTTTGTTGAATAAAGTACAATTCAGAATAAACAACTTTAAGATAAATACCTGTGTCTCCAAAGAAAAATTGATGTTGCCGTTGAGAACTTATTTGATTGCTGAAATCTCCAAAGTAGACTTTAAAAATAGAAGTGAAAGGGACGCCTGGTGGCTCAGTGGGTTAAATCCTCTGCCTTCAGCTTGGGTCGTGGTCCCAGGGTCCTGGGATCGAGCCCCACATTGGGCTCTCTGTTTGGCGGGGAGCCTGCTTCCTCCTCTCTCTCTGCCTGCTTCTCTGCTTACTTGTGATCTCTGTCGGATAAATAAATAAAAATCTTTAAAAAAATAAAAATAAATAAAAATAGAAGTGAAGCAGGGCATCTGGGTGGCTCAGTCAGTTAAGCATCAGCATCAAATCCTAGCATGCATAGTTAAAACATCTCATTTGACCTCATTACCAAACTTCTGATTCAGCATGTATGGAATGAAACCACCAAAATCTGCATTTCTAGCAACTCTCCAAGGGATGCTGATATTGTTTCACAAGGGCCACATTCTTCATGAACCTCTGGTCTAGCTGAGTAGAGATGTTGTAAGGAAAAAAAAATCATTTTCTATAAATCCCAAGGGGAGCTCACAGACATAAAGAACAAGAGGTGCACATTGACCTTGGGTAATAGAATACAATTTGCAAAATATTTCATTTTTTTGTTTGCTGGTTGCTTAGCTAATTTTATGACAAATGGTATGAGATGGGGTAAAAGAAAACATAGGTAGATGCAATTGGAAGATAGCATGCATTAAATACCGTTTAAGGAAGTATAAAGATGATACCCAGATAAATAGAAGATTTTGTTCATAGTATGATTTTAAACAATGTTATACATTAATTATATGTTAATAAAACGGGGAAATGTAATCACCAAAATTACTTTTACTTCTCTTCTATCTTCAAAGTATACTTTGGAGTTTCCATCAATCAAAATAAATTCTTAGTAACAAACTCAATTGATTTCTTCTGGAAATCCAATTATTTAACTTAAACATATTCACTCTGGATTTACATCTTAATTATTCAAAAAAAAAACCATAATATTTTCCTACCAAACAATTCTAGAAGAAAATTCTTTTCCAGTTTAGAATTATGCAAGATAGAAACTAGATGTAATTGCTTTTAAAAGCTGAATTCAGGACGCCTGGGTGGCTCAGTGGTTTAAAGCCTCTGCCTTTTGGCTCAGGTCATGATCCTAGGGTCCTGGGATCAAGCCCCACATCGGATCTCTGCTCAGCAGGGAGCCTGCATCCTCCTTTCTCTCTGCCTGCCTCTCTTACTTGTGATCTATCTGTCAAATAAATAAATAAAATCTTTAAAAATAAATAAATAAATGTTGAATTCTACATATTTTTCAATGTTTTAATATGTTCCGTGAACTACACTGTGTTTTCATCATATTGTGATCACTATAATGATTTTAGTAGAATATGAGTTTACAGTATTTTTTTCACAGAGCATATATATTTACAAAAAACATCTACACAAGCATTTTTACTGAATTTTTGTATGTTTATCTGAACAATGGAATTTCAAACTTCAGGAGACAGGGAAAACTGGAGACCAAATCCCTCAAGAATAAGAAAAAAATTGTTTGGAAATAAATAATACAGTTTAGAAAACACATTTTTGCATTTAATGAATTAATGGTTTTAGATTAGGCATTTAAAATACAAGATGAAATTCAGGATCTACTTAATATGGCCTCATAATGGAATCTTGCATAAGATATCTCTTCTGGATGTCACTAATAATTGTGTAAATTAAAAGAGTCATACTAAAGGACATCTAGCATTTCCAATTTATGACTGCACTGCAACTTTCTGAAGGACAGAACCCCTTCTCCTCTCAGCAAAGAGGGAAAGGATAGGTGAGCTTGGTGGATAATCACAGGAGCATTTACAGTTCTCAGGTATGTAGATGATAGGGTAACCCCTAGAGAATGGAGACAATGAGGAAAATTTAAAAAAAGGAAATCTGGCCAATCAGGTTTAAATCAGAAGGTGAGTTTGTTGTCCTGCATAATTAAATGGGACATGTGGCTACAAATATGTTTCAATGGAACAATTCGTGAAAGGCAAAAGCAACAATGTTGGAGGATCTGCTGAGTAGATAAAAAAATTCTAACACATATAAACTATAAGTGAATACTTTGCTACACAATTCAAATAGTTCAATTCTATGCATACATCGTTTTTAATCAACAAAATGGCAAAAAGGGATTATTTGTGTTCCTGATAACTACATAAATTTTTAAACAAATCTGAGTTTGATAATATTTGAGTTTTAACTCAACATTTGAGTATTAATGTGAGCAGCTGTTATCCATGGCAGGTGCTACAGGATAAGTTTTAAACATGGATAAGATCATGACTTATGAAAAAATAAAACAAACACAGGTAAAAGATTTTATAAGTGCATGAGGAAACTGGAAAAATATTGCATGTGGTTCAAAAGAAGAATTACAGATATTATGAATATGAGGACAGATAAAGAATACTGAAATTAATTTACAAATAAATACAAAATGGGTCTGAATACAGAGCAATAGTCAATAGCATTCCTTAGAAATGTACCTGATTAGTGTTTTGTGAACAAGAATAATTTATATTATTAAAATTTACTACAATTCAAGGATTGCAAAACAGCTCAAAGACAATACAATGCAATGATGATCCAATGCAAAGAGAGAGAAGGAAAGAAAGAAAGAAAGAAAGAAAGAAAGAAAGAAAGAAAGAAAAGGAGGAAGGAAAGAAGGAAGAAAGGAAGGAAGAAAGGAAGGAAGGAAGAAAGGAAGGAAGGAATATACCATTTGATAGTTTCTCAAAATTTCTTGACTCAGGCAGAACGATGGAAGATTGGGTAAATAGAAGAAATGGTGTTTGTTGAAGACCTTGTTAATGAATTAGGCTAGGTGTTTCTTCATTTATTTGTTGGCTTTTGTTTTATTTTGTTTTTGTGGAGCCCAATGCAGGGTTTTAAACAATGACTCTGAGACCAAGAACTGAGCTGAAATCGCATGTCAGACACTTAACTCTGACTGAGCCACCCAGGTGCCTGGCTGGGTATTTTTACATGATTTACACATCATTCAGTTCAATAAGATAAGAAAGTTCATTCTGTACATTGAGTAAACTAATACTCAGATAATTAATTAAGAATCAAAAAGCTAGTAAATGAGTAAGATGAAATTTATATTTGGGACTGATTGCTCACATTGTATGGCTTACCTCATTACCTATCACAATATACTTTATGAAAAATTCCGTCTGAGTGAGATGCAGAGTGTAGTTCTTGATCTGGATACATGGAAGAAGTAGATGATTTCGAATGGACTGACACTCCATTCAGTCACACTGCAGTGTGATCAACTGTGGTTCCCTGAAGTCAATGGAGGCTTTCTGGTGGCAGTCTCATGCAATCTTAAATATTTTGATAGATACATATGACAGTAAGAGAAAGGGAAATTAAGAAAATACAATAGTAAATTATCCTCATCTGAGTCTTAACTTGCCTACTTGATTTTGTTTAATTTAATTTTATTTTTTAAGTGTTCCAAGATTCATTGTTTATACATCACACCCAGTGCTCCATGCAATATATGCCCTCCTTAATACCCACCACCAGGCTCATCCATAGCCCCAACCCTTCCCTTCCAAAACCTTCCATTTTTGTTTTTGTTGTTGTTGTTGTTGTTTTGCTTTGTTTTGTTTCGTTTTGTTTTTCTCAGAGTCCACAATCTCTCATGGTTTATCTTCCCCTCTGATTTTTTTTTTTTAGAATAATTGATTAAAATACAGAGAAATGGACAACTTCAACTCTGGGAGCATATTTTTCCTCATGGGCTTCTCTGATGTTAGGGAAATCCAGGTCTTACATGCAGTGATATTTTTGCTAATTTACCTGGCAGCTCTACTGGGGGAATCTTATCATCATCACCCTTACCACCAAGGATCATCAGCTCACACCCCTATGTACTTCTTCTTAAAGAACTTGTCCTTTCTGGATCTCTGCCTCATTTCCATCACTGTCCCCAAATCCATCATGAACTCTCTAACGAATCACAACACAATTTCACTACTTGGACACATTTCACAGGTGTTTTTCTTCTTTCTCTTAGCCAGTACAGAAGTAGCACTACTCACAGTCATGTCCTATGACCGCTATGTTGCTGTCTATCATCCTCTCAGATATGACAACATCATGGGCCACAGAGCCTGTATGCAGATGATCACCACTTCATGCGTCAGTGGAAGACTCAATGCAATTCTTCATACAGCTTCTACCTTTTCCATACCCATGTGTGGGCTTCCTGAAATTCATCAGTTCTTCAGTGATATCCCACAACTGCTCTCTCTTGCCTGTTCATATAACATTACAGAATTAGTAGCCATTGGGCTCAGTCTAGTGTTAGATTTTGGCTGTTTTGTGTTTATTGATATTTCTTACATTTATATATTTTCCACTGTGCTGAGAATGCCTTCCAGAGAAGGAAGGCACAAAGCCATATCCATATGCCTACCTCACCTCCTTGTTGTGACTGTTTCTCTCTTCTGCCTTTTTTGCCTATTTACATCCCTTACCCAAATATAAATCACTCTTAGACTTGCTAGTTTCTATATTCTATAATGTGGTGCCACCCTCCATGAACCCCCTCATTTACAGTCTGAGAAATAAAGATATGAAGATGGCAGTAAGGAAATTGATAATGAACATATACAATGTATCAATATAAAGAGTTAATATCACAGATATCATGATTTATTCATTCATTGACATAATCATATGAACAATCCATTGCATAGTCTGGTAATAATATTGGATATGTAGAGTACAAATTATCATTAAAAAATCTCATTGTATTCATTAAAGTGCTACTAAGAAGCATCCTCCTTGTACAGACCAAGTGGATGGCAAAACCAGAATGGTTCTTCTTGGAATTGGAAAGATGCATGATATCATATTTGTCAGAATAATGGGAATTCCTTTTCCTGTGACAAATGCTAAAATGGACAGCCTGTAGGGACATGAGAAATAAGTTTTGCTCTCCCAGACAAACCAATTGGATGGTAACACTTATAGCAAAATCAATATGCAAAATATCACATAAAAAATGTATAATGCATTCTCAAATGAAAGAAAATAGACAAAGGTAGTTGCTGTGAATGTATTACGTGACAATAAATTGTACATGTTTAGTGTTTAATTTTAACTTATGCTGATTTCATCTCACAAGGAAAAAGAAGGAAAAAAAAGTACTCTGTTTTCCATCTGTCTTCCCCTCATCTAACTCAAGCTTAATATATGGTATTTTTTTCACATTTTAATTTATTTATTTTTTTCAGCATAACAGTATTCATTGTTTTTGCACAACACCCAGTGCTCCATGCAAAACATGCCCTCCCTATTACCCACCACCTGTTCCCCCAACGTCCCACCCCTGACCCTTCAAAACCCTCAGGTTGTTTTTCAGAGTCCATAGTCTCTTATGGTTCGCCTCCCCTTCCAATTTTTTTTTTATAAACATATAATGTATTTTTATCCCCAGGGGTACAGGTCTGTGAATCGCCAGGTTTACACACTTCACAGCACTCATGATAGCACATACCGGCCCCAATGTCCATAACCCCCTCCCCCTTTCCCAAACACACCTCCGCCCAGCAACCCCCAGTTTCTTTTGTGAGATTAAGAGTCATTTATGGTTTGTCTCCCTCCCAATCCCATCTTGTTTCATTTATTCTTCTCCTATCCCCCTAACCCCCCATGTTGCTTCTCCATATCCTCATATCAGAGAGATCATATGATAGTTGTCTTTCTCCGATTGACTTATTTCACTAAGCATTATACCCTCTAGTTCCATCCACGTCGTTGCAAATGGCAAGATTTCATTTCTTTTGATGGCTGCATAGTATTCCATTGTGTATATATACCACATCTTCTTTATCCTTTCATCTGTTGATGGACATCTAGGTTCTTTCCATAGTTTGGCTATTGTAGACATTGCTGCTATAAACATTCGGGTACACTTGCCCCTTCGGATCACTATGTTTGTATCTTTAGGGTAAATACCCAGTAGTGCAATTGCTGGGTCATAGGGTAGTTCTATTTTCAACATTTTGAGGAACCTCCATGCTATTTTCCAGAGTGGTTGCACCAGCTTGCATTCCCACCAACAGTGGAGGAGGGTTCCCCTTTCTCCACATCCTCGCCAGCATCTGTCATTTCCTGACTTGTTAATTTTAGCCATTCTGACTGGTGTGAGGTGGTATCTCATTGTGGTTTTGATTTGTATTTCCCTGATGCCGAGTGACTTGGAGCACTTTTTCATGTGTCTGTTGGCCATCTGGATGTCTTCTTTGCAGAAATGTCTGTTCATGTCCTCTGCCCATTTCTTGATTGGATTGTTTGTTCTTTGGGTGTTGAGTTTTGCTAAGTTCCTTATAGATTTTGGATAGTAGCCCTTTATCTGATATGTCATTTGCAAATATCTTCTCCCATTCTGTCAGTTGTCTTTTGGTTTTGTTAACTGTTTCCTTTGCTGTGCAAAAGCTTTTGATCTTGATGAAATCCCAATAGTTCATTTTTGCCCTTCCTTCCCTTGCCTTTGCCATTGTTCCTAGGAAGATGTTGCTGTGGCTGATGTCGAAGAGGTTGCTGCCTGAGTTCTCCTCAAGGATTTGGATGGATTCCTTTCTCACATTGAGGTCCTTCATCCATTTGGAGTCTATTTTCGTGTGTGGTGTAAGGAAGTGGTCCAATTTCATTTTTCTGCATGTGGCTGTCCAATTTTCCCAGCACCATTTATTGAAGAGGCTGTCTTTTTTCCATTGGACATTCTTTCCTGCTTTGTCGAAGATTAGTTGACCATAGAGTTGAGGGTCGATTTCTGGGCTCTCTATTCTGTTCCACTGATCTATGTGTCTGTTTTTGTGCCAATACCATGCTGTCTTGATGATGACAGCTTTGAAATAGAGCTGGAAGTCCGCAATTGTGATGCCACCAACTTTGGGTTTCTTTTTCAATATTCGTTTGGCTATTCGAGGTCTTTTCTGGTTCCATATAAATTTGAGGATTATTTGTTCCATTTCTTTGAAAAAAAATGGATGGTATTTTGATAGGGATTGCATTACATGTGTAGATTGCTTTAGGTAGCATAGACATTTTCACAATATTTATTCTTCCAATCCAGGAGCATGGAACATTTTTCCATTTCTTCGTGTCTTCCTCAATTTCTTTCATGAGTATTTTATAGTTTTCTGCGTATAGATTCTTAGCCTCTTTGGTTAGGTTTATTCCTAGGTATCTTAGAGTTTTGGGTACAATTGTGAATGGGATTGACTCCTTAATTTCTCTTTCTTCAGTCTTGTTGTTGGTTTACAGGAATGCAACTGATTTCTGTGCATTGATTTTATATCCTGACACTTTACTGAATTCCTGGACAAGTTCTAGCAGTTTTGGAGTGGAGTCTTTTGGGTTTTCCACATATAGTATCATATCATCTGCGAAGAGTGATAGCTTGACTTCTTCTTTGCCAATTTGGATGCCTTTAATTTCTTTTTGTTGTCTGATTGCTGAGGCTAGGACTTCTAGTACTATGTTGAATAGCAGTGGTGATAATGGACTTCCCTGCCGTGTTCCTGACCTTAGCGGAAAAGCTTTCAGTTTTTCTGCATTGAGAATTATATTTTCGGTTGGTTTTTCATAGATGGCTTTGATAATATTGAGGTATGTGCCCTCTATCCCTACACTAATATATGGCATTTTCTGACATCACTTGTGTCCTTGAAATCTAGTGAGAATACAAAGATATACAAAAATGTAACATTGCTGTAGAGAGATACAGATGCTTATAGTAATATTTTTCAAGTCTTTATTTAAATTCCAGCTACTTAATGTACAGTGCAATATTAGTTGCATGTGTAGAATTTAGTGACAACACTTATATACAATAAACTGTGATTATAAGTGCCCGCCTTAATACTTATCACCAATTTAACCCATTCCCCCATCTATCTACCCTATGGTAACCATAAGATTATTCTCTATAGTTAAGAGTCTGTTTCTTGGTGGGGGGAAGGAGAAGAAATCCAGTAAGACCTCCCTTAACTATAGGGGGCTTAAAGTAATATTAAGATAAACTTCAGCAGAAAAAAATTATAAGCCCTTATCCAGAATTAACAAAAAGATAAGAAAAAAGACCCAAATAAAAAAGACCACAAATTGGAGAGGAGAGGTAACAACCAAGAAACAATTGCAGGAGAATATTTTGAAAAATTATATGCCAAAAAAATCAGACAATCAGGAAAAAAATGGATAAATTCCTGAATACATATACACTAACACAACTGAAAAGGGAAGAAACAGACAAAGTGATTGGGCAAATACCAGCAAAGATATTGAATCAGTAATTAAAAAAAAAAAAAAACTCTCAACAAACAAAATCCAAGGCCAGAGGGCTTCACAGGGGAATTCTACCAAATACCTAAAGAAGTTAATACCTATTCTTCTCCAACTATTCCAAAAAATAGAAATGGAAGGGAAATTTCCAAATTCATTTGATGAGGCCAGCAGTACCCTGATTGTAAAATGAGACAAAGGCCCTATCAATAAAGAGGAGTACAGGACAATATCCTTGATGGACATGGTTGCAAAAATCCTCAACAAAATACTGACAATTCCAGCAGTATATTAAAAGAATCATTCCCCATGATCAAGTGGGATTTATTCATGGACTGCAATTATTGTTCCGTATTCACAAATCAAAGGATGTGATACACTACATTAGTAAAAGAAAGGATACAAAACTTATTATCCTTTCAACAGATGCAGAAAAAAATGACAAAATACTTCATCAATTCATTATAAAAACCCTCAACAAATTAGGGATAAATGAAACAAACCTGATCATAATAAAGACCATATATGAAAAACCTCACAGCTATTAAATCCTCAGTGGGGAAAATCTGAGAGCTTTTCCTCTAGGTTCAGGAACAATACTGGCATTCCACTCGCATGACTGTTATTTAACATAGTGTTGGCAGTCCTAGCACAGCAATCAGACAACAGAAAGAAATAAAATCATCCAAATAAAAGAAAAAGGTCAAACTTGCACTGTTTGCAGATAATGATACTCTATATAGAAAACCTGAAAGACAAAACCAAAAATTTGCTAGAACTGATACACAAATGCGGTAAATTCATAGGATACAAAATCAGCACACAGAAATCTGTTGCTTTTCTATACACCAGTAATGAAGCAGCAGAGATATAAATCAAGGAATCAATCCCATTTAAAATTGCACCAACAACCATAAGATACATAGGACTAAACCTAATCAAAGAGGTAAAAGATCTGTATTATGAAAACTATAAAATACTGTTGAAAGAAATTGAGGAGGACAGAATGAAATGGAAAAGCATCCCAATATCATGCTATGGAAAACGCAAATGTCCCTTGGCTGATGAATGATAAAAAAGATGGTGTATGCATATATATATATATACATATATATATATATATGCATATATATATGC
Source organism: Meles meles (assembly GCF_922984935.1). NCBI lineage: Eukaryota > Metazoa > Chordata > Mammalia > Carnivora > Mustelidae > Meles > Meles meles. Next base: position 403,739 of record NW_025721582.1, on the reverse strand, counting down.
ATATATATATATGCAGTGGAATATTACTCATAAAAAAGAATGAAATCTTGCCATTTGCAACAATGTAGACAGAGTTAGAGATATTATGCTAAATGAAAAGTCAGATATAGACAAATATCACATGATTTCACTCGTACATGGAATTTAAGAAGCAAAAGAGATGACCATATTTTAAAAAAATAGAGGTAAATCAGGAAACAGACTCAAAACTAGAAAATAAACTGAGGGTTTAACAGTGGGCAGATGTGCAGGAGAATGGGTTAAACAGGTGATGGTAGTAAGGAGCGCAATTGCAGTGGTGAGCCTTGGCTGTTGTATGTAAGTGATGAATCACTAAATTAGTTGCAGTTGTACAATTTAGTCATTTTAAAAAGGTGTGTATAGCACCCAGTGCTAATCAAAAGGGTACTCCTTAATCCCCATCACCTACTTATCCCATATTATACCAATCCCCCCTCTGGTAACCACAAGTATATTATCTATAGTAAAGAATCTCTTCCTTGGTTTGCCTTTCTCTTTCTCAATCTCTCTCTCTCTCGCTCCCTCCCTCTCTCTCTTTACCTCTATTTTCCTTTGCGTTTTAAATTTAAATATATATTTTTATATTTAGGAATACATATATATCTTCTTTTGGTTTTGTTAACTGTTTCCTCTGCTGTGCAAAAGTTTTGATCTTGATGAAATCCCAATAGTTCATTTTTGTCCTTGCTTCCCTTGCCTTTGCCGTTGTTCCTAGGAAGATGTTGCTGCGGCTGAGGTCGAAGAGGTTGCTGCCTGCATTCTCCTCAAGGATTTTGATGGATTCCTTTCTCACATTGAGTTCCTTCATCCATTTGGAGTCTATTTTCGTGTGTGGTGTAAGGAAGTGGTCCAATTTCATTTTTCTGCATGTGGCTGTCCAATGTTCCCAGCACCATTTATTGAAGAGGCTCTTTTTTCCATTGGACATTCTTTCCTGCTTTGTCGAAGATTAGTTGACCATAGAGTTGAGGTCGATTTCTGGGCTCTCTATTCTGTTCCACTGATCTATGTGTCTGTTTTTGTGCCAGTACCATGCTGTCTTGATGATGACAGCTTTGTAATAGAGTTTGAAGTCCGGAATTGTGATGCCACCAACTTTGGCTTTGTTTTTCAATATTCCTTTGGCTATTCGAGGTCTTTTCTGGTTCCATATAAATTTTAGGATTATTTGTTCCATTTCTTTGAAAAAAATGGATGGTATTTTGATAGGGATTGCATTAAATGTGTAGATTGCTTTAGGTAGCATAGACATTTTCACAATATTTATTCTTCCAATCCAGGATCATGGAACATTTTTCCATTTCTTTGTGTCTTCCTCAATTTCTTTCATGAGTACTTTATAATTTTCTGTGTATAGATTCTTATCCTCTTTGGTTAGGTTTATTCGTAGGTATCTTATAGTTTTGGGTACAATTGTAAATGGGATTGACTCCTTAATTTCTCTTTCTTCTGTCTTGTTGTTGGTGTACAGAAATGCAACTGATTTCTGTGCATTGATTTTATATCCTGACACTTTACTGAATTCCTGGACAAGTTCTAGCCGTTTTGGAGTGGAGTCTTTTGGGTTTTCCACATATAGTATCATATCATCTGCGAAGATTGATAGTTTGACTTCTTCTTTACCAATTTGGATGCCTTTAATTTCTTTTTGTTGTCTGATTGCTGAGGCTAGGACTTCTAGTACTATGTTGAATAGCAGTGGAGATAATGGACTTCCCTGCCATGTTCCTGAACTTAGCGGAAAAGCTTTCAGTTTTTCTCCATTGAGAATGATATTTGCGGTGGGTTTTTCATAGATGGCTTTGATAATATTGAGGTATGTGCCCTCTATCCCTGCACTCTGAAGAGTTTTGATCAGGAATGGATGCTGTACTTTGTCAAATGCTTTTTCAGCATCTATTGAGAGTATCATATGGTTCTTGTTCTTTCTTTTATTAATGTGTTCTATCACATTGATTGACTTGCGGATGTTGAACCAACCCTGCAGCCCTGGAATAAATCCCACTTGATCGTGGTGAATAATCCTTTTAATGTACTGTTGAATCCTATTGGCTAGTATTTTGGTGAGAATTTTTGCGTCTGTGTTCATCAAGGATATTGGTCTGTAGTTCTCTTTTTTGGTGGGATCCTTGTCTGGTTTTGGGATCAAGGTGATGCTGGCCTCATAAAATGAGTTTGGAAGTTTTCCTTCCATTTCTATTTTTTGGAACAGTTTCAGGAGAATAGGAATTAGTTCTTCTTTAAATGTTTGGTAGAATTCCCCTGGGAAGCCATCTGGCCCTGGGCTTTTGTTTGTTTGGAGATTTTTGATGACTGTTTCAATCTCCTTACTGGTTATGGGCCTGTTCAGGTTTTCTATTTCTTCCTGGTTCAGTTGTGGTAGTTTATATGTCTCTAGGAATGCATCCATTTCTTCCAGATTGTCATATTTGTTAGCGTAGAGTTGCTCATAGTATGTTCTTATAATTGTCTATATTTCTTGGGTGTTAGTTGTGATCTCTCCTCTTTCATTCATGATTTTATTGATTTGGGTCCTTTCTCTTTTCTTTTTGATGAGTCTGGCCAGGGGTTTATCAATCTTATTGATTCTTTCAAAGAACCAGCTCCTAGTTTCATTGATTTTTTCTATTGTTTTTTTGGTTTCTGTTTCATTGATTTCTGCTCTGATCTTTATGATTTCTCTTCTCCTGCTGGGTTTAGGGTTTCTTTCTTGTTCTTTCTCCAGCTCCTTTACGTGTAGGGTTAGGTTGTGTACTTGAGACCTTTCTTGTTTCTTGGTTTCTTGAGAAAGGCTTGTACCGCTGTATATTTTCCTCTCAGGACTGCCTTTGCTGTGTCCCACAGATTTTGAACTGTTCTGTTTTCATTATCATTTGTTTCCATGAATTTTTTTCAATTCTTCTTTAATTTCCTGGTTAACCAATTCATTCTTTAGAAGGATGCTGTTTAGTCTCCATGTATTTGGGTTCTTTCCAGCTTTCATCTTGTGATTGAGTTCTAGCTTCAGAGCATTGTGGTCTGAAAATATGCAGGGAATAATCCTAATCTTTTGATACCGGTTGAGACCTGATTTGTGACCCAGGATGTGATCTATTCTGGAGAAGGTTCCATGTGCACTAGAGAAGAATGTGTATTCTGTTGCTTTGGGATGAAATGTTCTGAATATATCTGTGATGTCCATCTGGTCCAGTGTGTCATTTAAGGCCTTTATTTCCTTGCTGATCTTTTGCTTGGATGATCTGTCCATTTCAGTGAGGGGAGTGTTAAAGTCCCCTACTATTATTGTATTATTATTGATGTGTTTCTTTGATTTTGTTATAATTGGTTGATATAGTTGGCTGTTCCCACGTTAGGGGCATAGATATTTAAAATGGTTAGATCTTCTTGTTGGACAGAACCTTTGAGTAGGATATAGTGTCCTTCCTCATCTCTTATTATAGTCTTTGGCTTAAAATCTAATTGATCTGATATAAGGATTGCCACCCCAGCTTTCTTCTGATGCCCATTAGCATGGTAAATTGTTTTCCACCCCCTCACTTTAAATCTGGAGGTGTCTTCGCGTCTAAAATGAGTTTTGTCGGCAACATACTGATGGGTTTTGTTTTTTTATCCATTCTGATACCCTGTGTCTTTTGATTGGGGCATTTAGCCCATTAACATTCAGGGTAACTATTGAGAGATATGAATTTAGTGCCATTATTAGCCTGTAAGGTGACTGTTACTGTATATTGTCTCTGTACCTTTCTGATCTACTACTTTTAGGCTCTCTCTTTGCTTAGAGGACCCCTTTCAATATTTCCTGGAGAGCTGGTTTGGTGTTTGCAAATTCTTTCAGTTTTTGTTTGTCCTGGAAACTTTTGATCTCTCCTTCTATTTTCAATGATAGCCTAGCTGGATAGAGTATTCTTGGCTGCATGTTTTTCTCGTTTAGTGCTCTGAATATATCATGCCAGCTCTTCCTGGCCTGCCAGGTCTCTGTGGATAAGTCTGCCGCCAATCTCATATTTTTACCATTGTATGTTACAGACTTCTTTTCTAGGGCTGCTTTCAGGATTTTCTCTTTGTCACTAAGACTTGTAAATTTTACTATTAGGTGACGGGGTGTGGACCTATTCTTGTTGACTTTGAGGGGGGTTCTCTGCATCTCCTGGATTTTGATGCTTGTTCCCTTTGCCATATTAGGGAAATTCTCTCCAATGATTCTCTCCAATAGACCTTCTGCTCCCCTCTCTGTTTCTTCTTCTTCTGGAATCCCAATTATTCTAATGTTGTTTCGTCTTATGGTGTCACTTATCTCTCGAATTCTCCCCTCATGGTCCAGTAGCTGTTTGTCCCTCTTTTGTTCGGCTTCTTTATTCTCTGTCATTTGGTCTTCTATATCACTAATTCTTTCTTCTGCCTCATTGATCCTAGCAGTGAGAGCCTCCAGTTTTGATTGCACCTCATTAATAGCTTTTTTGATTTCAACTTGGTTAGATTTTAGTTCTTTAATTTCTCCAGAAAGGGCTTTTATATCTCCAGAGAGGGTTTCTCTAATATCTTCCATCCCTTTTTCGAGCCCTGCTAGAATGTTCAGAATCGTCATTCTGAACTCTTGATCTGACATATTACCCATGTCTGTGTTGATTAGGTCCCTAGTCTTCGGTACTGTCTCTTGTTGTTTTGTTTGTGGTGATTTTTTCCGCCTTGTCATTTTGTCCAGATAAGAGGATATGAAGGAGCAAATAAACTACTAAAAGGGTGGCAAAGACCCCAGAAAAATGCGCTGTAACCAAATCAGAAGAGACCCCAAATTGTGGAGGGAAGAAAGGGGATAAAAAGAGATTCTGAGAAAAAAAAAAAAAAGAAAAAATTTTAAAAAATAAAAAAATAAAGAAAAAGTATAAAAAAGAATGAAAAAATATATATATTTAGATAAACTAGTCAAAAAACGTTAAAAAAGAAAAGGGTAAAAGTTTTAAAAAATTTAGCAGAAGAAGAAAAAAGAAAAAAGAAAAAAAATTGAAAAAAGAAAAAAAAATTGAAGTAACCACAGGACTAAAGAATCATGGGGAGAAAGCCATGAGTTCCGTGCTTTGCTTTCTCCTCCTCTGGAATTGCTCTGCTGTCTTAGGAATTGAACCCACTTTCCTTGATAGATGAACTTCGTCCTGGCTGGGTATTTTGTTGGTCTTCTGGGGGAGGGGCCTGTTGTAGTGACTCTCAAGTGTCTTTGCCTGAGGTGGGATTGCACCGCCCTTACTGGCGGCCGGACTAAGTAATCGGCTCCGGTTTGCTTTTGGGACCTTCGGTTCCCTGAACGCTTTCCGTAGAGTTCCGGAGGACGGGAATGAAAATGGCGGCCTCCTAGTCTCTGGCCCAGAGGAGCCGAGAGCCTGAGGCCCCACTCCTCAGTGCGCCCCCAGAGGACAGCACCCAATCACTCCCGTATCCCCAGCCTCTAGCCGCGCTCCTCGCTCACCCAGCCTGCGACCAGTTCAAGGTAACCCCGAGCTGAGAGTTCAGTCCTCGGCTCTGTCTCTGTAGTCAGCTTCTCCGTTCTAATACCTGCAAGCTCTCCGACACTCCGACACCCCTGATCCTTCTGTGACCCTGCGGGACCTGGGGCCACGCTGACCCCGCATGGGCTTCACCCTGATTTAGCCTCTGGAGCAATATCCCTCAGTGGAACAGACTTTTAAAAGTCCTGATTTTGTGCTCCATTGCTCCGCCACTTGCCGGGAGCTGGCCCCTCCCCCTGCGGTCTATCTTCCCGTCGTTTTAGATTCACTTCTCCATCAGTCCTACCTTTCAGAAGGTGGTTGATTTTCTGTTTCTAGAGTTGCTGTTCTTCTTCTCTTCACTCTCCCGTTGCATTTGTAGGTGTTTGCAATGTTTAGATAAGCTATTGAGCTGATCTCCTGCTACCTGATGTAGTCTCAGGCTGCTACTTCTCCGCCATCTTGACTCCCACACCCTATATTTATATATATTTTATATGAATATATAAAATATGAAAACATAAATATATAAATATTCATTATATATAATTGTAATATATAATCATATAAATAATAATATATAGATATATATATTTATTAAGCATATAAATATTATATATAAGTATATAAGTATATAAATATAATATATTTATATATTTGATAATTTATGTATCATATAATATACATATAAATATAAAATAAAATAACAATATAAAGTGTATAAAATATTTTATATATATATATATATATATTCTTTATCCATTCATCCTTTAATGGGCATTTCTCTTATTGGCTATTGTTGATAATACTGCTATACACATCCAGGTGCCATGTGTCGCTTAAAGTCATTATTTCTGTGTCCTTTGGGTAAATACTTAGTAGTGCAATTGCTGGACTTTAGTGTAGTTCTAGTTTTAAAATTTTAAGTAGCCTCCATATCGTTTTCCAGAATGGCTGTGTCAGCTTGTATACCTGTCAGCAGAATAAAGGGGTTCTGCTCTTTCTGCAACCTAATCAACACCTATTGGTTATTGATTGTTAATTTTAGCCATTTTGAGACAGGTAACATATATCATTATAATTTGATTTCCATTTCTCTGGTGATGAGTGATGTTGAACATCTTTTCATGTGTTTGTTGGCCATCTGGATGTCTACTTTGGAAAAAAATATATATATATTCATGATTTCTGCCTATTGAATTGATTGTGGTGTGTGTGTGTGTGTGTGTGTGTGTGTGTACGTGTGTGTGTATGTGTGTTGACTTGATAAGTCCTTAAAGATTTTTGGAAAACCCTTCATCAGATATGTCATTTGTGAATATCTTCTCCCTTTCCATAGGCTGCCTTTTAGTTTTGCTGGTTGTTTTCTTTCTTTTTTTTTAAGATTTTATTTATTTATTTGACAGAGAGAGAGAGAGAGAGAGATCACAAGTAGGCAGAGAGGCAGGCAGAGAGAGAGAGAGAGGGAAGCAGGCTCCCTGCCGAGCAGAGAGCCCGATGCGGGACTTGATCCCAGGACCCCGAGATCATGACCAGAGCCGAAGGCAGCAGCTTAACCCACTGAGCCACCCAGGCGCCGCTGTTTGTTGTTTTCTTGTGATGAAGTCCAAATAGTTTATTTTCTCTTTTGATTACCTTAAGCAGGAGAATTATCTAGTGAGAAGTTGATATGGCCAATATCAAAGAGGTTATTATCTGTGTTCTTCTTGAGGATTTTGATGGATTCCCACCTCACATGTAGGTTTTTAATCCATTTTGAATTTATTTTTGTGTGTAGTGTAAGAAAGTGGTCAGTTTCTTTCTTTTGCATCTTACTGTCCAGTTTTCCCAACACCATTTGTTGAAGAGATTATCTTTTTTTTTCCCATGGCATATTCTTTCTTGCTTTGTCCATGATTAATTGACCATCAAGTTTTGGGTTCACTTCTGGATTTTCTATTTGGTTCCATTGATTTATGTGTCTATGTCCACAGTGTCTTTTTCACTACAACTTTGTATTATGACTTGAAGTACAGAATTGTGATGCCTCCAGCTTTGTTTTTCATGTTCAAGCCTCCTTTGACTATTTGAAGTCTTTTGTGGTTTCATACACATTTTAGGACTGTTTGTCCTACTGATGTGAAAGATTTTGGTTGTATTTTGATAGGTGTTGCATTAAATGTGCATATCTATTTTTCAGTACAGACATTTTAAAAGTATTTTTTCTTTTAACACATAAGTAAAATTTCTTCATGTTCTCTTTCTCTTCCTTTGTGTCCTCTTCAATTTCTTTCATCAGTGTTTTTTTAGTTTTCAGAGTATCAATATTTTACCTCATTGTTTAAGTTTATTCCTTGCTATGTTATGATTTTTGGTAAAATTAATGTGATTGATTCCTTGATTTCTTTTTCTGCTGCTTCTGTATTGGTGTATAGAAAGGAAACAGATTTCTATATGTTGATTTTGTATCTTGTGACTTTACTGTATTTGTGTATCGGGTCTAGCAATTTTTTTTGGTGGAGTCATATATATATATATTTAGATTGTATCATGTTATCTTCAAATAGTGGAAGTTGACTTCTTCCTTCTTTCTGTTGTCTGATTGCTGTGCTAGAATTTCCCATATTATGTTAAATAAGAGTGGTGAGAGTGAATATTCCTTCTTCTTCCTAACTTTAGAGGAGAGGTTCTGTTTTTCTCCACTGAGAATTATATTTGCTGTGGGTTTTCATATATGGTCTTCATTATATTGAAGTATATTCCCTCTAATACTACATTGTTGTGGGTTTGAGAGGATCTTGTGGTACTTATCCTTTCTTTCATTAATTCAGATATCCCATTGATTTTGTAATATTATATCACCTGTGAAGTCAGAAATTAATCCCACTTGATTTTGGTGAATGATTATTTTAATGTATTGCCAGATTAAATTTGTTAGTATTTTATTGAGAATTTCTGCATCCATGTTCATTGGAGATATTAGGCCGTAGTTCTCTTTTTTCGTGGAGTCTTGGTTTTGTTATCAGGGTAATGCTGGTCTCATGGGATGAATTTGGAAGTTTTCTGTCCATTTATATTTTTTAGAAAAGTTTGAAAGAATAAGTTAAGTCTTCATTAGATGTTTGGTAGAACTCACCTGTGATCCCATCTGGCAGTAGAATTTTTCTGTTGAGAGATTTTTTTATTACTGATCTATTATCTTTGCTGTTACTGGTCTGTTAATTTTTTCTATTATTGTTTTCCTTTTCAGTTTTGGTAGTTTATATGTCTCTAGGAATTCATCCATTTCTTCCCGATTGCTCAATTTGTTGGTGTATATTTTTCTCATAATATTCTCTTATACTTGTTTATATTTCTTTTTTTAATTTAATTTTATTTTTTCAGTGTTCCAAGAGTCATTGTTTTTTTTTTGTGAGAATACCTGTATTTTTTATTTCATTTTATTTTTTTCAGTGTTCTGAAATTCATTGTTTAGGCACCACACCCAGTGCTCCATGGAATATGTGCCCTCCATTATACCCAGCACCAGGTTCACCTATTCTCCCACCTCTTTCTCTTCCAAACCCCTCAGTTTGTTCCTCAGTGCACAGTCGCTCATGGTTCATCTCCCTCTCTGGATTCCACCAATTCATTTTCCTTTCCTTCTCCTTATGTCCTCCATGATATTTCTTATGCTCCACAAGTAAGTGAAACCATATGATAATTGATTTTCTCTGCTGATTTCACCCAGCATAATCTCCTCCAGACCCATCCATGCTGATACAAAAGTTGGGTATTCATCTTTTCTGATGGAGATGTAATATTCTATTGTATATATGAACCATATCTTTATCTATTTGTCTGTTGAAGGGTATCTTGTCTTTTTCCATTTTGGTGATTGTGGCCATTGCTGATATGAACACTGGGATACATATGGCCCTTCTTTTCACTACATCTGTATCTTTGGGGTAAATGCCCAGTAGTGCAATTGCAGGGTCATAGACTAACTCTATTTTTAATTTCTTAAGGAATCTCCATTCTATTTTCAAAATGGCTGCACCAGCTTGCATTCCCATGAAGAGTGTAAGAGGGTTCCCCTTTCTCACATCCTCTCCAAAACTTGTTGTTTCTTGTCTTGTTAATTTTGGTCATTCTAACTGGTGTAAGTTGTTATCACAATGTGGTTTTGATTTGAATTTCTCTGATGGCTAATGATAATGAACACTTTTTTCTTTTTTTCATACATCTCCAAAGGCAAAGGAAACAAAAGCGAAAATGAACTTTAGAGACTTCATCAAGATAAAAACCTTCTGCACTGCAAAGGAAACATTCAACAAAACAAAGAGGGATGGGGTGTGGTTCAGTGGGTTAAAGCCACTGCATTCAGTTCAGGTCATAATCCCAGGGACCTGGGATCGAGCCCTGCATCGGGTTCTCTGCTTGGCGTGGAGCCTACTTCCTCCTCTCTCTCTGCCCGCTTTTCTGCCTATTTGTGTTCTCTTTCTGTCAAATAAATAAATAAAATCTTAAAAAAAAAAAACAAAGAGGCAACCCACTGAATGGGAGAAGATATTTGCAAATGACAGTACAGACAAAGGGCTGATATCCAAGATCTATGAAGAACTCCTCAAACAACACCCAGAAACCAGATAATCACATCAAAAAATGGGCAGAAGACATGAACAGACACTTATCCAAAGAAAACATACAAATGGCTAGTAGTTGTTTATATTTCTGTAGCTTTATTTGTCATTTTTCCTTTCTAATTCATGATTTTGTTGTTGGGTCCTTTATTATTTCTGAAAATTCTTGCTAGGAATTTATATATTGTTCATTTTTTAATGAAACAGCTCTTGGCTTCATTAATCTGCTCTACTTTGTGTTTTTAGTTTCAATATAGTTTAATTCCACTGTAATTTTTATTTCTCATTTTCTGCTAGTTTTACACTTTGTTTTTATTTTACCCAAGCCTTTCTTTGTGTTATGTTATTCTCCCTACAGTACTTCATTAGTTTTTATGTAGTGTTCCATGATTCATTGTTTGCATATAACACCCTGTGCTCCATGCAATCTGTTCCCTCCTTAATACCAAAACCCATCTCTCCTATCCCCCACTCCCCGCCCCTAGCCCTTTTATGTGTAATATTAGGTTGTTTTTTTGAGATTTTTCTTTTTTCTTGAGGTAGGCCGGTATCATTTTTTAATTTTTTATTGTGTTGTGTTTGTCACCATAAAATACATCATTCGTTTTTTATACAGTGTTCCAAGATTTGTTGTTTATGTACACTACCTCTATGCATTTGAGGTCTTTCCTTTTTTTTTATATTCCGTGACTGACTTCCTGTTTCATAGTGCTGTGGTCAGAATATATGCATGCTATGATATCTATCTTTTTGTAGTTTTTGAGTCCTGATTTGTGACCTCGTATAAGATCTCTTCTGGAGAATATCCATCTGCACTTGAAAAGATTGTGTATTCTGTTGCTTTAAGTCAGAATGTTCTGAGTATATATTTTAAATACATCTGGCCCAGTTTCTACTTAGGAATCTGTATTGATCTAAGTGGTGTATCAAGGACCCTATTATTAGTGTATTATTATCAAAGAGTTCCTTTGTTATTAATTGTTTTATTTTGGATTCTTCCGTGTTGGGTGCATATTTATATTTGTTAGATCTTCTTGTTGAACTGTCCCTTTTGTATGGTATCATACCCTTCTTCAACTCCTGTTACTGTCTTTGGTTTAAAATTTAGTTTGTCTCATATAAGTATTTTTACTCAGTCTTTCTTTTACTTCCACTTACATGATAAATATTACATCTCTTCATTTTCAATCTGCACATGTCTTTACATCTAAATTGAGCCTCTTACTTGCAGCATATTTATAGGTCTTGTTTTTGGTTTTGTTGTTCTTTCAAGTTTTTATTTAAATTCAGCTTATTTAACTTATAGTGTAATATTGATTTCATGAATATCAATTCCTCATTTGCATATAACACCCAGTGCTCATCTCAGTGTCCTCCTTAGTTTCCATCACCCATTTAACCCATCACCCACTCATCTCTCCTCCAGGAAGTCTGTTTGTTCTCTAGAGTTGAATCTCTTATGGTTGCCTTCTTCTCTTTTATCCCCTTTCCTCTGAGTTCATCTGTTTTCTTCCTTAAATTCCATAGTAAAATCATATGGTATTTTTCTCTTTCTGACTGACTTTTTGCTTAGCATAATACACTCTAACCCCAACCAAATCATTGTAAATGACAAATTTTTATTCTTTTTGATGAGTAGCAAATATTCTATTATATATATAAATATAAATATATATACTTATATTATATAATTATATAAAAATATAAATATATATAATTTATATAATTATATACTAATATGTAAATAAAGATGTGTTCATCATATCATATATATGCATCATATCACATATAATATGATGAACTCATCTTTATTCATCCTTAGATGGGCATATGGACAATAGAGTTTTTTCCATAATTTGGCTATTATTGATAATGTTGGTATAAATATCAGGGTTTTTGTGCCCATTTGAATCAGCATATTTGTATCCTTGGATAAATACCTACTAATGCAATTGATGGTTCATACAGTAATTCTATTTTTAACTTTTTAAGGAAGCGCTGTTTTGTTTTGCAGAGTGGCTTATTTCTTTCTTGATGGCTTTATTATTATTTGTTTAATCTCTTCTGGCACTCTATGATTTTGTTTGGAGAATGTGTTCCACTTACATTCAGAGTAATTATTGTTAGTTATGTATTTAATGTCATTTTATTACCTATTTTTTTCATTGTTTCTGGAGATTTTCTCAATTCCTTTCTTCTCTGTGCCACTTTTAGTCCTTCATTTCCACTCAAAGTGTCCCCTTTAATATTTCTTGCTGGACTGGCTTTTTTTATTTTTAAAGTATTTTTAAAGACTTATCTATTTTTAGAAAGAAAGGGGGGTCAGAGGGAGAGAGAGAATTCTCAAGCAGACTTGCCACTGAACTGGGAGCCCAATACAGGGCTCAATCCCAGGGCTTGTTCATGATCTGAGCCAAAATCAACAGCTGGACACTCAATCAACTGAGCCACCCAGGTGCCCCCAAAGGCCTGGCTTAATAGTCATGAACTCGTTTAAATTTTGTATGTAACTATTTGTTTCTCTTTCTATTCAAAGGTGTGACTTGTTGGATAGAATATTCTTTTTTATTTTTTTTATTTATTTGACAGAGAGAAATCACAACTAGGCAGAGAGGCAGGCAGAGAGAGAGGAGGAAGCAGGCTCCCTGCGGAGCAGAGAGCCCAATGCGGGGCTCCATCCCAGGACCCCGCAATCATGACCTGAGCCGAAGGCAGAGGCTTTAACCCACTGAGCCACCCAGGTGCCCCTAGAATATTCTTGGTGGCAGATTTTCTCATTCAGCTCTTTGAATATATCATGCCACTCACTTGTGGCTTGCCATATTTCTGTTGAGAAACCTGCCAGTACACTCATGTGTCTTCCCTTGTAAGTTAAGGACTTGTTTGCCTTTCTGTTTTTATGAATTTTTGTTCTTCACTATATTTGCCAATTTGATTCCAATATGTCTTTGTGTTGGCCTGCTTTTGTTTATTTTGAGGGAGTTCTCTGTTCCTCCTGGACCTAGATGCTTGTTTCCATCCCCAGATTAGGGAAGTTTTCAGTTATTATTTCTTCAAATAAATAAATTTTCTGCCCACTTTTCTCTCTCTTCCTCTGACAGGACTTCTATAATATGAATTTTATTACATTTTAGGGGTAATTGAGTTCCCCAAGTCTATTCTTGTATACCATAAATCTTTCTCTTTATTGTTCAGGTTTGTTATTTTCCATTATTTTGCCTTCTATATCATTTATTTGTTCCCCTACTTCTTCCAGCCTTGTGTTCAATGCATCGTGTCTGTTTCTAATTTCAGTTATTGTATTTTCATTTCTGATTGATTCTTTACATGGTTTCTTTGAAGATTTCTGTTCTTTTCTAAGCCTAGCTAGTATCCTTATGATCACTGCTTTAAATTATCAATTAGACATATTATTTATATCTTCCATTCATAGATATCTGGCCATGGCTTAATCTTGTTCTTTCAATCAAGATGAATTCCTCCATCTTGGTATTTTGTCCATGTCTCTGACTTCTTCATATTAGAAAAACCTATTATATTCTCTGCTCTTGAGACTAATGGCTCTATGAAGAAAAGGTCATGTAGTGGTCAGGGCCATGTGTTTCAGAAAGTGTCACTGGTGTCTGTTGCTGTGTTTTGGCTGCTCAACCCTAAAACATGTCTCCACCCTTCCTACCTTCCCTCAAAATGTCCTGTTCTCTTCTTTTAGTTGTGGAATTCTGTCAGTCTTCAGATTGATTTTGGGGATATTTAGAATGATTTGAGACTTACCTAGTTGTGTTCGTGGGATAAAGAGGAGCCTAGGATACTCCTACTTTGCTGCCATCTTCGCCAACAGAACTAGAACTTTTTGCACAACCTCTGAGCATGGAAGTACCTCTGTACATGACATCATGAAGTCTGAATGTTATCAAGAAATGTCATATACCACTGTAATCCCTTATCTGATTAAACTCTTTCAAAAGTCTCTGGACAAGCTAGAACCTGGGTAATTGAACTTTGAACAAGTGTCTGATTTCTCCTCAGGTGGATAACTTCTTGAATAAAGCTCATATTATTTTCCAATAGAAACCAGCATCTAAGCATTGACCTATTGAAAGACAAACAGTGGAACTGGATTTGGGTAACACATTTGGCAAGAGGGCCATGGGAGTTAGAACTCTTATCCTTTGACAAATGATATCACCCTTACAGTATACCAGGGCTTACTCTTCACTTTCAGTCTAGTAATTTTGATGGTCATGGTAGATAAGATCATTGAGGTTAGTTGGCCTTGGAATGAATACTGCAGGTGCCAACCCTGCAACTGTCAATATTGTTTTTGTCATGGAAAAACTCCCTGCTGATTTCTGACAAACACCAACTGCCAGTTTCACTTTTTGGATTGAGTAGGAAGAAAGGAGCATTTGTGGAATGTGATGAGCTCCTGGACCAGGTAAGTCCATTGGAGTGTTAACCAACACAATTTTTCCATTTGTGGCTTTTGGAGAAACAAAAGTGACTTGAAAAATAGTCCTTGCAGTTCGAATTTGGAGTATACCTGTTTTGGTGTATGTGTGGGTTATGTTTATTTTGTTGTATTAAATTTGTGTATAATGTGAAGTTCTATCTATGTCACACTAACAATCCACAGGACGATATTTTAAATAAATGGAAAGAGTATAGCCAAAAGATCATGACTAAGAAAAGAATGATTTTTTTTTTTTTGTAACATCATCTGGCCTAGATATATCCGTGAAGCCTCTCCAACTTTGGAAGAACAAATACTAACAGCTTCATCTAGTTAGAATTCTGTTTCTTTTGTGTTCTTCTTGAACTTTTGCCTTGGAAGATGGGAAAAACTCATTTTGTTCACAGAGTCCACTTGAATGTATTTTTAACAGAAGGTGCAAAAAGCTAAAAATCAATCAGAGAAAAAACTACCTTGCAAGAAGGAGGGACAGGAGACATAGATAAAGGAATGTTAGTAAAAACATTTAATTTTCCTCCAACTTTCCTGTCAGGACCTCTGCTATTCTGCCTCCACATCTCCCTCCTCCTGTTTCTGCACCACAAGGGGCATGCCTCATAGAACCACTCCTATATCACCCTTGGTTCTCTCAGGTGCCATTGGCTCCTGCTTCTCCTTTCTTCACTATTGAGGAGCAAAAAGCACCTCAAGTTAGGTTGAGTTATTAGGTTAGAGCTATCCACAATAAATATAAAATTTTTATATTACCAAGGTTAATTGAAGGTCAAATAAAATCATATTTCTTTTGTAGCTTGTCATTAAAGAAGACTTAAAATGATAGTTAATTTTTTCTCTCTCACAAAGTTATCTTGGTTTAAGGGAACTATCAAAATTTTTGGTAACCTTAAACTTTGAACTTTTGTTAAGTTAAATGACAAATTGGATTGAATTCATTGGATATATAAGCCTTTTCCAAATAACATAAAATACTGAAATATTAATTACTAAGCCTAAAGTTTATCTGCTTTTGATTCATACTGCAAATAAGCAAGACATTTAGGTCTGTTGGAAAACATGCTTTGTGATTTATTGAAAGATTGCACTATAAGAAATGCATTTTCCTAAAAATTATTAAATGTATTCATAAATATGTCATTTAAAGAATCCTGGTGTGATAGATTGTTCACAGTTTATATACTACATTTTCACTGGAAACTAGACATCTGAGATTTAAAATTATGCTGAATTTAATAAAGCCAGATGAAAATTTTAAATAAAGCAACACTCTATGTGGGAGATGTATAAAAAAGTTAAAACTGACAAAGATCTATCTACCTATCTATAAGGATCTATCTATCTGTCTATATAGATATATGTGATATATATTTTTAACATATCAAATATTATTAAACACTATGGTTTATAAATAAATTTAATACTAAACACACTAAATATTATTAAATAACATATAAATATTATATATAAATATATATAATGATGATGTGCATATAATGGAATATTACTCAACTATCAAAAAGAACGAAATATTGCAATTTGCAAGACAGGAAAGTGATAGAAGGTATTATCTTAAGCGAAATAAGTCAGTTAGAGAGTGACAAATACCACACAATTTTACTCATATGTGGAATTTAAGAAACAAACCAAATTAACATATGGGAAGAGAAGGAAAAGTAAAATAAGATAAAAATTGAGAGGGAAGCAAACCATAAGAAAAAGCTGAACTCTAGGAAAGAAACTGAGATTTGCTAGAAGGGAGGTGGGTTGGGGAAAGCATAATTGGATGATGAGGATTAAGAAAGGCACTTGATATAGTGAGCACTGGCTATTGTATGCAAATATTGAATCACTAAAGTCTACATCTGAAACAAATAAAAATAAATTTAAAATAACTGATAATACATTTTGGTTGACATAAAAATTATTTTGGCCTAAAACAAGACTGCTCTTTTATTTATTTATTTATTTTCAGCATAACAGTGTTCATTGTTTTTGCACCACACCCAGTGCTCCATGCAGTACATGCCCTACCTATTACCCACCACCTGGTTCCTCAACCTCCCACTCCCCCCCCAACCCTTCAAAACCCTCTGGTTGTTTTTCAGAGTCCATAGTCTCTCATGGTTCATCTCCTCTTCCGGTTTCCTTCAACTCCCTTCTCCTCTCCATCTCCCCATGTCCACCGTGTTCTTTGTTATGCTCCACAAATAAGTGAGACCATATGATACTTGACTCTCGCTGCTTGACTTATTTCACTCAGCATAATCTCTTCCAGTCCCGTCCATGTTGCTACAAAAGTTGGGTATTGATCCTTTCTGATGGAGGCATAATATTCCATTGTGTATATGTACCACATCTTCCTTATCCATTCATCCATTGAAGGGCATCTTGATTCTTTCCACAGTTTGGCAACCATGGCCATTGCTGCAATAAACATTGGGGTACAGATGGATCTTCTTTTCACTACATCTGTATCTTTGGGGTAAATACCCAGCAGTGCAATTACAGAGTCATAATTAATTTCTTGAGGAAGCTCCACAATGTTCTCCAAAGTGGCTGCACTAACTTGCATTCCCACCAACAGTGTAAGAGGGTTCCCCTTTCTCCACATCCTCTCCAACACACGTGGTTTCCTGTCTTGCTAATTTTGGCCATTCTAACTGGTGTCAGGTGGTATCTCAACATTGTTTTAATTTGAATCTCCCTGATGGCTAGTGTTGATGAAAATTTTTTCATGTGTCTGATAGCCATTTGTATGTCTTCATTGGAGAAGTGTCTGTTCATATCTTCTGCCCATTTTTGTTATGATTATCTGTTTTGTGTGTGTGGAGTTTGAGGAGTTCTTTATAGATCCTGGATATCAACCTTCTGTCTGTACTGTCATTTGCAAATATCTTCTCCCATTCCGTGGGTTGCCTCTTTGTTTGTTGACTGTTTCCTTTGCTGTGCAGAAGCTGTTGATCTTGATGAAGCCCCAAGAGTTCATTTTCGCTTTTGTTTCCTTGGCCTTTGGAGACATATCTTGAAAGAAGTTGCTGTGGCTGATATCAAAGAGGTTACTGCCTATGTTCTTCTCTAGGATTCTGATGGATTCCTGCCTCACGTTGAGGTCTTTTATCCATTTCGAGTTTATCTTTGTGTATGGTGTAAAAGAATGGTCAAGTTTCATTCTTCTACATATCGCTGTCCACATTTCCCAGCACCATTTATTGAAGAGACTGCCTTTTTTCCATTGTATGTTTTTTCATGCTTTGTCAAAGATTATTTCACCATAGAGTTGAGGGTCCATATCTGGGCTCTCCACTCTGTTCCACTGGTCTATGTGTCTGTTTTTATGCCAGTACCACGCTGTCTTGGTGATCACAGCTTTGTAGTAAAGCTTGAAATCGGGTAACGTGATGCTGCCAGTTTTGTTTTTGTTTTTCAACATTTCCTTAGCAATTCGGGGTCTGTTCTGATTCCAAATAATTTTTGGATTATTTGCTCCAGCTCTTTGAAAAATACCGGTGGACTTTGATTGGAATGGCGTTAAAAGTATAGATTGCTCTAGGCAGTATAGACATTTTAACAATGTTTATTCTTCCAATCCGAGAGCATGAAACGGTCTTCCATCTTTTTGTGTCTTCTTCAATTCCTTTCATGAGTGTTCTGTAGTTCCTTGAGTACAGGTCTTTTACTTCTTTGGTTAGGTTTATTCCTGGGTATATATATATTTTTTTTATTCCTGGGTATCTTGTGGTTCTTGGTGCTATAGTAAATGGAATTGATTCTCTAATTTCCATTTCTGTATTTTCATTGTTAGTGTATAAGAGTCACTGACTTCTGTACATTGACTTTATATCCTGCCACATTACTGAATTGCTGTATGAGTTCTAGTAGTGTGGGGATGGAGTCTTTGGGTATTTCCATATAAAGAATCATGTCATCTGTGAAGAGAGAGAGTTTGACTTCTTCCTTGCCAATTTGGATACCTTTTATTTCTCTTTGTTGACTGATTGCCATTGCTAGAACTTCTAATACTATGTTGAACAAGAGTGGTGAGAGTGGGCATCCTTGTCGTGTTCCTGATCTCAACGGGAAGGCTGCAAGCTTTTTCCCATTGAGGATGATATTTGCTGTGGGTCTTTCTTAGATAGATTTTATGAAGTTCAGGAATGTTTCCTCTATCCCTCTACTTTGAAGCGTTTTCATCAGGAACAGATGCTGGATTTTGTCAAATGCTTTTTCTGCATCAATTGAGAGGACCATGTGGGTCTTCTCTCTTCTCTTATTGATTTGTTCTATCACATGGATTGATTTGCGAATGTTGAACCAACCTTGTAACCCAGGGATGAATCCCACATGGCCATGGTGGATAATCTTTTTAATGTGTTGCTGGATCCTGTTTTCTAGGATTTTGTTGAGAATCTTAGCATCCATATTCATCAGTGATATTGGTCTGAAATTTTCCTTTTTGGTAGGGTCTTTGCCTGGTTTGGGGATCAGGGTAATGCTGGCTTCATAAAAAGAGTCTGGAAGTTTTCCTTCTGCTTCAATTTTTTGGAACAGCTTCAGGAGAATTGGTGTTATTTCTTCTTTGAAAGTTTGGTAGAATTCCCCAGGGAATCCGTCAGGTCCTGGGCTCTTGTCTTTTGGGAGGTTTATGATCACTGCTTCAATCTCATTACTAGATATCGGTCTATTCAGGTTGTCAATTTCTTCCTGGTTCAGTTTTGGGAGTTTATAGTTTTCCAGGAATGCATCAATTTCATCTAGGTTGCTTAGATTATTTGCATATAACTGTTGGTAATAATTTCTGATGATTGTTTCTATTTCCTTGGTGTTAGTTGTGATCTCTCCCTTTTCATTCATAATTTTATTAATTTGGGCTTTCTCTCTTTTCGTTTGGATTAGTGTGGCCAATGGTTTATCCATCTTATTGATTCTTTCAAAAAACCACCTTCTAGTTTCATTGATACGTTCTACTGTATCTCTGGTTTCTACCTCATTGATTTCTGCTCTAATCTTGATTATTTCCCTTCTTGCGTGTGGAGTTGGTTGATTTGTTGTTGATTCTCCAGTTCTTTAAAGTGTAGAGACAGCTGGTGTATTCTGGATTTTTCAATTTTTTGAGGGAGGCTTGGATGGCTATGAATTTCCCCCTTGGAACCCCCTTTGCTGTATCCCTTAGGTTTTAGACTGAAGTACAAGACTCTCTTTTAGAGAGAAATGACTTAGGTCAAAATCTGAATGAAAAGAAATTTGTAGAAAGAAGGAAAGCTTTAGAAAAGATTTTTAGGTGTGGTCAGGACTCAGACTGAAATGAAGTACACTGATACAAGATTGTAATTCTGCTTCATTGGGTTTTGGCTTTATTTGCTATTCTTTTACCAGCTCATTTAGGTATAATACTAGCTCCTGTATTTGATACTTATCTTGTTTCTTGAAAAAGGCCTGTATTGGGGCGCCTGGGTGGCTCAGTGGGTTAAGCCGCTGCCTTCAGCCCAGGTCATGATCTCAGGTCCTGGGATCAAGTCCCGCATCGGGCTCTCTGCTCAGCAGGGAGCCTGCATTCATCTCTCTCTCTCTGCCTGCCTCTCTATCTACCTGTGATCTCTCTCTGTGAAATAAGTAAATAAAATCTTAAAAAAAAAAAAAAAAAAAAGGCCTGTATTGTTATACACTTCCCTCTTAGGATTGCCTGCCCTGGATCCCAAAGGTTCTGAACTATTGTGTTTCATTTTCAATTGTTTATTTGATTTATTTTTAATTATTCCTTAATTTCCTTGTTGACCCATTCATTCTTTAGTAGGGAGTTGATGGAAACTGGAAGGGGAGATGAACCATGAGAGACTATGGACTCTGAAAAACAACCTGAGGGTTTTGAAGGGTCAGGGGTGGGAGGTTGGGGGAACAGGTGGTGGGTAATAGGGAGGGCATGTATTGCATGGAGCACTGTGTGTTGTGCAAAAACAATGAATACTGTTACGCTGAAAAAAATAAATAAATATTTTGCTATTCAAAAAAACACATACTGTCTTGAACATTATGGCTTTTTTTAAAATTTTTTATTTATTTCTTATTTTTTTATAAACATAAAATATATTTTTATTCCCAGGGGTACAGATCTGTGAATCATTATAGCTTTCTAATGTAACTTGACGTCTGGAATTCTGATGCCACCTACTTTTCATTTTCAAGATTGCTTTGGCTACCTGGAGTCTTCTGTAGTTCCATATAACTTTGAAAATTTGTTCTAGTTCTGTGAAAGATTCTGTTGGTTTTTTGATAAGATTGGTTTAAAAAAAAAAAGATTGGTTTAAATGTAAATATTTTCTTTGGATGGTATAGATATTTTAGCAATATTTGTTTTTCCCATCCATGAACATGGAATATCTTTCCATTATTTTGGTTTTCTCATTAATTTCTTCCATCAGTGTTCCATAGATTTCAGAGTACATTTCTTTCACCTCTTTGGCTAGGTTTATTTCTAGGTCTGTTATTATTATTTTTAAAGATTTTATTTATTTATTTATTTGATATGGGGGAGAGAGAATGATTGGGGGTGCACAGAGTAAGAAGGAGAAGCAGACTCCACCTAAGCAGGAACCTGGGATAATTACTTGAGCCAAATGTAGGCACTTAAACCACTGGGCCACCCAGGCACCCCTAGTCTGTTATTATTTTTGTTGCAAATGCAAATAGGATTGGGATTATTTTCTTAATTTCTCTTTCTGCTGCTTTATTGTTGGTTTATAGATATACAACACATTTTTGAACATTGATTTTGTATGCTGCTGATTTACTGAATTTGTTTATCAGTTCTAGTAGTTTTGAGGTGGTCTTGCAGGTTTTTTAAAATTAATATAATGTATTATTTTTTCAGGGGTACAGGTCTGTGATTCATCAGTCTTACACAATTTGCAGCACTCACCATAGCACATATCCTCCCCAATGTCTATCACCCAGTCACCCCACCCCTCCCACCCCCTATCCCTCTAGCAATATTCACTTTGTTTTCTGAGATTAAGAGTCTCTTATGGTGTGTCTCCCTCTCTGGTTTCATCTTGCTTCATTTTTCCCTCCTCTCCCTTGTGATCTTCTGTCTTGTTTCACAAGTTCCTCAAATCAGTGAGATCATATGATAATTATCTTTCTCTGATTTACCTATTTCACTTAGAATAAAATCTTCTAGTTCCATCCACATCATTGTAAATGGCAAGATTTCATTTTTTTGATAGCTGCATAATATTCCAACACACACACACACACACACACACACACACACACACACACACACACCATTTTTACCCATTTATCTGTTGTTGGATATATAGGTTCTTTCCGTAGTTTGGCTATTGTGGACATTGCTGCTATAAACTTTCAGGTGCACATGCCTCTTTGGATCACCACATTTGTATCTTTAAGGTAAATACCCGGTAGTGCAATTGTTGGGTTATAGGGTAGCTCTATTTTCAACTTTTGAAGAACCTCCATACTGTTTTCCAGAGTGGCTGCACCAGCTTGCATTCCCATCAACAGAACAGGAGAGTTCCCCTTTCTCTGCATCCTGCCATCATCTGTCCTTTCATGATTGGTTAATTCTCACCACTCTGACTGCTGTGAAGTGGTATTCATAATACCATTACATCTGCAAATTGTGAAAGTTTACTTTTTCTGCCTGATTTGGATTTGTTTTATTTCTTTTTGTTGTCCGAATTCTGTGACTAGGAAATTCAGTAATGTGTTAGATTAAAAAAAAAAAAAAGTGGTGAGAGCAGACATGTTGATCTTGTTCCTGACCTTAGGAGAACAATTCTCAGTTGTTCCCAATTAAGATGATGTCAGCTCTGCTTCTTTGTTTGTTTGTTTGTTTGTTTGTTTTGTTTTTCAAGAAGTCCTTTTTTATATTGATGTGTGTTCCCTCTAAACCTACTAGGTTAACTATTTTTATCATGAGTAGATGTAGTACTTTGTCATTTTTTTCATTTGTTGAAATGATCATACGGATCTTATCCTTTCTCTTATGATGTGCTGGTTCATATTGATTGATTGTTAATATTGAACCACACTTGAAACCTGGGAAACATTTTCAAGTGATGGTAGTGAATATTTTTTAATGTATTGTTGAACTTGCTAGCATTTTACTTGGTTTCTTTCTTTCCTTTTTTTTTTTTTTTAAATCTATGCTCATCAGGGATATTGGCCTCTAGTTCTCTTTTTTAGTACTGTTTTTATCTGGTTTTGGTATCCGGATTATTTTTGCCTCAAAGAACAAATTTGAAAGTTTTCCTTTCTCTTCTATTTTTTTTTTTTTGGAATATTTTGAGAATTGGTACTAACTTTTTTTGTTTTGTTTTGTTATAATTATCTGTTAAACCACCTGGCTCCGGACTTTTATTTTATTTTATTGAATTACTGTTTCAATTATTACCTGATCATTATCTGTTCAAGTTTTCTATTTCTTCCAGTTTCAGTTTTGGAGGTTTATATGTTTGTAGGAATTTATCCATTTCTTTTTAGGTTTTCCAATTTATTGGCATGTACTTTTTCATAATATTCTCTTGTAATTGTATTTCTGTTCTGTTGGTTGTTGTTTTTACTGTTGTTGGGATTTTGTTTTTGAGTCTTTTCTTTTTTCCTGATAAGTCTGGTTAGAGGTTTATCAACGTTATTGATTTTTTGTTTTTCAAATAAGCTCTCCTGCTTTCAATGATGTGTTCTATTTTTGTTTGTTTGTTTATTTATATATAATTTGCCCTTACTCTTTCATACTTCTGCTGGATTGGGTTTTGTTTATTTTTCTTTCCCTAGTTCCTTAAGGTGTAAAGTAAGTTTGTTTATTGGAGGTTTCTCATGCTTCTTGATGTAGGCTGCATTGCTATAAACTTCCCAATTAACATCCCTTTTGCTTCATCCCAGACTTTTTTTTAAGATTTTATTTATTTATTTGATGGACAGAGATCACAAGTTGGCAAAGAGGCAGGCAGGAGCAGGAGGGAAGCAGATTCCTGCTGAGCACAGAGCCTGATGTGGTTTTCGATCCCAGACCCTAAAATAATGACCTGGGCTGAAGGCAGAGGCTTAACCCACTGAGCCATCCAGGCGCCCCCCCGCCAACAGATGTTTTTGACTGTTGTATTTTCATTATTTTTCTAAATACTTTTAAAAATTTCTTACTTGTTTTCCCATTTGTCCCTTCATTGCTTATAAGCATGTTATTTAACCTTGATGTGCTTGTGGTATTTCTAGAATTATTCTTCTGATGCACTTACAATTTCATACTACTATGTTCAGATAAGATGCATGATATGACTTGGATCTTTTTTTAATTCATTAAAACTTGTTTTGTGGTCTAATATAGAATCAATTCTGGAGAATGTTCCATGTGCATTTGAAAATAATGTGTATTATGCTGTTTTAGGATGGAAAGTTCTAAATACATTTGTTAAATCATCCCATTTCAGTGTGTCATTTGAGGAATTGTTTCCTTGTTCTTCTGTTCAGAAAATCTGTACACTGATGCAAGAGGGGTGTTAAAGTCCTATACTATTATTGTACTATTATTATCAATTTAAATATTGTATGCATTTGAGTGTTTCTGTATTAGATGCATAAATATTTATAACTGTTATACCTTTCTGTTGGATTTTCCTGTTTATGATTTTATACAGTCTCTCCTCATCAATCGTTACAGTTTTTGTCTTAAAGTTTAGTTTCTCCAATATAAATATTGACACTCCAGCTTTCTTTTGGCATATATCTATATCTATATATCTATACCTATATCTATCTATCTATCTATCATCTATCTACTTGCCACACCTTTTTATCCATTCATCATTTGATGGACATTTGGGCTCTTTCCACATTTTGGCATTGTTCACAATGCTGCTGTAAACATTGTAAACATTGGAGTGCCTTCAATCTGTATTTTTATATCTATTGTGTAAGGACCTAGTAGTGCAATGACTGATTCAAAAGGTGGTTCTAGGGGCTCTGTGGTGCTCAGTGGGTTAAAGACTCTGTCTTCAGCTCAGGTCATGATCCCAGGGTCCTGGGATCAAGCCTCTCTGCTCAGCAGGGAGCCTGCTTCCTCCTCTCTCTCTCTGCCTGCCTCTCTGCCTACTTGTGATCTCTGTCAAATAAATAAATAAATAAAATCTTTAAGGAAAAAAAACAAAAACAAAAACAGAAAGGTGGTTCTGTTTTTAACTTTTTGAGAAACCCCCATCCTCTTCTCCAGAATGGCTGCAACAGTTTGAATTCCCAACAAAAGTGTAAGAAGGTTCCCCCTTTTCTGCATCCTTGCCAACAATTGTTGTTTGATGTGTCTTTAATTTTATCATTATGGCCAGAGTGATGTGCAATCTCATAATGGTTTTTATTTGTATTTGTCTCGTGATGAGTGATGTCAGCCATCTTTTCATGTCTTTTAGGCATCTGAGTGTCTTTTATAGAAATCTGTCTATTAAAGTTTTGTGGCCATTACTTATCTGGATTATTTGATTTTTGGATGTTGAGTTGTAAGTTCTTTATAAATTTTGGATACTAACCTTTTCTCAGATAAGTAATTTGCTAGTTTCTTCTCCCACTGAATAATCTCTGCTTCTTAGTTTTGTAATTGTTTTGTTTGTTGTGCAGAATCTTTTTATCTTAATGGAAAAATAGTTCATTTTTGTTTGTTTTCCTTGCCTCCATAGATGTGTCTAATAAGATGTTGCTACTGTGAAAGTGAAATAGGTGACTGTCTGTGTTCTTCTCCAGGATTTTGATGGATTCCTATCTCACATTAGGCTTTTTCATCCATTTTGAGTTTATTTTTGTGTCTAGTGTGAGAAAGTGATTCAGTTTCACTCTTCTTCATGTTGCTGTCCAATTTTCCAAACACCATTTGTTGAAGAGACTGTCTTTCCTCCAATGGATATTCTTTCTTGCTTTGTTGAGGATTTAGTTGACCATATAGTTTTGGGTTTATTTCTGAGTTTTCTACTGTGGTCCATTTAACTCTGTGTCTGTTTTTGTTCTAATACTGTAGTGTCTTGGTGACTACAGCTTTGTTATATATCTTAAGCCTACAATAATGATGTCTTCAGCTTTCCTTTTGTTTTCAGGATCGGTTTGGCTATTCAGGGACTTTTGTTGTTCCATTCAATTCTTAGGAGTGTTTGTTCTAGCTCTGTGATAAAAACTAATGGTATTTTGATAAGGATTATACTAAATGTGTAGAATGCCTTGAGAGGTAAACAACTCTCAAAAAGAAACCAAAATGTCTCCAAATTGGCAAGGATGAAGTCACAGTTTCACTATTTGCAGAAGACATAATAATCTATGTATAAATCCCAAAAAAAACATACCAAAAAATGCTAGAACTAATACATGAATTCAAAAAAGTTGCAGGATATAAAAACAATATACAGAAATGTGTTGTCTTTCTATACACCAATTATACAGCAGTATAAATGGAAATCACGGAATTCATCCAATTTACAATTGTGCCCCAAACAATAAGATACCTAAGAATAAACCTAACCAAAGAGGAAAACTCCTGTAATCTGCAGAAAAGCAAACACTTACGAAAGAAATTGAAGAAAACCCACAAAGAAATGGAAAAACATCCCATGCTTAAGGTTTGGAAGAGCACTGGGTATGGTGCATAAACAATGACTTTTGGAACACTGAAAAGAAATTAAAAAAATAAGTAAATTTAAAAAAAGGAAGAATAAACATTGCTTAAATGTCTATACTACCCAAAGCAATCTAGTGATTTGATATACAGTTACCATTAGGTTTGCATATGATGACTTCTATATAGAGAGTCTAATTAAGCTGGTGCACATTTAAGTTTTAACCCAATTTTCTATCTTCTCCAAATTTTAGGTACATGTTTTTATATCTTTTATCATTTTTTGTTAACTTATTGACTGATTTTTTTTTAATCCTGTTTACCATTTGCGTGTTTCCTACTTATATACTGTCACTTTTGGTCTCTCCTTTCCACTCAAAGATTCCCTTTTATTATATCATGCAGAGTTGGTTTAATGATCATGAACTCCTTTAGTTTTTGATGTTTGTTGTTCATTGTTGTTGCTGTTTGGTCTGGGAAATTCTTAATTTCTTCTTCTATTCACAATGATACCTTGCTGGGTGCTTTATTCTTTTTTTTTCCCCCTTTTTATTAATTTTTTCAGCGTAACAGTATTCATTCTTTTTGCACAACACCCAGTGCTCCATGCAAAACGTGCCCTCCCCATCACCCACCACCTGTTCCCCCAACCTCCCACCCCTGACCTTTCAAAACCCTCAGGTTGTTTTTCAGAGTCCATAGTCTCTTATGGTTCGCCTGCCCTCCCCAATGTCCATAGCCCGCTCCCCCCTCCCAATCCCACCTCCCCCCAGCAACCCCCAGTTTGTTTTGTGAGATTAAGAGTCATTTATGGTTTGTCTCCCTCCCAATCCCATCTTGTTTCATTTATTATTCTCCTATCCCCCTACCCCCCCATGTTGCTTCTCCATGTCCTCATATCAGGGAGATCATATGATAGTTGTCTTTCTCCGATTGACTTATTTCACTAAGCATGATACGCTCTAGTTCCATCCACGTCGTCGCAAATGGCAAGATTTCATTTCTTTTGATGGCTGCATAGTATTCCATTGTGTATATATACCACATCTTCTTGATCCATTCATCTGTTGATGGTCATCTAGGTTCTTTCCATAGTCTGGCTATTGTAGACATTGCTGCTATAAACATTCGGGTACACGTGCCCCTTCGGATCACTATGTTTGTATCTTTAGGGTAAATACCCAGTAGTGCAATTGCTGGGTCATAGGGTAGTTCTATTTTCAACATTTTGAGGAACCTCCATGCTGTTTTCCAGAGTGGTTGGACCAGCTTGCATTCCCACCAACAGTGGAGGAGGGTTCCCCTTTCTCCACATCCTCTCCAGCATCTGTCATTTCCTGACTTGTTAATTTTAGCCATTCTGACTGGTGTGAGGTGATATCTCATAGTATTAGAAGTCCTAGCCTCAGCAATCAGACAACAAAAAGAAATTAAAGGCATCCAAATTGGTAAAGAAGAAGTCAAACTATCACTATTCGCAGATGTTATGATACTATATGTGGAAAACCCAAAAGACTCCACTCCAAAACTGCTAGAACTTGTACAGGAATTCAGTAAAGTGTCAGGATATAAAATCAATGCACAGAAATCAGTTGCATTTCTGTACACCAACAACAAGACTGAAGAAAGAGAAATTAAGGAGTCAATCCCATTCACAATTGTACCCAAAACTATAAGATACCTAGGAATAAACCTAACCAAAGAGACTAAGAATCTATACACAGAAAATTATAAAGTACTCATGAAAGAAATTGAGGAAGACACAAAAAAATGGAAAAATGTTCCATGCTCCTGGATTGGAAGAATAAATATTGTGAAAATGTCTATGCT
Organism: Meles meles; assembly: GCF_922984935.1. Classification (NCBI taxonomy): domain Eukaryota; kingdom Metazoa; phylum Chordata; class Mammalia; order Carnivora; family Mustelidae; genus Meles; species Meles meles. Next base: position 375,734 of record NW_025721582.1, on the reverse strand, counting down.
ACCTAAAGCAATCTACACATTTAATGCAATCCCTATCAAAATACCATCCATTTTTTTTCGAAGAAATGGAAAAAATAATCCTAAAATTTATAGTTTTCTGGAACCAGAAAAGACCTCGAATAGCCAAAGGAATATTGAAGAACAAAGCCAAAGTTGGTGGCATCACAATTCCGGACTTCAAGCTCTATTACAAAGCTGTCATCATCAAGACAGCATGGTACTGCCACAAAAACAGACACATAGACCAGTGGAACAGAATAGAGATCCCAGAAATCGACCCTCAACTCTATGGTCAACTAATCTTCGACAAAGCAGGAAAGAATGTCCAATGGAAAAAAGACAGCCTCTTCAATAAATGGTGCTGGGAAAATTGGACAGCCACATGCAGAAAAATGAAATTGGACCACTTCCTTACACCACACACAAAAATAGACTCCAAATGGATGAAGGACCTCAATGTGAGAAAGGAATCCATCAAAATCCTTGAGGAGAACGCAGGCAGCAACCTCTTCGACCTCAGCCGCAGCAACATCTTCCTAGGAACAACGGCAAAGGCAAGGGAAGCAAGGGCGAAAATGAACTATTGGGATTTCATTAAGATCAAAAGCTTCTTGTCTTGTTTCATTTATTCTTCTCCTATCCCCCTTGGGAGGGAGACAAACCATAAATGACTCTTAATCTCACAAAACAAACTGGGGGTTGCTGGGGGGAGGTGGGATTGGGAGAGGGGGAGCGGGCTATGGACATTGGGGAGGGGAGGCGAACCATAAGAGACTATGGACTCTGAAAAACAACCTGAGGGTTTTGAAGGGTCAGGGGTGGGAGGTTGGGGGAACAGGTGGTGGGTGATGGGGAGGGCACGTTTTGCATGGAGCACTGGGTGTTGTGCAAAAAGAATGAATACTGTTACGCTGAAAAAATTAATAAAAGGGGAAAAAAAAAAAAAGAAAAACAAAAGCTTTTGCACAGCAAAGGAAACAGTTAACAAAACCAAAAGACAGCTGACAGAATGGGAGAAGATATTTGCAAACGACATATCAGATAAAGGGCGAGTATCCAAAATCTATAAGGAACTTAGCAAACTCAACACCCAAAGAACAAACAATCCAATCAAGAAATGGGCAGAGGACATGAACAGACATTTCTGCAAAGAAGACATCCAGATGGCCAACAGACACATGAAAAAGTGCTCCACGTCACTCGGCATCTGGGTGCTTTATTCTTAACCCTAGATTTTTCCCTTTCATCACTGTGAATATATCATGCCACTCCTTTCTGGCTTGCATAATTTCTATTAAAAAATCTCCTGCTGGGGTACCTGGGTGGTTCAGTGGGTTAAAGCCTCTGCCTTCAGCTCAAGTCATGATCTCAGGGTCCTGGGACTGAGCCCTGCATCGGGCTCTCTGCTCAGAAGGTAGCCTGCTTCCTCCTCTCTCTCTGATTGCCTCTCTTCCTAATTGTGGTCTCTTTTTATCAAATAAATAAATTTTTAAAAAATCCCCTGCTAGGTTTATGTGTTTTCTCTTGAAAGTTAATGACTTCTTTCATTTTGGTGCTTTCATTTTTTTTTCTTTATCACAATATTTTGTCATTTTAATTACAATATGTCTTGGTTTAGTCTAATTTTTTGTGATTCTGTTGGGAGTGCTCTGTGTCTCCTGGAAATGGATATCTGTTTTCTTCCCCAAGATTAAGGGTATTTTAATCTATTCTCTAGTTGAATACATTTTCTTCTCCCTTTTCTCTCTCTTCTTCTGGGACTCCTATAATAGGAATGTTACTATGTTTGATTGAGTCACTGAATTTCCTAAGTCTATTCTTGTTTTACATATTTCTTTTCTCTCTCTTTTGTTCAGTTTGACCACATCCATTATTCTTCCTCTAGGCCTCTTATTTGTTCTGCTGCATCTTCCATCTTACTGTTCAGTCAAGTCTGTTTCTCATTTTGTTAATGCTATATTTTTTCTTATTTCTGTGTGAAGGATCTCACTGATGTCTTAACTCCCTTACAGGTCCACAGAGTATCCTTATGTTCATTGTTTTAAATTATCTACCAGGCATGTTACTTATACTTCTTTTGCTGAGATCACTGGCCATGGATTTGTCTTGTTCTTTAATTTGAGATCAATATCTCTGTCTCCTCATTTATTCTGTCTTGTCTCTGTCTGTTTCTCTGTGTTAAGAAAGTCAATTATGTCTCCCCCTCTTGAAAGTAGTGACTTTATGATTAAGAGTTCCTGTACTGCCTTGCAGTGCAATGTTGCCTGTTCATTAGAATTTGACACTTCAGGAGAGTAACCTATATGTGTTGCTTATTCACTTTTATTGTGTTAGTCACTTTTTCTTTCAGTGCAATTATCTGCACTGACTCTTTGCCTGTTGTGCACTGTACTAGCTTTCTGAAATGTTAGTGGGATCCAGGCGGATCACCTCCAAGGGAGTGTGCCTGCCAGGGAATGTTGGAGCAGATGTTAGCACAATTTGCCCCGGGCCACCCATCTTATGCCTGATCCTCCAAAGTATTGCAGCAGCTGGGAGTGGTAGCTATGGCTGTGTGACTGAGGACAAAAAGATTGATATGGCGTGTGACTTCAGTTTGGGGCATGTGGTTGGGCATGGTGTAGTGGCAGCTGCACCTAGAAGCTGGGTACAGAAGGGAGCTCAGAGAGAATAACTAGGCACAGCATGTGAGAGTGAGCATAGAAGGTGCCTGCCACTCTGCCCCTGGTAGCTGGGCACAGCAAATGGTTATTGTGGCTCAGTGCATCGTATGGCTGGGTGTGGAATATGGCAACATGTGTTCACCTGAAGAAGAATGTGCCTTGGAGAGCAGCTATGCATCTGGCCACTGGGCAGATCATTCAAGGCTCTGATAGAGTTTTCCCAGAGCCCAGTGCCTGTATTAGAAGACCTGTAGTGGCGATGTCCTCATGTGAACTATTGGGTATGTTACACAGCTGGTAGGCTAGGTAGCAAGTGTTTCCTAACTCCTAAAGATGGCTCTGTGTTTTTCCTGAGTAGTGCAGGGAAAAATGATGACTGCTGTCTCTCTTGTTTAAATAGCAACCATTTTAATCAACTTGAACGCTATGCATTTAAATCACCTTTATGTATGTAGTGTACAGATATAATTTTTTCTAACATGGTGAAAAACTCTATATTATCAGTTGTAAAATAGAATATACTGTAGATTCATTTACAAAAGGATTTAGTGACATTTTTTGCTTCAGTTATCATGTAATGTGAACAACTTAAGAGTTTTTGTGAAAATATTTTTCAATTTTATGATTATATGATCCAATTTTTTAAATTTTATTGTATTTTTTCAGTGTTCCAAGACTCATTGCTTATGCACCACACTGAGTGCTCCTTGCAATATGTGCCTTCCTTAATACCCACTACCAGACTTACCTATCCCCTGACCCCCTCCCATCCAAAACCCTTAGTTTGTTTCTCAGAGTCCACAGTTTCTCATGGTTTGTTTCCCCATCTGATTTCTCCAATTAATGTTTTCTATCCTTCTCCTAAAGTTCTAATGTTATTGTCATGTCCTTCTCCTAATGTTAATCCTTATGTTCCACAATTAAGTGAAACCATATAATAATTGACTTTCTCTACTTGACCTATTTCACTCAACATAATCTCCTCCAGTCCTGTCTATGTGGATACAAAAGTTGGGCATTCATCCTTTCTGATGGAGGCATAATACTCCATAGTATATATGGTCCGCATCTTCCTTGTCCATCCGTCAGTTGAAGGGCATCTTTGTTCTTTCTGCAGTTTGACGACTGTGGCCATTGCTGCTATGAACACTGGGGTACAGATGGAGGGAGACAAGATGGTAGGGGAGAAGGAGGCACTGTTTCAACCGGTCCCGTAGAATGAGCTGATTATCTACCAAAGAACTCTGATCATCCAAGAAATCAGCCTGATATTAGAATTATACACTTCTGCGTCTCTACAGGAGCAGAAGACACCAGTGGACAGGTAAAGCAGAGTGGGAACATCAGACTGATATCAGAAGATAAACAAAAGGGAGAGGGAACCACCAGAAGTGACCCATTGGAAAGTAATACCCCAGTACGAGAGTGCCCTGTGATTGGAGACCAGAATTAACTTGGAATCTGGATGAAAAGATTAAAAAAGAACAAAAGATCTTAAGGGGAAATTGGTGGAATCAGGGAGGACAGCCACCACTGGCAATGAGCCAGAGACAGTGTGGTGAAGAAGTCAGACGTTAGTCCCTGAGCTATGGGAGCACATGAGAGTGTCTGGGTGGCAGCATGTGTGAGAAAGTCTGGTGTGGATGCCAGTGGGGGCTCTCTAGAACCACAGCCTTTTGCACTCTGCACACGTGCTGCGCTGCTGGGGTCTGAGTCATGCTCCACACCCTCCCCTGAGAGAGGTCCGTGCATGTGCTAACTTGTGCTCTCTAGGACTGTACAAATTTGTATGCATCAACTGAGGGGACCACGTGGTTCTCCTCTCTTCTTTTATTGATGCATTATATCACAGTGATTGATTTGTCAATTTTTAATGATGTTGCAAGCCAAGGATAAATCTCACCTGGTTATGATGGTTAATCTTTCTAATGTACTGTTAGGTCCTATTAGCTAGGATCCTGTTGAGAAACTTGGCATCCATTTTCATCGGAGATATTGGTCTAAAATTCTCCTTTTTAAGGGTCTATTAATGATTTAGGAATCAGGGTAATGATGGGTTCATAGAAAGAGTCTGGAAGTTTTCCTTTGGTTTCTAATTTTACAACAGGTTCAGGAAAATACATTATTATATAAAGATATATATCTTTATATATATAAATTATATATAAATATATTATTATATAAAGAATAAATACATTATTTATTCTTTGAATGTTTGGTAGAATTCCCCTGGGAACCCGTCAGGTCCTTGGCTCTTGTTTTTTGGGAGGTTTTGATCACTGCTTCAATCTCATACTAGATACTGCTCTATTCAGGTTGTCAATTTCTTCCTGATTCAGTCTTAGAAGTGTATAGGTTTTCTGGAACATATCCATTTCTTCTTGGGTGCTTGACTTGTTGGAATATAACTCTTGGTAAATATTTCTGATGATTTTTTTTTCTATTTCTTAGGTGTTAATCACAATATCTCCCCATTCATTCATAACTTTATTAATTTGGGCCCTCTCTCTTTTATTTTGGATTAGTTTGGGCAGTTGTTTATTGAGCTTACTGATTCTTTCAAAGAATCAGCTTCTAGTTTCATTTATGTGTTCTACTGTATCTCTTGTTTCTAACTCATTGATCTCTACTCTAATCTGGATTATTTCCATTCTTGTGCATGGGAATGGCTTAATTTGTTGTTGATTTTTGATTCTCTAAGGTGTAAAGAGAGTTGGTGTATTCAGGATTTTTCAATTTATGTGAGTGAGGCTTGGATGACTATGCATTTTCCCCTTAGGACTGACTTTGTCATATCTCATAAGTTTTGAACTAATGTTTCTTCCTTCTCATTGAGTTCCATGAATTTCTTAAGTTCTTCTTTGATTTCCTGGTTGACCCAAGCATTATTGAGCATGACGGTCTTCAGTTTCCAAGAGTTTGAATTCCTTCCAAACTTTTACTTGTGGGTGAGTTCCAGTTTCAAAGCACTATGGCTTGAGAAAATGAGGGAATAAACTCAGTCTTTTGCTATAGTTGAGCCCTGATTTGTGACTCAGTATGCGGTGAATTGTGAAGAAAGTTTCATGTGCACTTGAGAAGAATGAGTATTCCTTTGTTTTAGGATGGAATGTTCTGTATATATCTATGAGGTGCATCTTGTCCACTGTGCCATTGAAATATCTTATTTCTTTGATGATTTTCTGCTTTAGATGATCTGCCTATTGCTGAGAGTGGCGTGTTAATATCCCCTACAATTAATGTATTCTTATCAATATAACTCTTTAATTCTATTAACTTGTGGGTTATGTAGTTGGCTGCTCCCATTTTTAGATCATAAATGTTTACAATTATTACATCTTCTTGGTGGATAGACACTTTAATAATGATGCACTGTCCTTTTGTATTTCTAACTACAGTCATTAGCTAAATACCTAATTTATTTGATATGAGAATTGCTAACTCAGCTTTTTTTTGAGGCCTGTTGGCAAGAAAGATGGTTCTTCATCCCTTCAATTTCAGTCTGGATGTATCTTTAGGCCAACCATGTGTCCCTTTTAGACAGAATATGGAAAGATCCTATTTTTTTTTGTATCAAGTCTGCAACAATGTGCTATTTTATGGGAGCATTTAGGCCAATCACATTGAGAGTGCTTATTGAAAAATACATTTTTTTGACATCAAGTTGTCTGTGAAATCCTTGTTTCTATAGATTGTCTATGCAAATTCCTGTTCTATGTCACTCTTGGGTACATTCTTCTTTTGTAGAACACTCCTTAATATTTCTTGAAGTGCCCACTTGGTGGTCACATACCCTTTTAAACCTTGCACATCTTGGAAGCTCTTTATCTCTCTACCCATTTTGAATCTCAACCTTACTGAATAAAGTATTCCTGGCTGCATGTTCTTCTCATTTAGTCCCTGAATATGTCTTGCCAGCCCTTCCTGTCTTGCCATGTTTCTATGGACACGTCTGAAGTTATTCTGATGGTCTTTCCTCTGTAGGTAAGAAATCTCTCTTCTCCATAGGTACCCTTAAGACCTCTTGTCTGAAATTATAACTCATGAGTTGCACAGTGAAGTGTCTCAAGCTGTTTCTAGACTCATTGATCCTGGGGGGTGTCCTTTCTGCCTCTTGGACACAAACACTTGTTCCAATCCTCAGACTGGGAAATTTTCTTTCTTTTTTTTAAATATTTTATTTATTTATTTGACAGACAGAGATCACAAGTAGGCAGAGAGAGAGAGAAGAAGGGAAGTAGGCTCCATGCTGAGCAGAGAGCCCGACGTGGGGCTTGACCCCAGGACCCTGGGATCATGACCTGAGCCAAAGACGGAGGCTTTAACACACTGAGCCAGCCAGGCACCCCATACATCGCTAACTTTATCTTCTGCCTCAGGTACTCTGGTTGATAAGAGTATTTAGATTAGATTGGATCTCATTGACAGCATATTTTAACTTCTTCCACTTCAGCTCTCACTTCTTTCCTTAGAGATTCTATGTTGTCACAGATGCACTAATGGTCTTCTCCAACCTAGCCATTGCCTGGATAATTGTTACCTTGAATTCCCTTTCTGACATACTGTTTATATCTATGTCCAATAATTCTGTGGCAGAGGCCATGGTCTCTGAATTTTTCTCTTAGTCACTCCTCCTCTTAGTCATTTGGTAAGAGGTGGTTGAGGGGATGTGTAGCTGACTATATCAACCATAGTCCAGGTAAGGAAAGCCCTGGAAAATTTCAGAGCAGTTGGAAGTCACCTCCAAAAAGAAAGAAAAAGAGAAAAAAATATAAGAGAAAGAGGAAACAAAGAGAAAGAGAGAGAGGAAATCCAGCCAAAATGATCCCCCAAAGTAAGATTTGTAAGGAAAAAAAAAAACAAAAATGAACCAAAAAACTGACAAAAGTAAAGGGCAAGAAAAAAAGAAAAAGAAAAACTCAGTCAAAATGACGATTTATACAGTACCAGAATAAAAACAAATACACAGAAACACTGACAGAAGAATAAGATGGGAGGGTGTTTATAAATCCTTAATGTGAGAGATGATTATTTAAGTTCTTCCTGAACTTCCTTGTTATCTTTTTAAATGACTCAAATTTACAGAGATAAAGGGAAACTAAAACCTGTTTATCTATATGGTAGAATTGAATAGGGAAATAGGATTACTGTGAAGCCCATATCTATAGGTACATTTACAAAAAAAGAAAAAGAAAAAGAAAAAGAAACACAGGAATATGTGTGAAAAAGAAGTTCTAGTTAAAAAGTTATTATGGAATATGTTGTATTAAACCTCTAGTTGTAATGGTAAGTAGGTTGAAGAAATTATAAGAAAAAGAATCTTGATAACAAATATAAAAAATTGTTTCTATGAAATATATAGATTTTAGGGCAATACTGGAAGCTTAATGTATTGTTTTACCCTGCTATTATTATTTTAGTTTTATGGGGACCCTGTAGTGGTTGTCCTCTTGTTCTTTTAGCTTGTCTTCTGGGGGAAGAACCTGCCACATTGTTTTTCAGCCAATCTTTCTTGGGCTGATTCACCCTGCCCCCTATCAAGGGGCTTGGCTCTGTGGAAACCGGTTTTCCAGGCTTTTTTTTCTCCAAAGGTTTTTGTTCTTTGGTGACTTTTTGCTGTTTTTCTCAGGCTTAGTGGAAAGTAAACTATCTGCACCCAGAAATCTGCCTTGGAGAGAAGCCTCAGTCTGTTCCCCTATGGTTGGTCCAGAACACACAGACTCCCCTTCTGCAAATCCGCTGAACACCACAACATCCCACAGGTGTCATGCACTCCCAGCCACTGTCTCAGTGGTTGCTCGAGGCCCCCACTTGTCTCTGCACCCCCGTGCCACTAAAACCTTGAATTATATTGATCCAGAGAGCCTGATTCTGGTTACTTCCATTGTTGGGACTTCTGTCTGGATTCCAGACCCATACCAGGTGCACTGACACCTGGCCATGCAGGTCCTGAACATGCAGGCAAAGGGATCCTTACTGGAGTCCATGCTGGTTCCCTCAGGTGTGGGCTGGGTGTGCTTAGATCCCATGACTGTGCAGGTCTCAGAAGGCTGTGGGCTTAGAGACCACCAGCTGTCACCACAGCAGGATCTCTCATGTGTCGGTGGTAGTGCACCCAGCCTGAGGGGTGGTGTAAGCAGTGGAAAGCCATGGGCTCAGAGACCATGGACTGGAGACCCTGCCAGATTATTTCTGGCATGGGTGGTCTGGCATGGGTGCCAATGGTGACTGTCCTGGGACCATGGCCTTAGGCCCTTGCCCATGACTGCCCGATTCCACCAGTTGCTCCTTAAGATCTTTTGCTCCTTTGGATTGTTTTTAACCAGGCTCCAAGTTAATGCTGGTCCCCAATCACACAGCAATTTTGTATTGGTGTATTACTCTCCAATGTGCTGCTTCTGGTAGCTCCCTTCCCTTTCTGTTTATCCTCTAATATCAGTCTGAGCTTTCCCACTCTGCTTTACCTCTCCACTGATATCATATGCCCCATAGAGATCTAGAAGTGTATAATCTTATATCTCAGGCTGATTCAATGGATGCTCAGAGTGTTCTGCTAGAAATTTAGCTCACTTTAGGGGACTAGCTGAAATAGGGTCTCCTACTTCTCTGCCATCTTGCCCCTCCTCCCACTTGAAATTATTTTAAACATCAGTTCTTTTAGAACATCTCTTGTAGGAGGTCCTTGGACTGCTTAGAGAACACTCTGATGTTGGAAAGCTGGGGAAAAACATAAATCAACCCTTATTAATTCATTAATATGTGTGGTTCACTATGATGTGGGTTTACACACATTATTTCATGTAATATTTACAATAATTTTGAGAACTTAAATGTTAGAAAGTAAGGGAATGTAGTATAAATGCCTGACATTAAGCTTTCCATTGCCAAAACAACTATTTAAAAGCCATAAATCTTGAATAAATATATTGCCAGCTTTCTGATAGAACCATTAGCTAAACAACTATAAAAGGAATAAAACTGCTTCTTGATGTCCCCCATTTAGAAGGCCCTGAGTAACTTAAACAACTGGTCACTTGACTGATCCCACATTTCACTTATCATTATTTACATCCATGTTTTTAATTTTCTAGTAAATAGTAAACCCAGACTATCCTAGGTAATTTACACTTAACTCCAAAAAATCAGAGCCTTACCCCAAACACTCCTCATTGTGTGTATGTGTTAGACATAGTGGATACTGGAATAGAGAATGTGTTCTGTGTCTGGTATTAAGGAATTAGAATTATAAACTGGACAGTGACATGAACATGACACGAGAACACCAAATGTAAGTATGTGGGGGCTTCCCAAAATGACCTTGCCTCAGGCCATGCAACAAGGATGTTAGGATCACAAACATACTGAAATACTATGTAATGTTGTATTATAATAAATTATAAGGAATATCTATTGAAAATACACTGTCATATAAAAATATTTTATATTGACAATACATAAATTAAGATGGAGTTTCCCAAATACAAAATATAGAATTGTTGGAGGTAGTGAAATACAAAGGTGTTGGTTTATAAGGATGCATGTAGCTGTGGTAATTAGAGGAAATACAATGATGGAAGGTATGATCTTGGCTTAGATGAGTTAATCAGGCAACTGGAATAAGGGAAGAGAAGCAAGGAAAGACAAGACATTAATCAAAAGAAGACATGATATGGAGTAAAAAACATTGGGAGATAACATTGAAAAAATATTTTAATATAAATGGTTAATTTAGATTGGGGGGCAATACCTGGTTTAAATTTTACTTTAATTGGTAATATTAAATAATAAAAATCTAAAATATTTTCAAAATGAATTTGAATTTTAAAAATTGTGAAATTGCTCAAACTTAAACTTCTCAATATCAAGGTTTTTTTTTTTAATTTTCCAGTTGTAAATTCAAGATCTACTTTATAGTAAGATTTTACATTGCCCTATAAAAACCATACGGCAGTACCTTCTAATACCAAGTTCCAATCCTCTTTCCATAATCATTATTCTACAAAATATAATATCATTTATGGATCCTAGAGAATGCAAAATATAAGCAAGAAATGCTAGATCATTTTGTAGGAGGATATAAACTTTAATATTTTAAATTAATAACTCTTAAATTTATTAAGATTTGAAACATCATATAACATGAGGATATTTCCACCATAATATGAGCTCTAGTACTGTTTTATTATTCTTTTTTAAATTTCTTTTCAGTGTAACTGTATTCATTGTTTTTGCACCACACCTAGTGCTCCATGCAATATGTGCCCTCCCTATTATCTACCACCTGGTTCCCCCAACCTCCCATGCCTCAGCCCTTAAAAACCCTCAGGTTGTTTTTCAGAGTCCATTGTCTTTTACGGTTCATCTCCCTTTCCAATTTCCCTCAACTCTCTTCTCCTCTCCATCTCCCCATGTCCTCCATGTTCTTTGTTATGCTCCACAAATAAGTGAGACCATATGATACTTGACTCTCTCTGCTTGACTTATTTCACTCAGCATTATTTCTTCCAGTCCCATCCATGTTGCTACAAAAGTTGGGTATTCATCCTTTCTAATGGAGGCATAATACTCCATTGTGTATATGTACCACATTTTCCTTACCCATTCATCCATTGGAGGGCATCTTGGTTCTTTCCACAGTTTGGTGACCATAGCCATTGCTGCAATAAACATTGGGGTATGGATGACCCTTCTTTTCACTACATCTGTATCTTTGGGGTAAATACCCAGCAGTGCAATTGCAGGGTCATAGGGAAGCTCTATTCTTAATTTCATGAGGAATCTACACACTGTTCTCCAAAGTGGCTGCACCAAATTGCATTCGCACCAACAGTGTAAGAGGGTTCCCCTTTCTCCACATCCTCTCCAACACGTGTTGATTCCTGTTTTGCTAATTTTGGTCATTCTAACTGGTGTGAGGTGGTATCTCAATGTGATTTTAATTTGAATCTCCCTGATGGCTAGTGATGATGAACATTTTTTCATGTGTCTGATAGCCATTTATATATCCTCGTTAGAGAATTGTCTGTTCATGTCCTCTGCCCATTTTTTGACATGATTATCTGTTTTTTGTGTGTTGAGTTTGAGAAGATATTTATCAGTCCTGGATATCAATCTTTTGTCTATACTGTCATTTGAAAATATCTTCTCCCATTCCGTGGGTTGCCTTTTTGTTTTGTTGACCGTTTCCTTTGCTGTGCGGAAGCTTTTGATCTTGATGAAGTCCCAAAAGTTCATTTTCACTTGTGTTTCCTTTGCCTTTGGAGACATAACATGAAAGAAGTTGCTGTGGCTGATATAGAAGAGGTTACTGCCTACGTTCTCCTCTAGGATTCTGGTGGATTCCTGTCTCACTTTGAGGTCTTTTATCCATTTTGAGTTTATATTAATCTATGGTGTAAGAGAATGGTTGATTTTCATTCTTCTACATATAGCTGTCCAGTATTCCCAGCACCATTTATTGAAGAGACTTTTTTCCATTGTATATTTTTTCCTGTTGTGTCGAAGATAATTTGAGCATAGACTTGAGCGTCCATATCTGGGCTCTCTACTCTGTTCCACTGGTCTATGTGTCTGTTTCTATGCCAGTATCATGCTGTCTTGGTGATCACAGCTTTGTAGTAAAGCTTGAAATCAGGTAACATGATGCCGCCAGTATTGTTTCTGTTTTTCAACATTTCCTTAGCAATTCAGGGTCTCTTCTGATTCCATAGAAATTTTAGGATTATTTGCTCCACCTCTTTGAAAAATACCGGTGGAATTTTGATCGAAATGGCATTAAAAGTATAGATTGCTCTAGGCAGTATAGACATTTTAACAATGCATATTCTTCCAATCCAAGAGCATGGAACAGTCTTCCATCTTTTTGTGTCTTCTTCAATTTCTTTCATGAATGTTCTATAGTTCCTTGGGTAAATATCTTTTACCTCTTTGTTTAGGTTTATTCCCGGTATCTTATGGTTCTTGGTGCTTTAGTAAATGGAATCAATTCTTTAATTTCCCTTTCTGTGTTATCATTGTTAGTGTATAAGAAAGCCACTGATTTCTGTATATTGACTTTGTATCCTGTCACGTTACTGAGTTGCTGTATGAGTTCTAGTAGTTTGGGGGTGGAGTCTCTCGGTTTTTCCATATAAAGTATCATGTCATCTGCAAAGAGAGAGAGTTGGAATTCTTCATTGCCAGTTTGGATAAAATTTATTCTCTTTGTTGTCTGATTGATGTTGCTTGGACTCTAGGATTTCTAATAATATGTTGAACAAGAGTGGTGAGAGTGGGCATCATTGTCGTGTTCTTGATCTCAAAGGGAAGGCTGCAAGCTTTTTATCATTGAGGATGATATTTGCTGTGGGTCTTTCATAGATAGATTTTATGGAGTTCAGGTATGTTCCCTCTATCCCTATACTTTAAAGTGTTTTAATTAGGAAATGATGCTGGATTTTGCCAAATGCTTTTTCTGCATCAATTGAGAGGACCATGTGTTTCTTCACTCTTTTCTTATTAATTTGTTCTATCAAATTGATTGATTTGCAAATGTTGAATCATCCTTCGAAGCCAGGGATGAATCCCACCTGGTCATGGTAGATAATCTTTTTAATGTGCTGCTGGATCCTGTTTGCTAGGATCTTGTTGAGAATCTTAGCATCCTTATTCATCAGGGATATTGGTCTTAAATTCTTTTTGGTAGGGTCTTTGCATGGTTTGGGTATCAAGGTAATGTTGGCTTCATAAGAAGTGTCTGGAAGTTTTCCTTCTGCTTCAATTTTTTGAAACAGCTTTAGGAGAATAGGTGTTATTTCTTCTTTGAAAGTTAGGTAGAATTGCCCAGGGAATCCTTCAGGTCCTGGGCTCTTGTTTTTGGGGGAGCTTTTTGATCACAGTTTCAATCTCGTTACTAGATATCAGTCTATTCAGGTTGTCAATTTCTTCCTGGTTCAATTTTGGGAGTTTATAGTTTTCCAGGAATGCATCCATTTCACCTAGTTTGCTTAGCTTTTTGGCATATAACTGTTGGTAATAATTTCTGATGATTGTTTCTATTTCCTTGGTGTTAGTTGTGATCTCTCCCTTTTCATTCATAATTTTATTAATTTGGGCTTTCTCTCTTTTCTTTTAGATTAGTGTGGCCAATGGTTTATTGATCATACTGATTCTTTCAAAAATCTTCTTCTAGTTTCATTGACATGTTCTACTGTATCTCTGGTTTCTACCTCATTGATATCTGCTCTAATCTTGATTATTTCCCTTCTTGCATGTGGAGTTGGTTTGATTTGTTGTTGATTGTCCAGTTTTTTAACGTGTAGAGACAGCTGCTGTATTCTGGCTTTTTCAATTTTTTTGAAGGAGGCTTGGATGGCTATGAATTTCCCCCCTTAGAACCTCCTTTGTTGTATCCCATAGGTTTTGGACCGAAGTGCCTTCATTCTCCTTGGTTTCTGTGAATTGTTTAAGTTCTTCTTTGATCTCCTGGTTGGTACAAGCATTCTTAAGCAAGGTGGTCATCTTTAGCTTCCAGGTGTTTGAGTTCCTTCTGAACTTTTCCTTGTGATTGAGCTCCAGTTTCAAAACATTGTGATCTGAGAATATTCAGGGGATAATGTCAGTCTTTTGGTATCACTTAAGTCCTGATTTGTGACCCAGTATGTGGTCTTTTCTGGAGAAGGTTCCATGGGAACTTGAGAAGAATTAGTATTCTGTTGTTTTAGGGTGGAATGTTCTGTATATATCTATGAGGTCCATCTGGTCCAATGTGTCATTCAATGCTTTTGTTTCTTTATTGATTTTCTGCTTCGATGATCTGTCTATTACTGAGAGAGGTGTGTTAAGATCTCAAACTATTAATGTATTCATATCAATGTGACACTTTATCTTGATTACTAGTTTTCCTATGTAATTGGCTGCTCCCATATTGGGGGGCGTAGATATTTAGAATTGTTAGATCGTCTTGGTGGATAGTCCCTTTAAGAATTATGTAGTGTGCTTCTGTATTTCTGACTAAAAAGTCTTTAGTTTAAAATCTAATTTATCTGATATGAAAATCACTACCCTGGCCTTCTTTTGAGGCCCATTGGCATGAAAGATGCTTCTCCATCCCTTCACTTTCAGTCATTTCAAAATGGGTCTCTTGTATACAACATATGGGTGGGTCCTGTCGTTTTATCCAATTTGCAATCCTGTGTCATTTTATGGGCGCATTTAGGCCATTCACATTGAGAGTGATTATTGGTAGACACATTTGTATTGACATCGTGTTACCTTTGAAGTCTTTCTTTCTGTAGATTGTTTCTATATTTCTGTTCAATGATATTCTTGGGATTTTTTTCTCTTTTATAGAACCCGTCTTAATATTTCCTGCAGTTTCAGCTAGGTGGTTGCTTAGTCTTTTAAGTCTTGCCAGTCTTGAAAGCTCTTTATCTCTCCATCCATTTTGAATGTCAGTCTTGCTGGATGAAGTATTCTTGGCTGCATTGTCTTCTCATTTAGTTCCCTGAATATATCTTGCCAGCCCTTTCTGGCTTGCCAGGTCTCTGAGGACAGGTCTTATGTCATTCTAATGGGCTTTCCTCTGTATGTAAGGAGCTTCTTTGTCCTAGCTGCTTTCAAGAGGGTCTGCCTACAGTTATAATTCTTCATTGTTACTATCAGGTGTCTCAAGGACTTCTGAGAATCTATGATCTTTGGGAAGAAACTTTTCTGCCTCTAGCACATGAACACTGGTTCCATTCGTGAGATTGGGAAAATTTTCATAGACAACTTGTTCCACTATATCTTCTAGACTTTGTTCTTTCTCCTCCCCTTCAGGGATTCCAATAATTCTGATGTTGGAATGTTTTGTGGCATCATTTATTTCTCTGATTCTGTTTTCATGGCTTCTGAGCTGTTTGTTCCAGGTTTCCTGCTGATCCTTTCTCTCTATCTGTTTGTCTTCCAGATCACTAATTCTATCTTCTGTCTTAGTTACCCTAACTTTTATAGAATTTAGATTAGATTGGATCTCAATGAGAGCATTTTGAACATCATCCCTGGTGGCTTTCAGTTTTGCCCTAATCAATTCAATTTGGTCATCCATGGCTTTCTTCAACTTAGCTATTACCTGGATGATTGTTAACTGGAATTCCCTTTCCGACATATTGTCTAAGTCGATAGCCATTAGCTTTGTTGTAGAAGGCCTATCCTCTGTATTTTTCTTCTTTTGGGCATTTCTCCTCCTAGTCATTTTGGTTAGAGATGTCTGATTGGATGTAACTGGATGTATCAACCATGGTGCAGTCAAGGTGCACCCTGGAACGCTTTTGAGCAATTAGGATTCCCCACCCAAATGAGAGAAAAAAGAAAAAAGAAAAAGAGAGAGAAGAAAGAGAGAGAGAGGAAAAAAGGGAATTTAAAAGAGAAGGCTCAGCCCCAATGTGCCCCAAGGTAAGATTTATGAAGTATAGAAACAAAAACAGACAAACAAAAAGACTGATAAAAGTATATGAGAAGAGGAAAAAAAAAATATATATATATATATAAATATTAAAGCAAAAAAAGAAAAAAGGAAGAACCTCATCAAAAAGAACCCCAAGTATATGATTTATATACTATTAGGACAAACACAAATACACAGAAACACTGGCAGAAGGAAAAGATGGGAGAGTGGTTATAAATTCTCAGTGTGGGCAAAGGTTATTTTGATTCTTCCTGGATGTATCTTGATGTCTTTGTTAAAGGACTAAACTTTCCTAAGATAAAGGGGGATTAAAAATGTTTTTACCGGGAGCCTGGGTGGCTCAGTGGTTTAGGCCGCTGCCTTCGGCTCAGGTCATGATCTCAGGGTCCTGGGATCGAGTCCCGCATCGGGCTCTCTGCTCGGCAGGGAGCCTACTTCCCTCTCACTCTCTCTGCCTGCCTCTCTGCCTACTTGTATCTCTCTCTGTCAAATAAATAAATAAAATCTTAAAAAAAAATGTTTTTACCTGGGAGGCCTGGGTGGCTCAGTTGGTTAAGCCACTGCCTTCGGCTCAGGTCATGATCCCAGGGTCCTGGGATCGAGTCCCACATCGGGCTCCTTGCTCAACAGGGAGCCTGCTTCTCACTCTGCCTCTGCCTGCTTGTGCTCTCTCTCTCTCTCTGACAAATAAATTTTAAAAAAATCCTTAAAAAAAAAAGTTTTTACCTATAGGGGTACCATTGTTTGGGGAAAGGGGATCACCTTGAAGTTTGACTCTATATGTATATTAGAAAATAAAAATTTAAAAAAATAAACTAGACTAAACTAAACTAAATTTTTTTTTTTAAATTTCGAAAATAGAAAAGCAAAAGAAAAACACGGGTGTACATATCAAAAAGTCCAAAAAGAAGTCTATTAAGGAATTTGATGTACTGGGCATCTCTTTGTGACAGTAAATAGGTTAAAAATTATATGTATAAAAAATGAACCAGAAAATTGGTAATGAATTAAAAATAAAAGTTGTATCTATGAAGCAGTGGTGGTTGTTCTCTTGTTTTCTTTTTAAATTTTTTTTTTCTTTCCTGTTTGGTTTTCTGGGGGAGGGCCTGCAATGTGGGTTTTCAGTCAATGATGTTCCCTGAGTTAAGTACTCCCACCCCCCTTGAAGGCTGGGCTCTGAGGAAACCGGTTTTTTCAGGCTTTTGTTCTCTGGAAGTTTTTATTTGTATTCATCTGTTTTCTCTTGCTTTGACAGCTTTTGATGGTTTTTGGAGGTTTAGAGGAAAGCAAACTGCACCCAGACCTCCCTCTCAGAGAGAATCCTCAGCCTGCTCTCCTGTGGGTATTGGAGAGCGCACAAATTCCCCCTTGACTGCTGGCAGAGCTGTTCTGAGTTGTGGTCCCTGGGGATGCAGGATCCTCCTGCTTTATCCAAAACCGAGGCAGAGGCAGCTGTCTTGGTAGGTCCAGATGCCAGAAAGGTTCCAAGCAGTGATTGCACACTGAGATTTTCCTGTTGGCCTCATGCTGGGAGTTCCTGGTCTCTCCAAGACCCGGAGTTCCTGGTCTTTCCAAGGCCCAGAGCTCCAGGCTAGCGCCTGTGTGCTCTCTCCCAGGGGAGGGAGTGGGGCGCGTGCTTCTCAGGTTCTGATAGCGCGGTGCAGGTCTAAGACCAAGCACCAGCCTGGTGCTTGCTCGCACCTCTCTCAAGGGAGGGTGTGGGTTCCCGCATCTCAGGCACTGATGGCAGGGCCCAGTGTTCTGCTGTCTGGCGAGGCTCCCAGCCCCTCACAAGAGCTGGACCCCATGCGTTCTCAGGCGCGCTGGAGGCTCAGGGACCAAGACATTGTTTCCACATCATACTCTCTCTGGCTCAATGTCAGGGGAGGCTGTCCTGGGTCCGGGGACTTAAGCACCTGTCCCTAGCCACCCCAATTCCCACAATTTCCCCTCACAATCCTTTGCTCTTTTTGAGTGCTTCCAACCAGACTCCAAGTTAATGCTGGTCCCCAGACGCAGGGCACTCTCATATTGGGGTATTACTTTCCAGTCTGTCACCTCTGGTGGCTCCCTCCCCCTTTTGTTTATCTTCCAATATCAGTCTGATGTTCCCACTCCGCTTTACCTGCCCACTGGCGTCTTCTGTCCCATAGAGATCCAGACGTGTGCAATCCTGCCCTCAGGCTGATTTCATGGGTGACTGGAGTTCTTTGGTAAGTAATCAGCTCGCTTTAGGGTACAGGTTGAAAGGGCACCTCCTCCTACTTCCCGCCATCTTGTCTCTCTCTATTTTATTGTTCTTATTCAACTTTGTTTTGCTTGCCTGTGTCTTTTGGCTGGTACATCCCACACATGATTTGAGATCCGCTTAAAAAGCCAAATTTCTCTTCAAATATACTGGATCACCTCCTCTTCATGAATGAATTTCCCCTACATCTATCTTCTTTAATCTTAAAGCGTTTTAAAAATCATATTAATATATCCCAGTACTGAATGGATCAAAAATTTTATGTGACTTTATAGACTTAATTTTTTCAATATTCCTTATATGAATAATCAGCTGAAAGAATAATACTCTTTGTTGTGTTTCAGACATGATATTTCATAATCTTACCCATGGTGTGTATTTCCAATAATTAAAAAAAATAAGCCACATGGCTCAATTTTATAGAAAATTGGTATGCAGAGACTTAGAGGAGTTACATATCCTGACTGAAAACTTACAGGAGAAACTTTTAAACCCAGGTCTGTTTGACTCAAGAACCATGATGATCAACAATATTCCAGGGGGTGAGCCCTAAGGGTATTGGTCACTGGTGGACCAGAATAATGAGACCTACAACCCATCCCAAAACACCATGGACGTATAACATGAGCAAAAACATACCTATGACATAATGTCACACTGACTGGGGTTTAGCAACCAGGTGATTCTGATACACTCCCTCACAAAGCTTTTATTAAAACTGCCATAGATATTCCATGGACAGTGCTTTGAACCTCCTCTGCAACCTGTCACTCATATATATAATATATATAAAATATATAATCTGTCATTCATTTTTTTGTTGTTAAAATGAGGTTATCTTTATTTTATTATTATTTATTATTATCAACGTAGGGATTCAGGGACTGTAGTGTCAATGATTGGTCACAAAAAAGTGATTAAGAACATGGCTTTTTATATATTTTTACAGCCCATGGCGAAATGAAAAGGTAGAGTGACTTGTTCTAATAATAGTAAAAGCAAGTGGAACTTAAAGTATTAATACATAAATGCTTTTTCCCATTTTTATGATTTCTCAGTCATTTTATTTTTTTTTTCCTCTTTTTTTTTCCATTTTATTTATTTTTTCAGCATAACAGTATACATTCTTTTTGCACAACACCCATTGCTCCATGCAAAACGTGCCCTCCCCATTACCCACCACCTGTTCCCCCAACCTCCCACCCCTGACCCTTCAAAACCCTCAGGTTGTTTTTCAGAGTCCATAGTCTCTTATGGTTCGCCTCCCCTCCCCAATGTCCATAGCCCGCTCCCCCTCTCCCAATCCCACCTCCCCCCAGCAACCCCCAGTTTGTTTTGTGAGATTAAGAGTCATTTATGGTTTGTCTCCCTCCCAATCCCATCTTGTTTCATTGATTCTTCTCCTATCCCCCAACCCCCCCATGTTGATTCTCCATGTCCTCATATCAGGGAGATCATATGATAGTTGTCTTTCTCTGATTGACTTATTTCACTAAGCATGATACGCTCTAGTTCCATCCACGTCATCGCAAATGGCAAGATTTCATTTCTTTTGATGGCTGCATAGTATTCCATTGTGTATATATACCACATCTTCTTGATCCATTCATCTGTTGATGGACATCTAGGTTCTTTCCATGGTCTGGCTATTGTAGACATTGCTGCTATAAACATTCGGGTACACGTGCCCCTTCGGATCACTATGTTTGTATCTTTAGGGTAAATACCCAGTAGTGCAATTGCTGGGTCATAGGGTAGTTCTATTTTCAACATTTTGAGGAACCTCCATGCTGTTTTCCAGAGTGGTTGGACCAGCTTGCATTCCCACCAACAGTGGAGGAGGGTTCCCCTTTCTCCACATCCTCTCCAGCATCTGTCATTTCCTGACTTGTTAATTTTAGCCATTCTGACTGGTATGAGGTGATATCTCATTGTGGTTTTGATTTGTATTTCCCTGATGCCGAGTGACGTGGAGCACTTTTTAATGTGTCTGTTGGCCATCTGGATGTCTTCTTTGCAGAAATGTCTGTTCATGTCCTCTGCCCATTTCTTGATTGGATTGTTTGTTCTTTGGGTGTTGAGTTTGCTAAGTTCCTTATAGATTTTGGATACTAGCCCTTTATCTGATATGTCGTTTGCAAATATCTTCTCCCATTCTGTCAGCTGTCTTTTGGTTTTGTTAACTGTTTCCTTTGCTGTGCAAAAGCTTTTGATCATGATGAAATCCCAATAGTTCATTTTTGCCCTTGCTTCCCTTGCCTTTGCCGTTGTTCCTAGGAAGATGTTGCTGCGGCTGAGGTCGAAGAGGTTGCTGCCTTCATTCTCCTCAAGGATTTTGATGGATTCCTTTCTCACATTGAGGTCCTTCATCCATTTGGAGTCTATTTTCGTGTGTGGTGTAAGGAAGTGGTCCAATTTCATTTTTCTGCATGTGGCTGTCCAATGTTCCCAGCACCAATTATTGAAGAGGCTGTCTTTTTTCCATTGGACATTCTTTCCTGCTTTGTCGAAGATGAGTTGGCCATAGAGTTGAGGGTCGATTTCTGGGCTCTCTATTCTGTTCCACTGATCTATGTGTCTGTTTTTGTGCCAGTACCATGCTGTCTTGATGATGACAGCTTTGTAATAGAGCTTGAAGTCCGGAATTGTGATGCCACCAACTTTGGCTTTGTTCTTCAATATTCCTTTGGCTATTCGAGGTCTTTTCTGGTTCCATATAAATTTGAGGATTATTTGTTCCATTTCTTTGAAAAAAATGGATGGTATTTTGATAGGGATTGCATTAAATGTGTAGATTGCTTTAGGTAGCATAGACATTTTCACAATATTTATTCTTCCAATCCAGGAGCATGGAACATTTTTCCATTTTTTTGTGTCTTCCTCAATTTCTTTCATGAGTACTTTATAATTTTCTGTGTATAGATTCTTAGTCTCTTTGGTTAGGTTTATTCCTAGGTATCTTATAGTTTTGGGTACAATTGTGAATGGGATTGACTCCTTAATTTCTCTTTCTTCAGTCTTGTTGTTGGTGTACAGAAATGCAACTGATTTCTGTGCATTGATTTTATATCCTGACACTTTACTGAATTCCTGAACAAGTTCTAGCAGTTTTGGAGTGGAGTCTTTTGGGTTTTCCACATATAGTGTCATATCATCTACGAAGAGTGATAGTTTGACTTCTTCTTTACCAATTTGGATGCCTTTAATTTCTTTTTGTTGTCTGATTGCTGAGGCTAGGACTTCTAATACTATGTTGAATAGCAGTGGTGATAATGGACATCCCTGCCGTGTTCCTGACCTTAATGGAAAAGCTTTCAGTTTTTCTCCATTGAGAATGATATTTGTGGTGGGTTTTTCATAGATGGCTTTGATAATATTGAGGTATGTGCCCTCTATCCCTACACTTTGAAGAGTATTGATCAGGAAGGGATGCTGTACTTTGTCAAATGCTTTTTCAGCATCTATTGAGAGTATCATAGGTTCTTGTTCTTTCTTTTATTAATGTGTTCTATCACATTGATTGATTTGCGGATGTTGAACCAACCCTGCAGCCCTGGAATAAATCCCACTTGATCGTGGTGAATAATCCTTTTAATGTACTGTTGAATCCTATTGGCTAGTATTTTTGGTGAGAATTTTTGCGTCTGTGTTCATCAAGGATATTAGTCTGTAGTTCTCTTTTTTGGTGGGATCCTTGTCTGGTTTTGGGATCAAGGTGATGCTGGCCTCATAGAATGAGTTTGGAAGTTTTCCTTCCATTTCTATTTTTTGGAACAGTTTCAGGAGAGTAGGAATTAGTTCTTCTTTAAATGTTTGGTAGAATTCCCCTGGGAAGCCATCTGGCCCTGGGCTTTTGTTTGTTTGGAGATTTTGGATGACTGTTTCAATCTCCTTACTGGTTATGGGCCTGTTCAGGTTTTCTATTTCTTCCTGGTTCAGTTGTGGTAGTTTATATGTCTCTAGGAATGCGTCCATTTTTCCAGATTGGCCAATTTGTTGGCGTAGAGTTGCTCATAGTATGTTCTTATAATTGTCTGTATTTCTTTGGTGTTAGTTGTGATCTCTCCTCTTTCATTCATGATTTTATTGATTTGGGTCCTTTCTCTTTTCTTTTTGATGAGTCTGGCCAGGGGTTTATCAATCCTATTGATTCTTTCAGAGAACCAGCTCCTAGTTTCATTGATTTTTTCTATTGTTTTTTTGGTTTCTATTTCATTGATTTCTGCTCTGATCTTTATGATTTCTCTTCTCCTGCTGGGTTTAGGGTTTCTTTCTTGTTCTTTCTCCAGCTCCTTTATGCGTAGGGTTAGGTTGTGTACTTGAGACCGTTCTTGTTTCTTGAGAAAGGCTTGTACCGCTATATATTTTCCTCTCAGGACTGCCTTTGCTGTGTCCCACAGATTTTGAACTGTTGTGTTTTCATTATCATTTGTTTCCATGAATTTTTTCAATTCTTCTTTAATTTCCTGGTTGACCCATTCATTCTTTAGAAGGATGCTGTTTAGTCTCCATGTATTTGGGTTCTTTCCAGCTTTCCTCTTGTGATTGAGTTCTAGCTTCAGAGCATTGTGGTCTGAAAATATGCAGGGAATAATCCTAATCTTTTAATACCGGTTGAGACCTGATTTGTGACGCAGGATGTGATCTATTCTGGAGAAGGTTCCATGTGCACTAGAGAAGAATGTGTATTCTGTTGCTTTGGGATGAAGTGTTCTGAATATATCTGTCATGTCCATCTGGTCCAGTGTGTCATTTAAGGCCTTTATTTCCTTGTTGATCTTTTGCTTGGATGATCTGTCCATTTCAGTGAGGGGAGTGTTAAAGTCCCCTACTATTATTGTATTATTATTGATGTGTTTCTTTGATTTTGTTATTAATTGGTTGATATAGTTGGCTGCTCCCACGTTAGGGGCATAGATATTTAAAATGGTTAGATCTTCTTGTTGGACAGACCCTTTGAGTAGGATATAGTGTCCTTCCTCATCTCTTATTATAGTCTTTGACTTAAAATCTAATTGATCTGATATAAGGATTGCCACCCCAGCTTTCTTCTGATGCCCATTAGCATGGTAAATTGTTTTCCACCCCCTCACTTTAAATCTGGAGGTGTCTTCGCGTCTAAAATGAGTTTCTTGTAGGCAACATACTGATGGGTTTTGTTTTTTTATCCATTCTGATACCCTGTGTCTTTTGATTGGGGCATTTAGCCCATTAACATTCAGGGTAACTATTGAGAGATATGAATTTAGTGCCATTATTAGCCTGTAAGGTGACTGTTACTGTATATTGTCTCTGTACCTTTCTGATCTACTACTTTTAGGCTCTCTCTTTGCTTAGAGGACCCCTTTCAATATTTCCTGTAGAGCTGGTTTGGTGTTTGCAAATTCTTTCGGTTTTTGTTTGTCCTGGAAGCTTTTGATCTCTCCTTCTATTTTCAATGATAGCCTAGCTGGATAGAGTATTCTTGGCTGCATGTTTTTCTCGTTGAGTGCTCTGAATATATCATGCCAGCTCTTTCTGGCCTGCCAGGTCTCTGTGGATAAGTCTGCCGCCAATCTAATATTTTTACCATTGTATGTTACTGATTTCTTTTCTCGGGCTGCTTTCAGGATTTTCTCTTTGTCACTAAGACTTGTAAATTTTACTATTAGGTGACGGGGTGTGGACCTATTCTTGTTGACTTTGAGGGGGGTTCTCTGCATCTCCTGGATTTTGATGCTTGTTCCCTTTGCCATATTAGGGAAATTCTCTCCAATGATTCTCTCCAATAGACCCTCTGCTCCCCTCTCTGTTTCTTCTTCTTCTGGAATCCCAATTATTCTAATGTTGTTTCGTCTTATGGTGTCACTTATCTCTCGAATTCTCCCCTCATGGTCCAGTAGCTGTTTGTCCCTCTTTTGCTCGGCTTCCTTATTCTCTGTTATTTGGTCTTCTATATCACTAATTCTTTCTTCTGCCTCATTGATCCTAGCAGTGAGAGCCTCCATTTTTGATTGCACCTCATTAATAGCTTTTTTGATTTCAACTTGGTTAGACTTTAGTTCTTTAATTTCTCCAGAAAGGGCTTTAATATCTCCAGAGAGGGTTTCTCTAATATCTTCCATGCCTTTTTCGAGCCCGGCTAGAATGTTCAGAATCGTCATTCTGAACTCTTGATCTGACATAGTACCAATGTCTGTGTTGATTAGGTCCCTAGCCTTCGGTACTGTCTCTTGTTCTTTTGTTTGTGGTGATTTTTTCCGCCTTGTCATTTTGTCCAGATAAGAGGATATGAAGGAGCAAATAAACTACTAATAGGGTGGCAAAGACCCCGGAAAAATGCGCTGTAACCAAATCAGAAGAGACCCCAAATTGTGGGGGGGGGGAAGGGGATAAAAAACAGGTTCTGAAAAAAGAAGGAAAAAAAAAAAAGAAAAAAATTTAAAAAATAAAACAAATAAAAAAAAATATAAAAAAGAAAGAAAAATATATATATTTAGATGAACTAGTCAAAAAACGTTAAAAAAGAAAAGGGTAAAGGTTTTTAAAGAAATTTAGCAGAAGAAGAAAAAAGAAAAAAAGAAAAAAAAATTGAAAAAAGAAAAAAAATAAAAAATTGAAAAAAGAAAAAAAAATTGAAGTAGCCGCAAGACTAAAGAATCATGGGGAGAAAGCCATGAGTTCCGTGCTTTGCTTTCTCCTCCTCTGGAATTGCTCTGCTGTCTTAGGAATTGAATCTGCTTTCTCCTTGATAGATGAACTTCGTCCTGGCTGGATATTTTGTTGATCTTCTGGGGGAGGGGCCTGTTGTAGTGACTCTCAAGTGTCTTTGCCCGAGGCGGGATTGCACCGCCCTTACCGGCGGCCGGACTAAGTAATCGGCTCGGGTTCGCTTTTGGGAGCTTCTGTTCCCTGAACGCTTTCCGTAGAGTTCCGGAGGACGGGAATGAAAATGGCGGCCTCCCAGTCTCCGGCCCGGAGGAGCCGAGAGCCTGGGGCCCCACTCCTCAGTGCACCCCCAGAGGACAGCACCCAATCACTCCCGTATCCCCAGCCTCTAGCCGCGCTCCGAGCTCACCCAGCCCGCGACCAGTTCAAGGTAACCCCGAGCTGAGAGTTCAGTCCTCGGCTCTGTCTTTGCAGCCGGTTTCTCCGTTCTAATACCTGCGAGCTCTCCGACACTCTGACACCCCCGATCCTTCTGTGACCTTGCGGGGCCTGGGGCCACGCTGGCCCCGCGTGGGCTTCACCCCGGTTTAGCCCCTGGAGCAATGTCCCTCAGTGGAACAGACTTTTAAAAGTCCTGATTTTGTGCTCCGTTGCTCCGCCGCTTGCCGGGAGCCAGCCCCTCCCCCCGCGGTCTATCTTCCCGTCATTTTAGATTCACTTCTCCGCCAGTCCTACCTTTCAGAAAGTGGTTGATTTTCTGTTTCTAGAGTTGCTGTTCTTCTTCTCTTCGCTCTCCCATTGGATTTGTAGGTGTTTGCTATGTTTAGATATGCTATCGAGCTGATCTCCTGTTACCTGATGTAGTCTCAGGCTGCTACTTCTCCGCCATCTTGACTCCTCCCCATTCACAGATATTTTTGCTCTGGCCCTCTGAAGAAGCATGAAAAGCCACCACGGAACAAAAGCCCACATAGGGAACCAGCTTACATTAAGCCCACCCTTCTGGCAAAGGGTGAGGCAGCTCTTCTCAGCCAAAGATACTTGGACAGCAGCACAAAGCCCCTCTCCCAGAAGACAGCTTGGAAGAACAGGTTAATGACAAATTTAAGGATCCCACAAGACTGTAAAACTCCAGAGACAGGGAAAAAGAGATTCAGGTATTTCCTCACTACATGTTTATCCTTCATTCTATTTTTTCTTTACCATTTATGCATTTAATAGATTCCTATTTTACCAGCTTTTAAAATATTTTATATTGATTTGACACAAAGACACAAAGAGAGAGAGAGAGAGAGAAAGAGAGATCACAAGTAGGCAGAGAGAGAGGGGGAAGTAGGCTCCCCACTGATCAGAGAGCCCAATGCAGGGCTCAATCCCAGGACCCCAGGACAACGACCAGAGCCAAAGGCAGAGGGTTTAACCCACTGAGCCACCCAGGTGTCCCACCAGCTTTTGGTTTTAAGTCATTTCTTTAACTTTTATTTTTCACATTTACATTTTAAAGATATGTGCTTCATTCTAGTTCTTTTTTCTCTCAATTAAATTTGATTTTTATATAAATAAAAATTTGGTTTTCTTTGCAATTTTGGGATGTGGTGTCCTCTAACAACAGAACAGAATTCAATCAGGAACAAAGGGACCACCCTTCTTTTCCACCCTGTGGTGTTATATTCCCCTCTCCCCTTGTAAAATATATTTTTATTGTATCTTGGCTTTGTGTTTTATATTGTATCTTTTCCATGGTGGCTTCCAACTACTTTGGATTTTTTTCTAGGGTAAATTCTACTTGGGTCATGGTTGATATTTTGGACTCTATTCATTCACTTACCCACCTTTCCCTGGGCAGAGTGACTAAGAGAAACTCACAACAAAGAAGAGAACCAGAGGTAATGTCCTCTAACACAGAGATAATCAATATAGATATAAGTAGGTTGTCAGATATGGCATACAGAATAGTAAAAACAGTTAATATCTTGGCTTGGAAAAAGCATATATTACAATACTGAATCTCTGATGGCAGAAATGAGATCTAATCAGGCTGAACATAAACCTGCTATGAATTAGATGCAGACCAAATTGGATGTTCTAACAGCTAGGGTCAATGAGACTGAAGAGAGAGTATGTGACCTAGAGGGCAAACTTATGGAAATTAAGCAAGTTGAGGAAATGAGAAAAATACAAATAGTATCTCAAGAAGAAAGGCTTAGATAATTTAATGATTCCTTGAAACAAATGAATGTCCTTATTATTGGGATCCCAGAGAGTGTGAAAAGAGAGGACTAGAAAGTATATCTGAGCAAATCATGGTTAAGAATTTCCCTATTCTGGGGAAAGAAACAAGCATCTATGTCCAAGAGGCAGAGAGGCCAGTTCCCCAAATTAATAAAAATAAATCAACATCCCAAAATATAATATTGAGCCTTGCAAATCTTAGTGCCAAAGACACTATCCTGAGAGCCGCTAGGGAGAGGATGTTCTTATATAAGGAACAAGGAACATCAGAATAACAACAGACCTATCCAAAGAAACATGGCAGGCCAGAAAGTGTTGGCAAGATATATTAAGTTATTAAAAGAGAAGAATATGCAGATTTTCCTGCAAGGCTGTCATTCAGAATGAAAAGTGAGATAAAGAGCTTCCAGGAGGGGCGCCTGGGTGGCTCAGTGGATTAAGCCGCTGCCTTCGGCTCAGGTCATGATCTCAGGGTCCTGGAATCGAGCCCCGCGTTGGGCTCTCTGCTCTGCAGGGAGCCTGCTTCCTCCTCTCTCTCTGCCTGCCTCTCTGCCTACTTGTGATCTCTCTCTCTGTCAAATAAATAAAATAAAATAAATTTTAAAAAAAAGAGCTTCCAGGAAAGATAGAAAATGAAAGATTATGTGACTACCAGGCCAGCCAACCCTGCAAGAAATATTAATGGGGGATACTGTACATGAAAAGAGAATTTAAGAGTAATATAGGCCAGAAAATAATAGATAATCTATAGAAACGGGGACTTTACAAGCAATATATTGTCACTAAATTAATATATTTTATGGTTACTCTGAATATAAATGGGATGAATATTCCAATAAAAAGAAACATATTTTATCAGACTGGATATAAAAAGCAAGAGCCATCCATATGTTGTCTACAGGAGACTCATTTTATACCTAAAGATACCTCCAGACTGAAGGCGAGAGAGTAGAAAACTATTTAGCACACTAATGGACTTCAAAATAAAGCAGTGGTAGTAATCCTCATATCAGACAAATTAGACTTTAAACCAAATACTGTAGTAGGAGATGTAGAGGGGAGCTATATCATAATTTCAGAGTCTATCCTACAAGAAGATCTAACGATTGTAAATATCAATGTCCCCAACATGGAAGCAGTCAATTATATATACCAACTAAAAACCAAAGTAAAGAAATATATTGATAATACTACATTCATTGTAGGACACTTTAATGACCCACTTGCAGCAATGGACAGATGATCTAAGCAGAAGATCAACAAAGAAACAAGGACTTTGAATGACACACTGGACCAGATGGACTTTCCAGGTATATATACAGAACATTCCAACATTCCAATCTAAATCAATACTCATTCTTCTTGAGTGCACATGTGGTTTTCTCCAGAATAGATCACATATTAGGTCAGAAATCAGGTGTCTACCAATACCAAAAGTTTGAGATTATTCCTTGGATATTTTCAGACCACAATACTTTGAACCTGGAACTCAATCACAAGAAAAAAAAAATGAAAGGACCACAAACACTTGGAGTTTAAAGAGCATCCTACTAAAGAATGAATGGGTCAGCCAGGAAATTAAAGAAGAACTTAAACTATTCATGCAAGACAATGGATATGAAAGCATATCAGTTCAAAACCTATGGGATACGGAGAGAGGGGAAAAACTTCCAACCAAGCCTCTCTCAAAAATTAGAAAAAATTAAATTCACAACCTAACCTTACACTTAAAGAACCTAGAAAAAGAACTTTAAATAAAACCTAAATAAATCAAGAGAAGGTAAATAATAAAGACTAGAGCTGAAATCAAATAAATAGAAACCAGAACAGCAGAACGGATCAACAAAAGTAGAAGCTGGGTCCTTGAAAGAATTAATAAGACAAAAAAAAAAAAAAAAACTCAACCAACCAACCAAACAAACAAACAAAAACAAAAAACCTCTGGTGAGATTTATTCAAAATAAAAGAGAAGCAATTAAAATTGATAAAATCATGAACAAAAGGGGAGAAGTCATGACCAATAACAAGGAAATACAGAAAATTTTTAGAACATATTATGAACAAGTATTTGTCAACAAATAAGGCAATCTGGAAGAAATGAATTTATTCTTGAAAATTTTATAAACAGCCAAGACTGACACAGGAAGAAATATAAAATCTTAACAGACCCATGTCAAGCAAGGAAGTTGAAGCAGTAATCAAAAACCACCCAAAAAATCAAAAGTCTTGGACCGGGTAGCTTCCCAGAGAAATTCTACTAACATTTAAAAATGAAATAACATCTATTCTAGTGAATATGTTTAAAAAAATACAAATGGAAGGAGAACTTCCAAACTCTATGAAGCCGTTATTACCTTGTTCCCTTAACCAGACAAAAATCCCATTGAAAAGCAAAATTTCAAGCCAATATCCCTGATGAACACGGATGCCCAAATACTCATCAAGACACAAGCCAAGAGGATCCATCAGTACATTAAAAAGATTATTCACCATGACCAGGTGGGATTTATTCTTGGGATTCAAGGCTTATTCAAAACTCCCAAATCAAAAACCAAGATGCCCTTCAATGGACGAATGGATAAGGAAGATGTGGTACATATAAATGATGGAGTATTATGCCTCCATCAGAAAGGATGAATACCCAACTTTTGTAGCAACATGGACGGGACTGGAAGAGATTATGCTGAGCGAAATAAGTCAAGCAGAGAGAGTCAAGTATCATATGGTCTCATTTATTTGTGGAGCATAACAAATAACATGGAGGACATGGAGAGATGGAGAGGAGAGGGAGTTGAGGGAAACTGGAAGGGGAGGTGAACCATGAGAGACTATGGACTCTGAAAAACAACCTGAGAGTTTGGAAGGGGCGGGGCGTGGGAGGATGGGGAACCAGGTGGTGGGTAATAGGGGCGGCACGTATTGCATGGAGCACTGGGTGTGGTGCAAAAACAATGAATACTGTTATGCTGAAAATAATAAAAAAAAACTCACAAATCAATCAACGTGATAGAGCACATTAATAGAAGAAACAGAAGAACATACAATCCACTCCATCTTTTTCAGGAAAAGAATTTGACAAAATACAGCATCCTTTCTCATTAGAACTCTTCAAAATATAGGGATAGAGGGAACATTACTCAATATCATTAAAAAATCTATAAAAAGTCCACAGTGAAGATCATTCTCAATGGGGAAAATCTAAGAGCATTTCCCTTAAAGTCAGGAGCACAACAAGGATGTCCACTTTCACCACTATTCTTCAACATAGTATTATCAGTCCCAACCTCATCCATCATACAACAAAAATAAATTTAAAAAATTGAAATTGACAAAGAAAAAGTTAACCTCTATCTCTTCACAGATGACATGATACTTTATGTGGAATACCCAAAAGACCACCTCAAAATTGCTAGAACTCATACAGAAATTCATCAATATGGCAGGATATAAAATCAATGCAAAGAAATAAGTTACATTAATATATAATACCAATGTTACTGAAGAAATATAAATTAAAGAATTGATCCTATTTATAATTGCACCAAAAACCATAACATAACTACGAGTAAACCTAACCAATAAGGCTAATGATCCGTATTCTGGAAACTACACAATATTTATGGAAAAAACTGGGGAAGACAAAAAGAAATGGAAAAGCATTTCATGTTCATGGATCAGAAGAATAAATATTATTAAAATATCTTTGCTGCTCAGAGCAATCTGCAAATTTAATGCAATCTCTATCAAAATACCATGGACAATTTTCACAGAGCTGGAACAAATAGTCTTATAATTTGTATGGAAACAAAAAAGGCCCTAATTCACCAGAGAATGTCAAAAAAGAAAACCAAAGCAGGTGACATTATAATGCCTGAGTTCAAGCTATATTACAGAGCTGTAATCTCTGTAATTACAGCATGGTAATAGTACAAAAATTGACAGACCAGTGGAACAATATAAAGTGTCCAGAAATGGACCTCAACTCTGGGGTCCATTAATCTTTGTTAAATCAGGAAAGACTATCCAATGGGGTAAAAAAAAAAATAAAAAGGGCTCCCCACTAAATGGTGCTGTGACAGTTGGACAGCCACATAAAGAAGAATGAAATTGGACCATTCTCTTACACCATACACAAAGATAAACTCAAAATGGATGAATGACATAAATATCAGACAGGAATCCTTCAAAATCCTAGAAGAGAACAAGGGCAATAACTTCTTCAATCTTGACTGCAGCAACTTCTTGCAAGACACATCTCTAAAGACAAGGGAAACAAAAGCAAAAATGAACTATTGAGATATTATCAAGATAAAAGTCTTCTGCAGAGCGAAGGAAACAATCAACAAAACTAAAAGGCAACCAACAACATGGGAAAATACACTTGCAAATAACATACCAGGTAAAAGGCTGGTATCCAAATTCTATGAAGACCTTCTCAAACTCAACACCCAAAAAACAAATAATCCAATCAAAAAATGGGCAGAAAACATGAACAAACACTACTCCAAAGAAGACATACAAACGGCCAACAGACACATAAATAATACTCCATATCACTTGCTATCAGGGAAATACAAATCAAAACCACGCTGATATACTAAATTACACAAGTTAGAATGGGGGGGGTGGGAGGTTGAGGAACCAGGTGGTGGGTAATAGGGAGGGAATGTGCTGCATGGAGCACTGGGTGTGATGCCCAAACAATGAACACTGTTATGCTGTAAATAAACAAAAGAAAATGGCTAAAATTAGCAGGACAGGAAACAACAAATGATGGCAAGGATTCAGAGTAAGGGAAACCTTCTTATACTCTTGGTGGGAATGCAAGGTGGTACAACCACTATGGAAAACAGTATGGAGTTTCCTTAGGATTCTAAAAATAGAAGTACCCTATGACCCAGCAATTACACACCTAAGTATTTACCCCAAAGATACAGATGTAGTGAAAGAAGGGACATATGCACCCCAATGTTCATAGCAACAATGTCCACAGTATCAAAACTGGGGAAGGAGCCAAGATGTCCTTAGGCAGATGAATAAGTAAATAGTGTGTGGTTTATATATACAATGGAATATTACTCGGCCATAAGTCAGATTAATATGTATTGTTTACATCAACATGAATGGAACTGGAGGATATTATGCTGAGTGATGTAAGTCAAGCAGAGAAAGACAATAATATGACATATGACACATATGAGTTTCATTCATATGTGGAATATAAAGAATATGCAGAGGACAATAGGGGAAGGGAGGGAAAAACTGAATGGGAAGAAATCAGAGAGGGAGACTGACAATGAGAGACTCTTGACTCAGGAAACAGAGACTTGCAGATAAGGTGGTGGGTGGGAGTTGGGGTAACTTGGTGATGGACATTAATGAATGTATGGGATGTGAGGAACATTGGGTGTTTTATGCAAGAAATATATCATTGAACATTTTTCCAAAGCCTATCGATGTACTATATGTTGGCTAATTGAAATTAAATTAAAAAAAAATGAAAAGAAAATAGGGGCAGAAGTCGTGAGAGATGTTTCCCTACAGAAGATATCCAGATGGCGACCAGACACATGAAAAGATGCCCATCATCACTCATCATCAGGGGAAGGTAACTGAAAAGTTCAATGTGATATCACCTTACACCTCTCAGAATGGCAAAAACGAAAAACACATTAAAAGTCTTTTATAGGAAGTAGGAGGAGGCACCATTTCAACCTGTACCCTAAAGTGAGCTGATTACCTACCAAAGAACTCCGAACACCCATGAAATCAGCCTGAGATCAGAATTATACACATCTGGAACTCTACAGGAGCAGAAGACGCCAGTGGCAGGTAAAGCAGACTGGGACCATCGGACTGATATCTGAAGATAAACAAAAGGGGGAGGGAGCCACCAGAGGTCACCGATTGGAAAGTAATACCCCAACACGAGAGTGCTCTGCGTCTGGGGACCAGCATTAACTTGAAGTCTGGTTGAAAGCGCTCAAAACACAAAGAGCAAAGGATCATGGGGGGTAATAGTGGAAACCTGGGCGGTTAGGGTCAGGGACCTAAGTCCCCAGACCCAGGACAGCCTCCACTAGCGCTGAGCCAGAGAGAGTGCGGCGGAGAAATCAGGTCTCCGTCCCTGAGCCGCCAGTGCACCTGAACGCCAGTGCGCCCAAGAACAAGTGGAGCCTGGCCAGACGGCAATCCTGAAACGCACGTGTCCCACACCCTCCCTTGGGATAGGTGCTCATAGGTGCTAGCCTGGAGCTCTGGCATCCGGAAAAAACAGACATTCCCAGCCGGGGACAGTGGGAAAATCTCAGTGTGCGATCTGTGCGTGGAACCTCTCTGGCGGTCTGGAGCTGCCTAGACAGTGACTGCTGCCCTGGTTTTGGGTACAATGAGGAGCTCCTGCATCCCCAGGGACAGTGACTCAGAACCGACTCAGCCAGCAGCTTTTCCAAAACATTCTGGGGCTTCTCTCTGAGAGGGAGGTTGGGGTGCAGTTTGCTCTCCTCTAAACCTCCAAAAACCATCAAAAACTGTCGAGGCAAGAGAAAGCAGATGAAAGAACATAAAAACCCCCAGAGAACAAAAGGCTGAAAAAAACAGTTTCCTCAGAGCTCACCCCCTTGAGGGGAGTGGGAGGACCTAACTCAGGGAACATCATTGTCTGAAAACCCACGTGGCAGGCCCCTCCCCCAGAAAACCAACCAGGAAGGAAGAAAAAAAAAAAGACTACAAGAGAACAACCACCACTACTTCATAAATACAACTTTTATTTTTAACTCTTTACCAATATTCTGGTTCTTTTTTTTTATACATACAGATAATTTTTTAACCTATTTACCATCACACTGAGATGTCCAGTACATCAAATTCTTTAATAACCTTCTAACCTGAACTTTTTGATACATACACCCGTGTTTTTCTTTTGCTTTTCTATTTTTTAATTCTTTTTTTATTTTAACTTAGTTTAGTCTAGTTCATTCTTTTTTAATTTTTATTTTCTACTATACATATAGAGTTAAACTTCAAGGTAATCCCCTTTCCCCAATCAATGCTACCCCTATAGGCAAACCAGTTTCTAATCCCCCTGTAACTTAGGAAAGTTGAGTCCCTTAAGAAAAACATCAAGATACCTTCAGGAAGAATCAAAATAAACTTCCTCACCCACACTGAGAATTTATAACCACTCTCCCAATTTTTCCTTCTGTCAGTGTTTCTATGAATTTGTGTTTGTCCTGATAATATATAAATCTTATACTTGGGGTTCTTTCTGATGAGGTTCTTCCCTTTTTTTTTTTTTTTGCTTATATATATATATTTTTTCTCTTGTCATCTACTTTTACCAGTCTTTTAGTTTGTCTGTTTTTGTTTGTATACTTCATAAATCTTACCTTGTGGCCCATTTGGGCAGAGCCTTCTCTTTTATCTTCCCTTTTTTTCCTATCTCTCTCTCTCTCTCTCTCTATTTTCCTTTTTTCTTTCCCCCTTTTTTTCTTTCTTCTTCTCTATTTCTTTTTCTTTTCTTTTTTCTCTCATTTGGTTGGGGAATGCTGATTGCACAGAAGCGTTCCAGGGTGCATTGTCTGCACCACAATCGATAAGTCCAGCTGCATCTGTTTAGTCATCCCTTACCAAAATGACTAGGAGGAGGAATACCCAACAGAAGAAAAATACAGAGGATGGGCCTTCTGCAACAGAGCTAATGGCTATCGACATAGACAATATGTCAGAAAAGGAATTCAGACTAACAATTATCCAGGCAATAGCTAGTTTGGAGAAAGCCATGGATGACCAAACAGAATTGATTAGGGCAGAACTGAAAGCCACCAGGGATGATGTTCAAAATGCTCTTAATGAGCTCCAATCTAATCTAAATTCTCTAAAAGCTAGGGTAACTGAGACAGAAGATAGAATTCATGATCTAGAGAACAAACAGATAGAGAGGAAGGATCAGGAGAAAGCCTGGAGCAAACAGCTCAGAAGCCACGAAAACAGAATCAGGGAAATAAACGATGCCATGAAACGTTCCAACGTATTGGAATCCCTGAAGGGGAGGAAAAAGAAAGAAGTCTAGAAGATATGGTGGAAGAAGTTGTCTATGAAAATTTTCCCAATTTCACGAATGGAAACAACATTCATGTACTAGAGGAAGAGAGATTTCCTCCCAAGATTCTAGATTCTCGAACGTCCTCATGACACCTTATAGTTATAATGAGGAATTATGTTTCACGACAGACCCTCTTAAAAGCAGCTAGCACAAAGAAGCTCCTTATGTACAGAGGTAAGCCCATTAGAATAACGTCAGACCTTTCCACAGAGACCTGGCAAGCCAGGAAGGGCTGGCAAAATATATTCAGAGTACTAAATGAGAAGAACATGCAACCAAGAATACTCTATCCAGCAAGACTGACATTTAAAATGGATGGAGAGATAAAGAGTTTCCAAGACCAGCAAGGCTTAAAATACTATGCAACCACCAAGCCGACACTGCAGGAAATATTAAGGGGGGTCCTATAAAAGAGAAAAAATCCTAAGAATATCATTGAACAGAAATATAGAAACAATCTACAGACAGAAAGACTTCAAAGGCAACACAATGTCAATAAAAACCTATCTCTCAATAATCACTCTCAATGTGAATGGCCTAAATGCGCCCATAAAACGACACAAGGTTGCAGATTGGATAAAACGACAGGACCCATCCATATGTTGTCTACAAAGAGACCCATTTTGAACCTAAGGATACACCCAGACTGAAAGTGAAGGGATGGATAAGAATCTTTCATGCCAACGGGCCTCAAAAGAAGGCCGGGGTAGTGATTCTCATATCAGATAAATTAGATTTTAAGCTAAAGACTGTAGTCAGAGATACAGAAGGACACTACATAATTCTTAAAGGGACTATCCGCCAAGATGATCTAACAATTGTGAATATCTATGCCCCCAATATGGGAGCACCCAATTACATAAGAAAACTATGAATCAAGATAAAGAGTCATATTGATATGAATACAATAATAGTAGGAGATCTTAATAGGCCTCTCTCAGAAATAGACAGATTATCGAAACAGAAAACTAATAAAGAAATAAGAGCATTGAATGAAACATTGGACCAGATGGACCTCATCGACGTATACAGAACATTCCACCCTAAAAAAACAGAATACTCATTCTTCTCAAGTGCACATGGAACCTTCTCCAGAATAGACCACATACTGGGTCACAAAGCAGGACTCAACCGATACCAAAAGACTGACATTATTCCCTGCATATTCTCAGATCACAATGCTTTGAAACTGGAACTCAATCACAAGGAAAAGTTCATAAGGAACTCAAACACATGGAAGCTAAAGACCAACTTGCTTAAGAATGCTTGTAAGTCAATCGGAGAAAGACAACTATCATATGATCTCTCTGATGTGAGGACATGGAGAAGCAACATGGGGGGGTAGGGGGATAGGAGAAGAATACATGAAACAAGATGGGATTGGGAGGGAGACAAACCATAAATGACTCTTAATCTCACAAAACAAACTGGGGGTTGCTGGGGGGAGGTGGGATTGGGAGAGGGGGAGGGGGCTATGGACATTGGGGAGGGGAGGCGAACCATAAGAGACTATGGACTCTGAAAAACAACCTGAGGGTTTTGAAGGGTCAGGGGTGGGAGGTTGGGGGAACAGGTGGTGGGTGATGGGGAGGGCACGTTTTGCATGGAGCACTGGGTGTTGTGCAAAAAGAATGAATACTGTTACGCTGAAAAAAATAAATAAAAAAAAAATAAAAATAAAAATTAAAAAAAAAAAAATTATACCAAAAAAAAAAAAAAAAAAAAAAAAGAATGCTTGTATCAACCAGAAGATCAAAGATGAACTTAAACAATTCATGGAAACCAATGAGAATGAAGACACTTCAGTCCAAAACCTATGGGATACAGCAAAGGCGGTTCTAAGGGGGAGATACATAACCATCCAAGCCTCCCTCAAAAACATTGAAAAATCCAGAATACACAAGCTGTCTCTACACCTTAAAGAACTGGAGAATCAACAACAAATCAAACCAACTCCACATGCAAGAAGGGAAATAATCAAGATTAGAGCAGAGATCAATGAGGTAGAAACCAGAGATACAGTAGAACGTACCAATGAAACTAGAAGCTGGTTTTTTGAAAGAATCAATATGATCAATAAACCATTGGCCACACTAATCCAAAAGAAAAGAGAGAAAGCCCAAATTAATAAAATTATGAATGAAAAGGGAGAGATCACCAAGGAAATAGAAACAATCATCAGAAATTATTACCAACAGTTATATGCCAATAAGCTAAGCAACCTAGATGAAATGGATGCATTCCTTGAAAACTGCAAAATCCCAAAATTGAACCAGGAAGAAATTGACAACCTGAATAGACCGATATCTAGTAACGAGATTGAAGCAGTGATCAAAAACCTCCCAAAACACAAGAGCCCAGGACCTGATGGATTCCCTTGGGAATTCTACCAAACTTTCAAAGAAGAAATAACACCAATTTTCCTGAAGCTGTTCCAAAAAATTAAAGCAGAGTGACAACTTCCAGACTCTTTTTATGAAGCCAGCATTACCGTGATCCCCAAACCAAGCAAAGACCCTACCAAAAAGGAGAATTTCAGACCAATATCACTGATGAATATGGATGCAAAGATTTTCAACAAGATCCTAGCAAACAGGATCCAGCAGCACATTAAAAAGATTATCCACCATGACCAGTGGGATTCATCTCTGTGTTGCAAGGTTGGTTCAACATTCGCAAATCAATCAATGTGATAGAACAAATCTATAAGAGAAGAGAGAAGAACCACATGGTCCTCTCAATTGATGCAGAAAAAGCATTTGACAAAATCCAGCATCCGTTCCTGATGAAAACGCTTCAAAGTATAGGGATAGAGGGAACATTCCTGAACTTCATAAAATCTATCTAATTTGGGATTTTCTTTTTTCCACTGTATATATTTTTGAAAAGAAAGGAGATCCTTCTTATGCTGTTCTTGGGAATGCTAGTTGGTGCAGTCACTTTGGAGATTACTTAAGAAATTAAAAATAGAGCTTCCCTATGACCCTGCAATTGCACTACTGTATATTTACTCCAAAGATACAGATGCAGTTAAAAGAAGGGCCATAGTTACACTAATGTTCATAGCAGCAATGGCCACAGTCACCAAACTATGGAAAGAGTCAGGATGCCCTTCAACAGATGAATAGATAAAGAAGATATGGCCCATATACACAGTAGAATATTTTGCCCCCATCAGAAAGGATGAATACCCAAATTTTGCATCAACATGTATGGGACTGGATGAGATCATGCTGAGTGAAATAAGTCAAGCAGAGAGAGTGAACTATCATATGGCTTCACTTACTTGTGGAACATAAGGAATAACACTGAGGACATTAGGGGAAGGAAAGGAAAAGTGAATTGAGGGAAATTGGAAGGGGAGATGAACCATGAGGGACTGTGGACTCTGAGAAGCAAACTGAGGTATTTTGAGGGAAGGGGGAAGGGGGTTGGGTGAGCCTGGTGGTGGATATTAAGGAGGGCACATATTGCTTGGAGCACTGGGTGTGGTGCATAAAAAATGAATCTTGGAACACTGAGAAAAATAAAATAAATTCCAAAAAAATAAATAAAATAAAAGTAAAAATTTAGGAGCACGATGGTGGCTCAGTCAGTAAGCATCAAAGTCTTGATTTTATCTCAGGTCATGATCTCAGGTTCATGAGACCAAGCCCCACAATGGACTCCATGCTCAGTGCAGTCTGAAAATTCCTTCTCTCCTTTTAACTTTTCCCCTTACTATTCCCTTTCATATGTCCATTCATGAGAAGTAAATTTCACTGTTTTTATACCATTTTTCATGGTAATATTTTCATGGTAATTTTTTGGGTAGAGCAGAAATAGAAGAAAGACTCTTTATTTGGAGTTTTAAACAATCACCTAAGGTTTCATTCCTGTGACAACTTTTAAATTTTGAGATAACATTTTATATTAAATTAACTGTTTAGATGTGTGCACAATAAGCATTTTATACACCCAGGTGATATATTTGGTGCTAAATAACCAGAGACTTAGGTACCTCCAGGACCTAAGATCATTGTGTTTCTTACTGTTTCTTACTGTTCACAAAACACCAATATGAGCAACATAGACCCTGGTAAAAGATTTATAAAAGCAAGGGGAAATTTTATATTCAAAATATTATCACCTTGACCTATGGCATTAGAACTTGTAAGTGATTGTTTCCCACAATTTTGAGATCATTGAAAAGATTTAAGAATCATGGTTTTGACTTTTGTTGGTGTATATTTTCATAATTATCCTACAACGTTAGAAGCAACAATCCATGATGGCTTTATTTTCTGATTTTGTTACATAATATATGAAGTGATTGCAAGTCAAATTAACGTTGTTGTTGTTAACAAAAATAACAATTAGACAATCAATCAATCAAACAAACAAAAAAACTTTTCTGGGTCACAAGCCATCTCAACCTCCTCAGTAATTTAGTAAAATTCTCAATCAACTCACAGAGCTACTGATTCACACTTAGGATAGTTTCTATTATCAAATAACTTCTTTAGTTACCACGGGTTATTCATATTTTCTTTTTCTTATTGAGCTGAATACAAATAGCTTTTGCAAAAGAGCGATTTTTGCAAAAGAGTATATTTTACATTTTCAAATTTATTGTCAACTCACTTTTGTAGTTGTGTTATGAGTTTTACTTTTCACTTTCTAGGCATATGTATTTTATTCAACTAGTTAAATTTCCATAAGCATTTGTTGTTCTTTAGCTATCTACATAGTAAAACTAATATAAATATTTTAAATGTATCAATGTTCTTACTTTAAGTATGTAACTTTTTCTAACATATTTATGAATAACTCCATCAAAGTATGAAGTTTAAATTAAAAAAAAATACGAGGTACAAAATATATAGTCAAAAACCAGACCATGACTAGAAGCAGAATTATGAACCACATATGAACCACAGTCTACAGAATCTGGCACCAAAAGCCAGATTGTTGCAAGTCAGACTAATAAGAAGTCAGGCCAATGATCCCTAGTAACAACCCAGGAAGCCAAACAATAAACCCAATAACAATCAGACGTGAGTGTGAACTTCATTAATAACTGAGAGCTTCTTTATTTATTTTTCCTGCTTCCAATTTTGGACTGGCCAGAAAAATCCAAATATGTACCTTTGGCTTAACCTCAACCTCTACATGGCAATAGACTCCAATCAGCATATTCTTGAAGCACTTCCTTGTTCCTTTTTTTTTCTTTTCTTTTATTAAGTTTCCCCACTTTTCTATCTAACCTTAATAATTTGCCAAATAGAAGTGATAGTTGTTGACTTCCTTGTGAAAACAAGTTTTTAATAAATAAATTTTACTTGTGCTTGTTTGGTGAATCCTAGCTATTTCCACAAATAATAGCATGGATGGATTAAAATAAACATCTTCCTTTTCTTATGAAACTCATAAAAACTATTTCTAATTCAACTAAATATCCAGAAAAAATATTCTTGGAGCAAAATATGCTGGATATTTAAGCAAAATTTTCTTGGATTAAATTCACGAATAATTTTTTGAATCTAAATTTTATGTTTGCACATATCAAATTCCAACACTGTTATTAGTATTTAAGACAAAGGAAACATTTATGTCATCATACAGGAAGATTACCAATGTTAGTAAGAAATTATGGAACAAATAACTTCATTGTTTCTTAAATCTAGTTTGTGGAGGTAATTTCTGACATCTCAGAAGATGATATTAACCACCTGCTTCAAGACAGAGATAGGAATTACTGACTTCTGAGAATTTACAGTACAACAACCAGCATCTCCAAGTGTAAGTCATAGCCAGAGTCCTGGGTCTTTTCCTGGAGATGAGCTTACAAAAGGGATGGCTTAGAGAATGAAGACATAATGTAGGTATGAGTGGAGATAGGTAGGGCACTTGGGTGAAATGGATGAACATACTTGGGCAAACACTCTGGGTCCAGCTTTTATTTTGTTGCGTTGTTAATTCCTAAGATAATTTCTTTATAATTTGTCTCTTTCTTTCTCTCATTCTGTTTTATCTTGCTAAAGGTTTATGTAAATTATAGTCTTAAAATTACTTTCATATATATAAATCACATGCTGCAAATATGCATGTAAAATATGTAACATATTGCAAATATGTATAGCATATTATCTATATATTATTCTATATGTTTATATAATATATGTAATAATATATATTTGTATGCATTATTAAACATTATGTATAAATTATATAATACTTTAAACACTAAATATATGTAATATATTTGTAATATATATAATATATAATCTAAATATATAGATATGTATGTATTTTATTTTATGTATAAAATAAAATGTGTGGTTAAATAATATATGCCTTAGTTTTATTTAATTTCTCTTTCTTATATGGAACAGCATTGTTCAATATGGTAGCCACAACGTATCATTGGCTATTGAGCAATTGATATGTGCACACTCCAAATTGATACACACTGTAAGTATAAAATAAGCATTGGGTGTAGAAAAGATAGTATAAAAATCTGAAATATTGGGATGTCTGGGTGGCTCAATTGGTGGAGAAATTGTCTTCAGCTTGTTCATGATCCCAAGATTCTGTTAACAAGTTTTGCATCTGGCTCCCTGCTCAATGAGGACCCTGCTTCTCTCTCTGCCTGCTGCTCCCCCTGCATGTACTCTTGCTTTTGCTCTCTGACTCTCTGATAAACAAACAAATATAAATAAATAAATAAATCTTTTTTAAAAAAATCTAAAATAAATCAGTAAATAATATTATTTCCTTATACATTATAATGAAAATATTTAGATAAAAAATAAATAAAATTTATTTTTAAAATTATTTTCAGTTTTCAAAATGTTATTTTAAGCATTTCAATAGAAAATTTAACAGTAGTGGGAGGAGTTAAGATGACAGACTAGTAGGGAGATCCTATGCTCACCTTGTCCCAGGAATACAGTTAGATAAATATTATATCACTCTGAAAATGCAAGAAATTGATCTAAGGACTAAGGGAACAAACTGCACAACTAGAGAGAAAAAAGAAACCATGCCATGGAAGATAGAAAAGACAGAGAACTGATTTGGGGAAGAAAAGAATTGCTGGTGATTTTGAGGGAAAGGAACCTTGATTATGGAGAAAAGAGAAAAAGAGAAAGAGAGCAGCGTTCAAGGGATTGGACAAGAAACACACTTCCACAAAACTATTGCCTAGGAAAATGAAATTGCCTGATTATATTAACCTTTTACAGACTAGAGCTCAAAGACTGAAGTTTTCAAAGTCTATGTCATCGCTGGTGTGGAGCCTATCAGAAGGCAATGCTTTTGTGGAGGAGGGCAGAGGTCTGGGAACAAGCAGTGTGGTCTAAGTATCCCACCTACTGGGAGAGAGAGTTCACCTGCATGGGACAGGTGGCACTTCATCTCGGGGCACAAAAAAGCTGGTGGGCACCATTGAACTTTCCTGTTCATTAGCATAAGAACAGAGAAAACTGCTGAGAGTGTCTAACTTGGGCACTGGCTTTTTACTACACTTCACCATAAACTCGAAACTTCTGCACATTTGTGCAACTTCCATGGGACAAACTTGCACCAGCCGCAGTGTGGTGAGATCCTCCCTCAGAGGATCAAGTTTCTGCACCTTGCAGAGTCCCTAAAATTTGGAGTAAAGAAACCCAGTTGACATGCTTGAGATAAAACAAAGGAGCAGGGTGGCTCAGTTAGTTTAGTGTTTGACTTCTGCTCAAGTCATGGTCCAAGGGTTCTGGGATCAAGTCCTGCATCAGTCTCCTTGTTCAGTGGGCAGCCTGCTTCACCCTCTGCCTGCCACTCCTCCTGCTTGTGCTCTCTTTTTCTCTTAAAAATACATAAATAAAATCTTTATAAAAATAAATTTAAAAAGCACAGGAACACTATACTGTTAGGTGGGCAGTTGCTTGGGCACAAACAGGGTAGGGATCTGAGAGGTGTCTGTGACATGCCAGGGGAGATTGATTGCTTTTCTGTGTGGGCTTCTTGATTACAACAGGCACAAACCTCAAACCCCAGGATGAGAAAGCAGGCTGATACCATTTCTTTCTTGACCATTAACATGGATTGACTTTAGTGATCAGTGCAGAACCCACAGTGGTCTTGAAATGATTACAAAAAACCCCACCGCCCTGAACTCTGCAGGTGTTTCTGAATTAATACAAGTGTCCCTGAGATTCAGAGCAACATCAGTCCTGACTCCCAGAAGGAAACCACAAACCCTACACCAAGTCTGATGACCATGGAATGCTGCAGAACTAGAACTCTAGGGGAAATAGGAGCTAGACGCTTTTAACAAGCAGACCAAAACACATCTAGTTAAAACTAATGACATTGTGGACAAGATCCAAACACTATCCACTTTAGTCAAGGAGAAACTCTGCATAGGACTGAGCTGAAGAAAAGACCAGCCAAAACACAACAGCACAGTTAACACAGTTTATACTGGAAAAACTTCCATAAGTCCCAGGTCCTGTACAGTATATGATCATTTTTTTATTAATTTTTAAATTTTTAGCAAATATATAATGCATTTTTATCCCCTGGGGCACAGGTCTGTGAATCGCCAGGTTTACACACTTCACAGCACTCACCATAGCACATACCCCCCCCCAATGTCCATAACCCCACCACCCTCTCCCTCCCCACCCCACAACCCTCAGTTTGTTTTGTGAGATTAAGAGTCTCTTATGGTTTGTCTTCCTCCCGATCCCATCTTCTTTCATTTAATCTTTTCCTACCCCCCAAACACCCCAGGTTGCGTCTCCACTTCCTCATATCAGGGAGACTATATGATCGTTTCTTAATA
This sequence comes from Meles meles, assembly GCF_922984935.1. Classification (NCBI taxonomy): domain Eukaryota; kingdom Metazoa; phylum Chordata; class Mammalia; order Carnivora; family Mustelidae; genus Meles; species Meles meles. The sequence goes on along the minus strand of NW_025721582.1, from coordinate 331,601 downwards.
TAGCCATTACTCTCAGGAGCAAGTAAAACAATGAACTTTCCTATCACAAAGGAGCGTGAGACCTATAAAAATGCCAAGATGGAGGAATTAATCTCAAAGAAAGATCAAAGAAAATGTTATCACCAAGGATCTAATCAAAACAGATATAAGTAATATGCCTGAACCAGAATTTAAAACAACAATCATAAGGCTACTACCTGGGCTTGAGAAAAGCAAAGAAGACCTGAGGGTGTCCCTTACCATAGAGATACAAGACCTAAAACCAAGCCAGGACAAAATAAAATATATTATAACCAAGTTGCAAAATTGACTGGTTGTATTGACCACAAGGAGAGAAGAAGCAGAGAAACAAATAAGTAATATGGAAGGAAAAATATGTAAAATAATGAAGCTGATAAGAAGAGGGAAATATTGCATCAAAAATGTAGACATAGAGGGCTCCTGGGTGGCTCAGTGGGTTAAAGCCTCTCCCTTTGGCTTGAGTCATGATCCCAGGGTCCTGGGACTGAGCCCCGCATTGGGCTCTCTGCTGAGCAGGGAGCCTGCTTCCTCCTCTTTCTCTGACTGCCTCTCTGCCTACTTGTGATCTCTTCTGCCAAATAAATAAATAAAATCTTTTTAAAAATGTAGACTTAGGGAACTAAACAACTCGGAAAGGCATATTGACATTCACGTCATAGGATTCCCAGAAGAAGAGAGGGAAAAAGGTCATTAGATTTATTTGGAAAATTAAAGCTAAAAACTTCCCTAATCTGTGAAAGAAACAGACATCCAAATCCAAAAAAACACTGAAAACTCGCATAAAACAAGCAAACAACAACAATAAAACAACAACAAAAACATTTTAAAAAGTGTTAAGACCTATTCTTCTCAAACTTTTCAAAAAATAGAATCTAAAGGAAGACTTCTAAACTCATTCTATGAGGCGAGCATTATCTTCATTCCAAAAACCAAAGACCCTGCTAAAAAGGAGAATTATAGGCCAATATCCCAATGAACCTGGATGCAAATTCTCAAAAAGACTAGTAAATCAAATCCAAAAGTACATTAAAAGGATTAATTACTCATGGGTCGCCAGAGCCATCTCAGTCAGTTGAGTGTCTAACTTGATTTTGTGTGTCCTGAGATCAAGCCCCCTGTAAGGCTCCATGTTTAGAACAGAATCTGCTTCTTTCATCTTCTTCTTCTGCCCTTATCCCTGCTCTCTGTCTCTCTCTATCTCTGTCTCTCTAAAAATGAACAAACAAAATACTTATTAAAAATAATTTTTCATGATGACCAAGGGGAATTTATTCCAGTGCTTCAAGTGTGGTTAAAGATTCACACATCAAACAAAATACATCACATTAATAAAAGAAAGGATGAGAACTATATGTTCCTCCCAATACATGCAGAAAAAGCATTTGACAAAGTATAGCATCCATTCTTGGTTAAAACAAACAAAGTAACAAAGTTGAGCTAGAGAAAACATACCAAAGCATCATAAAGGCCATATACAAAAGACCCACTGGTAATATCATATTCAATGGGGATAAACACGAGCTTTTCCTCTGTGGAAGACAGGGATATCTACTCTCACCATTGTCATTTAACATAATACTGGTTGTCCTAGCTTCAGCAATTAAATAACAAAAAGAAATAAAAGTAATCAGGGGCGCCTGGGTGGCTCAGTGGATTAAGCCGCTGGCTTCGGCTCAGGTCATGATCTCAGGGTCCTGGGATCGAGCCCCGCATCAGGCTCTGCTCCGCAGGGAGCCTGCTTCCTCCTCTCTCTCTCTGCCTGCCTCTCTGCCTACTTGTGATCTCTCTCTCTGTCAAATAAATGAATAAAATCTTTAAAAAAAAAGAAATAAAAGTAATCCAAACTGGCAGGGAAGAAGGAAAATTTCATTATTCACAGATGACATACTAATCTATGTAGGAAACCTAAGACTCCACCAAAGAAATATTAGAACTAACAAAAATTCATTGAAGTCAGAGGACACAAAGTCAACATATAGAAATCTGTTGTATTGCTATATATCAACCATGAAGCAGTAGAAAGAGAAATTAATCAATCTTATTTACAATTTCACTAAAAACTATAAGATGCCTAGAAATAAATCAGTCAAAGAGGCAAAATATCTGTACTCTGAAAACTATAGAACATTTACAGAAGAAATTAAAGATGGCACAAAGAAATGGAAAGAGAAAAACATTCTATGCTCATGGATTGGAAGAAAAAATATTGTTAAATTGTCTATACTATCCAAAGCTATCTACACATTTAATGCTGTCCCTATCAAAACAACACCAGCATTTTTCATGAAGCTGGAACAAACAATTCTAAAATTTGTATGAAACCAGAGAAGACCCAAAGTGACTTATTCCTTCATTAAATCTTAAGTGTAGAATGATATGGGAGTATCTACGTACCTAATTCTTTTAAATTATATAATATATAAACCTACATTCAGGTAACATCTTTCCTTAAGGTATGTGATTTTCCTTTGTCATGCAGAATGTTTTTATCGTGATAAAGTCTCAATAGTTCATTTTGGCTTTTGTTTCCTTTGCCTTTGGAGAAGTGTCTAAAGGGAAATTTTTGTGGCTAAGTTCCAAGAGCTTTCTTATATTTTAATGGATTTCTGTCTCATATTTAGGACTTTTGTCCATTTTTAACTTATCTTTGTGTATGGTGCAAGAGAATGGTCCAGTTTCATTCCTCTGCTTGTGGCTGTCCAATTCTCCAGACATTTATTGAAGCAACAGTTCTTTTCCATTGGATATTTTTTCCTGCTTTGTTGAAGATTACTTGACCATAGACTTGAGGTTCCATTTCTGTTTTTTTGTTGTTGTTGTTCTTGTTGTCTTTTGTTTGTTTGTTTTTTTCTGTTCTATGGATTTATGTGTCTGTTTTGGTGCCAGTACCATACTATCTTCATGACTAAATATTTGTAATACTTCTTGAATTCCAGAATTTTGATGCCTCTAGCTTGGGTTTCCTTTTTCATCATTCTATTTCCTATACAGGGTCGTTTCTGATTCTCTACAAATTTTAGAATTTTCTGATTCTATACACATTGTATAATTGTTTGCTCCAGCTCTGTGAAAAATGCTGGTAGTATTTTGATAGGGATACCATTGAATATGTAGATTGGTTTAGATAGCATAGACATTTTAACAGTATTCTTTTCAATCCGTGAGCAAAGATTTTTTTTTCCATTTCACTGTCTTCCTTAATTACTTTCATGAGTGTTCTATAGGTTTGAGAATAAAGATCCTTTACCTCTTTGGTTATGTTAATTTCTAGGTAATTTATGATTTTTAGTGCAATTGTAAATGGACCAGCTCCTAAATTTCTCTTTCTTCCATCTCATTGTTAACATATAGAAATGGAACTGATTTATGTGCATTGATTTTGTGTCCTGCCACAGTGCTGAACTGCTGTATGAGTAATAGAAATTTTGAGGTAGAATCTTTTGTGTTTTCCACATGAAGTATCATGTCACCCATGAAGACTTCAAGAGTTTGACTTTTCTTTACCAATTTGAATGTTGTTGTTGTTGTTTTATAACTTATTTCTGTTGACTGCTGAGGCTAGGATTTCTAGTACTATGTTGAAAACCAGTGGTGTGAGTGGGCATCCTGTCCTATTCCTGACCCTAGGGGAAAAGCTTTCATTTATCTCCATTGAAAATTATTTTCACTATGGGCTTCATGTAGGTGGCTTCTTGTTATTGAAATAAAACAGTAAACAAAACTAAACAGCAACCTAAGGGATGGGAGAAAATATTTTCAAATGGCATATCAGATAAAGGGCTGCTATCCAAGATATATAAAGAACTTCTCAAACTCATACCCCAGAAACAAATAATCCAGTCAAGAAATGGGCAGATGATATCAACAGACATTGCTCAAAAGAAGACATACAAATGGCCAGCAGACACATGAAAAAATGCTCATCATCTGTCATAAGGGAAACATGAATCAAAACAGCAATGAGATAACACTTAACACCAGTCAGAATGGTAAAAATTAACAAGACAGGAAGCAATGAGGTAAAGATGTGGGTAAAGAGGAACCCTCTTACATTGTTTTTTAGATGCAATCTGGTACAGCCACTATGGAAAACAGAATGGAGGTTCTTCAAGAACTTAAAAATAAGGTTACACCATGCCCCCATCAATTGCACTACTAGGTATTCACTCCAAAGACACAGATGTACTGAAAAAAAGGGCAGCTGCACCCCAATGTTCATAACAGCAGTGTCCACAATAGCCAAACTGTGAAAGTAGCTGAGATGCCCATTGACAAATGAATGGATGAAGAAGATGTGGTATTATTTATATACAATGGAATATTACTCAGCCATCAGAAATGATTATTTACCCCTCCATTGACATGGATGGACCTGGAGGGTATTACGCTAAGTGAAATAAGTCACTCAGAGAAAGTGACATCATATGATGTCACTCAGAGAAAGTGACATCATATGATGTCACTCAGAGAAAGTGACATCATATGATGTCACTCAGAGAAAGTGACATCATATGATGTCACTCATATGTGGAATATAAGAAAAAGTGTAGAGGATTATCAGAGAAGGGAGGGAAATCTCAATGGGAAGAAATCAGTGAGGGAGACAAAGCTTGAGAGACTCAGCTGTGGGAAACTGAGCGTTGTTGAAGAGGAGATGGGAGGAGGGGATTGGGTAGCTGGGGGATGGGCATCAGAGAGGGCATGTGATGTGATAATCACTGGGTGTTATATGCAATTGATGAATTATTCAACACTACATCTGAAACTAATGATGTAATATGTGTTGGGTAATTGATTTAAAAATGATATAAGTGATTTTGAAATTATGGGTGGAAGCATATGAGAATAGTCCTGTGTTTGACTTATTTAACAGTGTATAGAGCATTCCACTTGCAACATCCTTTTTCATTAATATAGAGATGTCTGTTAAACTATGCATAGAAACAATGGAAGACCATTCCATGCTCATGGATCAGAAGAATAAACATTTTTATAATGTCTATACTGCACAGAGCAATCTATACTTTCAATGCCAACCCAATCAAAATTCCACTGGCATTATAAAAAGAACTGGAACAAGCAATCCTAAAATTGTATGGAAGCAGAAGAGACCCTGAATTGCTAAGGAAATGTTGAAAAAGAAAAACAAACCTGGGGGCATCATGTTTCCTGATTTCAATCTTTACTACAAAGCTGTGATCAATAAGAGAACATGGTACTGGCACAAAAACAGACACATAGACCCATGAAACAGAGGAGAGAGCCCAGATATTGATCCTCAACTCTTTGGTCAAATAACCTTCGACAAAGCAGGAAAAAATATACAGTGGAAAAGACAGTTTCTTCAATTTATGGTGCTGGGAAAATTGAACAGCAACATGTGGAAGGATGAAACTCTACCATTCTCTTACACCATACACAAATATAAACTCAAAATGTATAAAAGACCTCAGCATGAGGCATGAATCCATCAGAATCCTAGAGGAGAACATTGGCAGTAACTTCTTCGACATCAGCCCCAGCGACTTCTTTCAAGATATGCCTCCAAAGTCAAAGGAAACAAGAGTGAAAATGAACTTTTGGGACTTCATCAAGATCAAAAGCGTCTGCACATCAAATGAAACAGTCAACAAAATAAAGAGTCAACCCAAGAAATGGAAGATAGTCGCAAATGACAGTACAGACAAAGGGCTGATATCCAAGATCTATAAAGAACTCCTCAAAGTCAACACTCAAAAAAGAGATCATCATCTCAAAAAATGGGCAGACAACATGAACAGACATTTCGCCAATGAAGACATACAAATGGCTATCAGACACATGAAAAAGTGTTCATCATCACTGGCCATCAGGGAGACTCAAATCAAAGCCACATTAAGATACCACCTCACACCAGTTAGAATGGCCATAATTAAAAAGACAATAAACAAGTGTTGGAGAGGGTGTGGAGAAAGGGAAACACTCTTACACTGTTGGTGAGAATGCAAGATGGTGCAGCCACTTTGGAGAACAGTGTGGATATTCTTTAGGAAATTAAAAATAGAGCTTCCCTATGACCCTGCAATTGCACTATTGGGTATTTACCCCAAAGGTACAGATGTAGTGAGAAGAAGTGTCATCTGTAACCCAATATTCATAGAAGCAATGGCCACAGTCACCAAACTGTGGAAAGAAACAAGATGTCATTCAATGGACAAATGGATAAAGAAGATATGGTCCATATATATTATGGAGTATTATGTCTCCATCAGAAAGGATGATCAACATGAATGGGACTGGAAGAGTCTATGCTGAGTGAAATAAGTCAAGCAGAGAGAGTCAATTATCATATGATTTTGCCTATTTGTGGAGCATAAGGAATAACATAAAGAACATGGAGAGATGGAGAAAAGAAGGAAGTTGGCGAAATTGGAGGGGGTGATGAACCATGAGAGACTGTTGACTCTGAGAAACAACGTGTGTGTTTTGGAGGGGAGGAGTGTGGGGGGTTGTGTGAGCCTGGTGGTGGGTATTATGGAGGACAGGTATTGCATGGAGCACTGGGTGTGGTGCTAAACCATGAATTCTGGAACACTGAAAAGAAATAAAACAACAACAATGACAACAAAAACTTTGCATAGAGGCATATTGGAATATCATTGTGCTTCACATAAAAAATGAAAAAAAAAAACAGAAAAGAAACATGGGGCCAAATTATTTGCTATTTTGCTATTTCACTTTTGCTGCTGATCCTATGTTAATATTTTCTAGGAATGGCAATTTGTGAAATAGTTTTATTCCAGAAGGGCGGAGTAATTGTTATCTTTGTCTCCATTGACTTCCTTAATTGGTATCAGCCCATAGTAAATCTGTTTGTAATTACAACAATTGGTCTATAATAATTTAATATTTTTAGTGATTTTCATTCTATGAACATGTCTGTAATTAACCTTAGCTTTTAAAAATAATGTATCAAATTAACTTTAATTTATTATTGTGTCATCATTATCTAATTCCTTCCTTCCCTCATTTTAATGTCTTCTATTTTATTCATATGGCCTCAAGTGGTAAGATTTCTTTCATCTTTAAGTTGAATAATATTCCTTGTATTTATTACAGACCACATTCCCCTTTGCCTTTTTTTCCCTCAAAAATATTTATATTGTTTAAGTATGCTTGCTACCATGGATAAGGTTGCCTTAAACAATTGAACATGCATGACTCATTTAGATTCTGACTTTAATTTATTCAGTGATACATTAAGAAATGGGATTCATGGATCAAATGGTGATTCTATTTTTTTAAAGATTTTATTTGTTTATTTGTCAGAAATCACAAGTAGGCAGAAAATAAGGCGGGGGGGGGAGCAGGCTCCCTGCCGAGCAGAGAGCCCAATGCGGGACTCGATTTCAGGACCCTGAGACCATGACCTGAGCTGAAGGCAGAGGCCCAACCCACTGAGCCACCCAGGCGCCCTGGAGATTCTATTTTTAAATTGATATATATCCACATAGTTTTCATTATGACTGCACTAAATTATATTCCTATCAGTGCACAAAGTGTTCCTTTTCTCCACATTCTCATATTTCTTCTTTATATTCCTGTTGCTGTTACTTTCATTCTCATGACTTATTAAGTCCGTAACTGGAAGCCTGTATCTCCCACTGCACTTTTGCCATTTGCTTCATCCTTATTCACTTGTTATCTTTTGTTTTTGTTTCTGAAAATAGCATCCAAACATTTGTGAAGTGGTATCATATTATCATTTTGATTTTCACTTCCCTTATGATTTGTGATGCTGAATACCTTTTTCAATAACTATTAACTACTAGCATGTCTTTAAATAAATATTTATTTATTTAGGTTCTTAGCCCATTTTTAATGGTATTATTTGGTTTTGGGTGTTTGTAGTTGCTGTTGTTGTTTTTTGCTATTAACTTATAGTATTTTCTTATATATTTTGGGTATTAACCACTTATCCAAAATATAATTTTCACATATTTTCTTCCATTACTTAGGTTCCCTTTTCATCACTTTGATTGTTTCCTTTGCTATACAGATACATTTTTGTTTGGTGTAGTGCTTTATTGTCTCTGCATTTGGCATCAGATCTAAGAAATCATTGCCAAATGCAATGGTATATACTTCCACAATATAGTTACTTTTAAAAAAATTATTTATTTATTTGACAGAGAGAGACACAATGAGAGGAAGCACAAGCAGGGAGAGTGGGAGAGAGATAAGCAGGCTCTCCACTGAGCAGAGAGCCCAATGTGGAGCTCAATCCCACACCCAGGGATCATGAACTGAGCTGAAAGGTAGATACTTAACAACTGAGTCACCCAGGTGCCCCAACAACATAATTTCTCCTAGAAGTTTTATTTTTTCAAATTCTATGTTTAGGACTCAAATACAGTTAAATTTTGAGTGTCCATCAGGATAAGATTTCAATTTATTTCTTTGCATGTGGATATGTAGTATTTCCAAGAACACTTATGAAGAGACCATTATTTCCCCACTGTGTATTTTTGGTGCCCTTATAAAAAAAAATAATTGACCATATACCTGTGGGTTTATTTCAAAGTTCTCCAAATTATTCCATTGTTCTACATGTCTGTTTTCATCCCATAGCATAATGTTTTGATTACCATGGTTTCATAATATATTTGAAGTCAGGAATGGTAATATCTCTGGTTTTGTTTTGTTCTTTTTTTTCATTTAAATTCAATTAGCCAACATATAATAATATCACATCATTTATTTTTGATGTAGTGTTTAATAATTCGTTAGTTGCATATAACACCCAGTGCTCATCACATCACATGCCCTCCTTAATGCTCCTCACCCAGATACCCCATCCCCCACACACCTCCCTTTTTTTAAGATTTTATTTAATTATTTGACAGATAGAGAACACAAGTAGGCAGATAGGCAGGCAGAGAGAGAAAGCAGGCTCCTTGCTGAGCAGAGAGCCCGATGCGGGTCTTGATACTAGGATCCTGGGATCATGACCTGAGCTAAAGGCAGAGGCTTAACCCACTGAGCCACCCAGGTGCCCCTTGTCTGTTAGTATCTTGAGGATTATTGTAAATGTTTATCAGGTATTTTGGTCTGTAGTTTTGTTTTGTTTTCTGTTTTTGTTTTTGCTTTTTTGGTGTCTTTCTCTGGCTTTGTTACAGGGCAAATGTTGGCATCATAGAATTATTTGTTAAAATATTTCTATTTGTGTAAGATTTTTAAAAAGAATTTGTATTTATTCTCTTTTCTCAGATTTTATTATTTATTTGAGAGAGAGGGAGAGAGAGAGTGAGTGAGAGCAAAAGAGCAGGGGAGGAAGAAGCAGACTCCCCACAGATCAAGGAGCACAATGGGAGGCTAAATCCCAGAATGCTGGGATCATGACCTGAGCCAGAGGCAGATGCTTAATTGACTGAGCCACCCAAGCACCCCTATATTTATTCTTTTAAAAAAATTTAGGTAAAATTCATCTTTAAAACCTTCTGCTCTTGAACTTTCATTCATTGTTTTTATTATTATTATTACTGCTTCAATCTCCTTGATATTAACTCGTTCAAATTTTCTATTTTATCTTGATTCAGAATTGTTAGATTGGAAGTTTGTAGGAATTAACACATTTCTTTTAGGTTTCCTCTATTGTAATATAATTTATAATTGGACTTTATTCTTAATTATATTACTGCTGTTTCAGTTGTACTTTTCCTTTAAGATTTTTGATTTTACATGTTTAAATCTCCACTCTTTTTTTCTTAGTTTTTCTAGCTAAGGGCTTGTAGATTTTGTTTATCATTAAAATTACTCAATTATCTCATTAATTTTTTACTATATATTTCATTTATTTCTGCTGTAGTATTTATTGTTTTATTTTTTCCAACTAAATTTACATTTAGTTTTTTCTTTTTATAGTTGTTGAGGTATAAATTTAGGTTGTTTATTTAAGATACATATGTATTTTTAATATTGGCATTTATCACAATAAACTTTTTATTTAGAATTGCTTTTTCTGCATCCTAAAAGCTTTGTTATATTATGTTTTCATTTGGATAAAGATTTTTTCTTTGATTTCCTCTTTGACCCTTTGGTCTTAAAGAGTGTTAGTTGTAGAATATTGCTGAATTTTCCAATTTTCCACCTATTATTTATATAGTTTCATACCACTGTTGTTAGTAAAGGACCTTGATACATTTAAAGTTATATGCTTATTAAATCTTTTTGTTTTATTTTTCTTTTGTGTCCTACCACATTAGTCCAACCTGGAGATATTTATTGTTTACTTCATAAGAATATATATTTTACTCCTATTGAAAGGAATGCTTTGTATATGTTAGTTTAATTATTACAGAGTAGTTCAAATCCACTATTATATTACTGACTTTCTGTTTGTATTATATATTTGTTGTTGAAAGTGCAATATAAAAATTGTTTACTATATTGCATTGGTTTTTATTTTCCTTTTCAGTTCATTTAATATTTGCTTTATATACTTAAGTTCCTGATATTGGGTGTTAACATACTAACAATGGTGATAGTGTACTGGTTAATATACCCCTTTATCAATATGTAGTATTCTTTTTCATTTGTGATAGTTATTGATTGATTGATTATAGTTATCTGTGTAAGATTTTTATTAATTTATTTATTTTTATTTATTTTGTTCAAACACTCATTGTTATATGCAACTAATGAATCTAACACTATATTAAAAAGTTCTGCTGGCTAACTAAACATGATATCTTTCATTTAAAGTATTTGTCTGATCTAAGTATAGATCATCCTGTTCTCCCTCTTTTCTTTTCCATAGTAAATCGTTATCAATATCTTCTTTTTTAGTCTATGTCTGTTCTTAAGACTGAAGTGATTTCATCATACAGAGAATAAAGTTAGTTCTTGTTGCTTTTCTATTTTATTTATTCATTCATCTATCTTAATATTTTTATTATGGTAAACGTATATATACATAGAAATTGCATTTTCTCCATTTTTAAGTGCACAATGCTATTTTAAAATTAACATATAATGTATTATTTGTTTCAGGAGTGCAGGTCTGTGATTCATCTGTCTTACATAATACCCACCACAACACATACTCTACACAATGTCCCTCACCCAGCCACCTCATCCCCCTCACCCTCTCCCCTTTAGCAACTGTTAGTTTGTTTCCAAAGATTAAAAGTTTCTTATAGTTTGTCTCACTCTCTGGTTTCATCTTGTTTCATTTTTTCTTCTCTTCATCTGTAATCCTCTGCCTTTTTTCTTATATTCCACATGTTTTTGAGATCATAAGATAATTTCCTTTCTCTGAATTATTTCACCTAGTATAATACCCTTTAGTTCCACCCACAGTGTTGTAAATGGCAAGATTTCATTTTTATAAAAGATTTTATTTATTTATTTATTTATTTACTTATTTGTCAGAAAGAGAAAGAGAGAGAGCACACAAGCAGGCAGAGAGGCAGGCAGAAGTGGAGAGAGAAGCAGGCTCTCTGCCGAGCAAGGAGCCTGATGTGGGACTTGATCCCAGGACCCTGGGATCATGACCTGAGCTTAGGGCAACTGCTTAACCTACTGAGTCACCCAGGCGTCCTGCAAGATTTCATTTTTTTCTTTTTTTTTTTAAATATTTTCAGCATAACAGTATTCATTGTTTTTGCACAACACCCAGCGCTCCATGCAAAACGTGCCCTCCCTATTACCCACCACCTGTTCCCCCAACCTCCCACCCCTGACCCTTCAAAAACCTCAGGTTGTTTTTCAGAGTCCATAGTCTCTTATGGTTCGCCTCCCCTTCCAATTTTTTTTTTATAAACATATAATGCATTTTTATTCCCGGGGGTACAGGTCTGTGAATCGCCAGGTTTACACACTTCACAGCACTCATGATAGCACATACCCTCCCCAATGTCCCTATCCCCCTCCCCCTCTCCCAACACCACCTCCCCCAAGCAACCCCCAGTTTGTTTTGTGAGATTAAGATTCATTTATGGTTTGTCTCCCTCCCAATCCCATCTTGTTTCATTTATTCTTCTCCTATCCCCCTAACTCCCCATGTTGCATTTCCACGTCCTCATATCAGGGAGATCATATGATAGTTTTCTTTCTCTGATTGACTTATTTCACTAAGCATGATATGCTCTAGTTCCATCCACGTCGTCGCAAATGGCACGATTTCATTTCTTTTGATGGCTGCATAGTATTCCATTGTGTATATATACCACTTCTTCGTGATCCATTCATCTGTTGATGGACATCTAGGTTCTTTCCATAGTTTTGCTATTGTAGACATGGGTGCTATAAACATTCGGGTGCTACATTTGTGTCTTTAGGGTAAATACCCAGTAGTGCAATTGCTGGGTCATAGGGTAGTTCTATTTTCAACATTTTGAGGAACCTCCATGCTGTTTTCCAGAGTGGTTGCACCAGTTTGCATTCCCACCAACAGTGGAGGAGGGTTCCCCTTTCTCCGCATCCTCGCCAGCATCTGTCATTTCCTGACTTGTTAATTTTAGCCATTCTGACTGGTGTGAGAAGATATCTCGTTGTGGTTTTGATTTGTATTTCCCTGATGCCGAGTGATGTGGACCAATTTTTCATATGTCTGTTGGCCATCTGGATGTCTTCTTTGCAGAAATGTCTGTTCATGTCCTCTGCCCATTTCTTGATTTGATTGTTTGTTCTTTGGGTGTTGAGTTTGCTAAGTTCCTTATAGATTTTGGATACTAGCCTTTTATCTGATATGTCACTTGCAAATATCTTCACCCATTCCATAAGTTTTCTTTTGGTTTTGTTAACTGTTTCATTTGCCGTGCAAAAGCTTTTGATCTTGATGAAATCCCAATAGTTCATTTTTGTCCTTGCTTCCCTTGCCTTTGGCAATGTTTCTAGGAAGACATTGCTATGGCTGAGGTCGAAGAGGCTGCTGCCTGCATTTTCCTCAAGGATTTTGATCGATACCTTTCTCACATTGAGGTCCTTCATCCATTTTGTCTATTTTTGTGTGTGGTGTAAGGAGGTAGTCCAAATTCATTTTTCTGCATGGGGTTGTCCAATTTCCTAGCAGCATTTATTGAAGAGGCTGTCTTTTTTCCATTGGACATTCTTTCCTGCTTTGTCAAAAAATAGTTGACCATAGAGTTGAGGGTCGATTTCTGGGCTCTCTATTCTGTTCCACTGATCTATGTGTCTGTTTTTGGGCCAATACCATACTGTCTTGATGATGACAGCTTTGTAATAGAGCTTGAAGTCCGGAATTGTGATGCCACCAACGTTGGCATTCTTTTTCAATATTCCTTTGGCTATTTGAGGTCTTTTCTGGTTCCATATAAATTTTAAGATTATTTGTTCCATTTGCTTGAAAAAAATGGATGGTGTTTTGATAGGGAATGCATTAAATGTGTAGATTGCTTTAGGTATCATAGACATTTTCACTATATTTATTCTTCCAATCCAGGAGCATGGAACATTTTTCCATTTCTCTGTGTCTTCCTCAATTTCTTTCATGAGTACTTTACAGTTTCCTGCGTATAGATTTGTAGCCGCTTTGGTTAGGTTTATTCCTAGGTATCTTATAGTTTTGGGTGCAAGTGTAAATGGGATTGACTCCTTAATTTCTCTTTCTTCTGTCTTGTTGTTGGTGTACAGAAATGCAACTGATTTCTGTGCATTGATTTTATATCCTGACACTTTTCTGAATTCCTGTACAAGTTCTAGCAGTTTTGAGGTGGAGTTTTTTGGGCTTTTCACATATAGTATCACATCATCTGCGAAGAGTGATAGTTTGACTTCTTTTTTTGCCAATTTGGATGCCTTTAATTTCCTTTTGTTGTCTGATTGCTGAGGCTAGGACTTCTAGTACTATGTTGAATAGCAGTGGTGATAATGGACATCCCTGCCATGTTCCTGACCTTAGCGAAAAAGCTTTCAGTTTTTCTGCATTGAGAATGATATTTGCGGTGGGTTTTCATAGATGGCTTTGATAATATTGAGGTATGTGCCCTCTATCCCTACACTTTGAAGAGTTTTGATCAGGAAGGGAGCTGTACTTTGTCAAATGCTTTTTCAGCATCTATTAAGAGTATCATATGGTTCTTGTTCTTTCTTTTATTAATGTGTTCTATCACATGGATTGATTTGTGGATGTTGAACCAACCCTGCAGCCCTGGAATAAATCCCACTTTGTCGTGGTGAATAATAATTTTAATGTACTGTTGAATCCTATTGACTAGTATTTTGGTGAGCACTTTTGCATCGTGTTCATCAAGGATATTGGTCTGTAGTTCTCTTTTTTGGTGGGATCCTTGTCTGGTTTTGGGAACAATGTGATGCTGGCCTCATAAAATGAGTTTGGAAGTTTTCCTTCCATTTCTATTTTTTGGAATATTTTCAGGAGAATAGGAATTAGTTCCTCTTAAAATGTTTGGTAGAATTCCCCCTGAGAAGCCGTCTGGCCCTGGGCTTTTTTTGCATGGAAATTTTTGATGACTGTTTCAATCTCCTTAATGATTATGGGTCTGGTCAGGTTTTCCATTGCTTCCTGGTTCAGTTGTGGTAGTTTATATGTCTCTAGGAATGCATCCATTTCTTCCAGATTGTCAAATTTGTTGGCGTAGAGTTGCTCATAGTATGTTCTTATAATTGTCTGTATTTCTTTGGTGTTAGTTGTGATGTCTCTGCTTTCATTCATGATTTTATTTATTTGGGCCCTTTCTCTCTCTCTCTTTTTTTTTTTTTTTTGGATAAGTCTGAGCAGGGGTTTAGCAATCTTATTAATTTTTTTCAAAGAACCAGCTCCTAGTTTCATTGATTTTTCCTTTTTTTTTTTTTTTTTGTTCTTTCTCCAGCTCCTTTAGGTGTAGGTTCAGGTTCTGTACTTGAGACCTTTCTTGATTCTTGAAAAATGCTTGTACTGCTATATATTTTCCTCTCAGGACTTCCTTTGCTGTGTCCTACAGATTTTGAACCGTTGTGTTTTATCATTTGTTTGCATGAATTTTTCAATTCTTCTTTAATTTCCTGGTTGACCCATTCATTCTTTAGAAGGATTCTGTTTAGTCTCCATGTATTTGGGTTCTTTCCAGCTGTCCTCTTCTGATTGAGTTCTAGCTTCAGAGCGTTGTGGTCTGAAAATATGCAGGGAATGATCCTAATCCTTTGATACCGGCTGAGACCTGATTTGTGACCCAGGATGTGATCTCTTCTGGAGAATGTTCCATGTGCACTAGAGAAGAATGCGTATTCTATTGCTTTGGGATGAAATGTTCTGAATATATCTGTGATGTCCATCTGGTCCAGTGTGTCATTTAAGGCCTTTATTTCCTTGTTGATCTTTTGCTTGGAATGACTGTCCATTTCAGTGAGGGGAGTGTTAAATTCCCCTACTATTATTGTATTATTATTGGTGTGTTTCTTTGATTTTGTTATTAATTGGTTGATATAGTTGGCTGCTCCCACGTTAGGGGCATAGATATTTAAAATTGTTAGATCTTCTTGTTGGACAGACCCTTTGAATATGATATAGTGTCCTTCCTCATCTCTTATTATAGTCTTTGGCTTAAAATCTAATTGATCTTATATAAGGATTGCCACCCCAGCTTTCTTCTGATGCTCATTAGCATGGCAAATTATTTTCCACCCCGTCACTTTAAATCTGGAGGTGTCTTCGTGTCTAAAATGAGTTTCTTGTAGGCAACATACTGATGGGTTTTGTTTTTTTATCCATTCTGATACCCTGTGTCTTTTGACTGGGGAATTTAGCCCATTAACATTCAGGGTAACTATTGAGAGACATTAATTTAGTGCCATTATTAGCCTGTAAGGTGATTGTTACTGTATATTTTCTCTGTACCTTTCTGATCTACTAGTTTTAGGCTCTCTCTTTGTTTAGAGGACCCCTTTCAATATTTCCTGTAGAGCTGGTTTGGTGTTTGCAAATTCTTTCAGTTTTTGTTTGTCCTGGAAGCTTTTTATCTCTCCTTCTATTTTCAATGATATCCTAGCTGGATAGAGTATTCTTGGCTGCATGTTTTTCTCGTTTAGTACTCTGAATATATCCTGCCAGCTCTTTCTGGCCTGCCCCGTCTCTGTGGATAAGTCTGCTGTCAATCTAATATTTTTACCATTGTATGTTACAGACTCCTTTTCCTGGGCTGCTTTCAGGATTTTCTCTTTGTCACTAAGACTTTTAAATTTTACTATTAGGTGACGGGGTGTCGACCTCTTCTTGTTGACTTCAGGGCTGTTCTCTGCACCTCCTGGATTTTGATGCTTGTTCCCTTTGCCATATTAGAAAAATTCTCTCCAATAATTCTCTCCAATAGACCTTCTGCTCCCCTCTCTCTTCTTCTTCTGGAATCCCAATTATTCTAATGTTGTTTCGTCTTATGATGTCATTTATCTCTTGAATTCTCCCCTCGTGGTCCAGTAGCTGTTTGTCCCTCTTTAGCTCAGCTTCTTTATTCTCTGTCATTTGGTCTTCTTTATCACTAATTCTTTCTTCTGCCTCATTTATCCTAGCAGTGAGAGCCTCCATTTTTTATTGCACTTCATTAAGCTTTTTTGATTTCAACTTGGTTAGATTTTAGTTCTTTAATTTCTCCAGAAAGGGCTTTTATATCTCCAGAGAGGGTTTCTCTAATATCTTCCATGCCTTTTTCAAGCCCGGCTAGAAGGTTCAGAATCGTCATTCTGAACACTTGATCTGACATCTTACCAATGTCTGTGTTGATTAGGTCCCTAACCTTCGGTACTGCCTCTTGTTCTTTTGTTTGTGGTGATTTTTTCTGCCTTGTCATTTTGTCCAGATTAAAGGATATGAAGGATCAAATAAAATGCTAAAAGGGTGGCAAATGCCCCAGAGAAATGCACTTTAACCAAATCAGAAGAGAACCCAAATTGTGGGGGGGAGAAAGGGGATAATAAGAGGTTCAGGAAAAAAAAGAAAAAAAATTTAAAAAAAAACAAATGAAGAAAAAATATATTTTAGAGAAACTAGACAAAAAACATTAAAATATTAAAGGGTAAAAAGTTTTTAAAAATTTATCAGAAGGAGAAAAAAGAAAGAAAAAAAATTGAAAATAATTTGAATTAACCCCAAGTCTAATAATCATGGGGAGAAAGCCATGAGTTCTGTGATTTGCTTTCTCCTCCTCTGGAATTCCGCTGCTGTCCTATGTATTGAACCTGCTTTCCTTGATAGATGAACTTCGTCCTGGCTGGATATTTTGTTGAACTTCTGGGGGAGGGGCCTGTTGTAGTGACTCTCAAGTGTTTTTGCCCAAGGCGGAATTGCACCACCTTTACCAGGGCCCGGACTAAGTAATCGGCTCGGGTTCACTTTTGGGAGCTTTTGTTCCCTGAATGCTTTCCTTAGAGTTCTGGAGGACGGGAATGAAAATGGCAACCTCCCATTCTCTGGCCTGGAGGAGCCTAGAGCCCGGGGCCCCACTCCTCAGTGTGAGGGGCCCTCAATAGTTTATTTTTACTTTTATTTTCCTTGCTTCAAGAGATATATTTAGAAATATGTTGCTATGGGGATGCCAGAGACATTACTGCCTCTGCTCTTTCCTAGACTTTTTATTGTTCCCGGTCTCACATTTAGATCTTTAATTCATTTTTATCTTTACTTTCATGTGTGGTGTAATAAAGTGGTACAGTTTTATTCTTTGGCATGTAGTTGACTAGTTTCTCCAGTTCTATTTGTTGAAGACACTATCTTTTTTTTTCCACTGGATATTATTTTCTGTTTTGTGGAAGATTAATCAATTATAACATTGTGGCTTCATTTCTGGGTCATCTCTTCTGTTTTATTGATCTATATGCCTATTTTTGTGCTGGTAGCATACTGTTTTGATTATTACTGTTTTGTAGTATAACTTGAAGTCTTTAACTATGATGCCCTTAGCTTTGCCTTTCCTTTTCTATATTGGTTTGGCTATTCTGGGTCTTTTGTGGTTTCACATAAATTTTAGGGGTTTTTATTCTATTTCTGTGAAAAATTCTGTCGGTATTTTGATAAGGATTGCATTAAATATGTAAAGTACTTGGGCGCTTTGGTTCCTCAGTAAGATAAGCAACTGCCTATGGCTCAGGTCATGATCCCTTGGTTCTGGGATCAAGCATGGCTTTAGGGTCCCTGCCCAGGAGGTAAGTCTTCTTCTCCCTCTCCCTCTGTTACTGATCTTGTCTCTCTACCTCTCTCTCAAATAAATAAATAAAATTTTGAGAGAGAGAGAGAAAGCAGGGGAAGCAGCAGACAGAAGGAGAGTGAGAAGCAGGCTCCTCACCACTCAGGAAACTTGAACTGGGGTCTCAGTCTCAGGACCTTGGAATAATGACTGAGCTGAAGAAGACACTTAACTGACTGAGAAAATCAGATTCCCCAATAAATAAAATATTTTAAAAATTGTAAATTTCTTTATGTATTATAAACATTTAACAATGTTTGGTCTTCCAGTCCATGATCATTGACTGTCTATTTCTTTGTGTCTTCTTCAATTTCTTTTATCAGTGATTTTTACTTTTCAGAATATAGGTCATTTATGTCTTTGGTAAGTTTTATTCATAGTTTCCCCCCAACCCTTGGTGTATCTGTAAATGAGATTTTTCTTTTTGCTGTTTTATTATTGGTGTATTGAAAAGCAACAGATTTCTGCCCATTCATTTTTTTTGTCATCAGACATTACTGAAATCATATATCCGTTCTAGCAGTATTTCTTTTGTGAATATTTAGGGTTCTTGATATGTAGTATCATTTCATCTGAAAATAGTGAAAGTTTTACTTCTTCTTTACCAATCTGGATGCCTTTTTCGTTTAATTGCTGTGTCTAGCACTTCCAGTGCTATGTTGAAAAAAAGTGGCAAGAGTGAAGATCTTGGCATTTTTTATCTCCATAGTAGAAAATCTGTCAGTGTTCCCTCATTGAGTATTATGTTCACTGCGGATTTTCCATATAAGCCCTATGCCTTAAATACTGATGTATATTCCATCCATGTAACATATATGTTATGATGATATGATGCTAATCTATGAACACCTATGATGATATATATTCCATATATCATCATATGATGTTCATCTATGAACATCTATGATGATATATGTTCCATCTACATATACTTTATAAGCATGAATAGATTTTATATCTTGTCTAGTGATTTTTCTACATTTATTATGATCATATGCTTTTTATCCCCTCTGTTATTGTCATGATGTATCACTTTGAATGATTTGCAAATATTGAATCACTGCTGCATCCAAGGTATAAATTCCATTTGGTCATGGTGAATACATTTTTAAAACATTGTCAGGTTTTTTTACTGGAGAATATATTTTGTAGAGGAATTTTTGTCTATAATCAATTATGATATTGGCCTATAGTTTTGTTTTTTATTAGGATCTGTACCTTGTTTTGGTGTTAGGGTGATAATGGGCTCAGAATGATTTTGGAATTTTCCCATATTTTTTGAAATAGCTTAAGAATAGGCATTATTACTCTTCTAAATGTTTAGTAGAATTCATCTGCGAAGCTCTCAGTTCTTGGATTTTATTTTTGTTAGGAATTTTTTCCTTTACAGACTCAATCTCCTTGATGGTAATCAATCTGTTCAAATAGTCTTTTTTTTTTTTTTCCTGGTTCACGTCCAGTAAGTTATATGTTTCTAGGAATCTATCCACTTTTATTTTTATGTTAGCTAATTTGTTGGTATATATTTTTCATTGTATTTTCTTATGTGTCTTTGTATTTCTGTAGTTTTGGTTGTTATTTCTCTTTTAACTTGTGTTTTTTTTTTCTATTTGAGTAATTTCCTTCTATCTCTATGATGAGTCTGTCTAGAGGTTTGTTAATTTTATTGATCTTTTCAAAGAACTAGCTTGTGGTTTCATTAATCTGTTCTTTTGTGTTCTTTGTTATTTTTTGTTTATTTCTCTATACTTGATTTCTGCTCTATATTATTTCCATACTTCTTCTGATAAGGGGTTTCATTTGTTCTTTTTCTAACCTCCTTAGGTATAAAGTTAGGTTTGTTTATTTGAAATACTTTTTATTTCTAAGATATACCTATATTGGTAAAATATTCCCTTTTTGTACAACTTTTGTTATCCTAAACATATTTTCATTTTTTTCATGTACTTTTTTTAATAGTAGTTAAGGATTTTTTTAAATGGGTTTTTTTTTCATGTCTAGAAATGCAAATTCTTAGACTAGTCTAACTAAAATACCCCCAAAGATAGAAAATCAGAACTGTATGGTTTCTACGTGATGCTCACCCCACTCCAAGACATCTGTTGAACAATCCTTAGACGACACACTGGTTCCAGACTTTCTCTTTGGAGGAGACTAGATTACCATCCTTTGGGAACCTTGATACCGGGTTGGGGGAGGGGGGGGGCACAGCTGTCACTGTCCTTGGTGCTAAATGTAGGCAGAGACTTTTGGGCCCCTTTAGAGGCTAAGGTTTGCATTGTTATATAATCTCTGCCCTGCCACATTCAGGCCGCACATGTTACCTGTTTTTTTGTTTTGTTTTGTTTTGTTTCTTGACTCTTTAATAGTATTTTTTTTATCAGTGTAACAGTATTCATTGTTTTTGCATCACACCCAGTGATCCATGCAATACTTGCCCTCCCTAACACCCACCACCTGGTTCCCCCAACCTCCTACCCTCCGCCCCTTCAAGACCCTCAAGTTATTTTTCAGAGTCCATAGTGTTAGGGTCTGTGATCAAAGGAACGAGACTGACACAAAGCGAAAACCAAGCAAAGCTTTATTTGGCGCCATGTATCAGACAAAACTGACCGGTAGGTGTCCGAGCCCAATGCATTAGAAATCAAACTGACTGGTAGGTGCCTGAGCCTTGCTGGGGGCCACCACCTCCTTGCCCTGGGGTCTCTCCTGGAGGCTCCCTGCCTCACCCTCACTGTACCACAGGCCGCTCCTGACAAGGCCGCTCTGGACGGGGCTGCTCCCTGGAACGAGGCCACTGACGATGAGGCCGCTCCTCGACCGTCTAGTGACAGCACTGTGGCTCGGGAGCGAGGCCCACTAGCAGAGGCACAGCTGCAGATGAGGCTGCTCCCTACAAGGCCACTCACAGTGGCGCCACTGCTAGGGGTGGCGAGGCCGCTGCAGATGAGCCTACTCCCCTGCCATCTAGTGACAGTGCCACTGCTTGGGCGGCGAGGCCGCTCGAGGCAGTGCCACTGCAGATGAGGCTCCCAGCAATGCCACTCCCGATGAGGCTGCACCGTCGGCTCCTGACGAGGCTGCTCCCGGTGGCACCGCTGCTCGCAGCAACAAGGCCGCTCGTGGCGGCGCTGCTGCTCGGGACAGCGAGGCCGCTCCCTGGGACGAGGTTGCTCCTGGCGGCACAACAGTTTGAGGCAGCGAGGCTCCCAGCAATGCTGCTCCTGATGATGAAAAGGGCGCTGTCACTCTCCAGAATCCCGAAACTACCACTACCCTAACGGCTCCCAATGGTTCCTGCTACCAGCTACCCTAACTCCTCCTGCTACTAACCCCCTTGCAGCCTCACAGACCAGCCTTTATAGAGGTGGTTGAGCCCTGCCCACACACAGGTGGCCAATGGGATTGCAACTCACGTCAGTAAATTTAAGCATGCCCCAATGATTGGCCGTGTCCTCTAGCTGGCCTGGCCCGCCCCTACACATAGTCTCTCATGGTTCACCTCCCCTTCCAATGTCCTTCAACTCCCTTTTCCTCTCCATATTCCCATGTCCTCCATGTTATTTGTTATGTTCCACAAATAAGTGAAACCATATGATAATTGACTCTTGCTGCTTGACTAATTTCACTCAGCATAATCTCTTCCAGTCCCGTCCATGTTGCTAAAAATGTTGGGTATTCATCCTTTCTGATGGAGGCATAATACTCCATAGTGTATATGTACCATATCCTCCTTATCCATTCATCTGTTGAGGGCATCTTGGTTCTTTCAAAAGTTTAGTGACTGTGTCCATTGCTGTTATGAACATTGGGGTATTGTAGGATGGTATCTCAATGTGGTTTTAATTTGAATCTCCTTGATGGCTAGTGATGATGAACATTTTTTCATGTGTCCGATAGCCATTTGTATGTCTTCATTGGAGAAGTGTCTGTTCATATCTTCTGCCCATTTTTTGATAGGATTATCTGTTTTGTGTGTGTTGAGTTTGAGGAGTTCTTTATAGATCCTGGATATCAACCTTTTGTCTGTACTGCCATTTGAAAATATCTTCTCCCATTACACGGGTTGCCTCTTTGTTTGATTGACTGTTTCAGTTGCTGTGCAGAAGCTTTTGATATTGATGAAGTCCCAAAGTTCATTTTTGCTTTTGTTTCCTTTGCCTTTGGAGACATAACTTGAAAGAAGTTGCTGTGGCTGATATCAAAGAGGTTACTGCCTATGTTCTCCTCTAGGATTCTGATAGATTCCTGTCTCATATTGGGGTCTTTTATCCATTTTGAGTTTATCTTTGTGTACGGTATAAGAGAATGGTTGAGTTTCATTTTTCTACATATAGCTGTCCAGTTTTGTGAGCACTATTTATTGAAGAGGCTGTCTTTTTTCCACTATATATTTTTTCCTGTTTTGTTGAAGATTATTTGACCATAGAGTTGAGGGTCATATCTGGACTCTCTACATGTTCCACTAGTCTATGGATATGGTGTGATATGCTAGTATCACGCTGTCCTGGTGATCACAGCTTTGTCATAAAGCTTGAAATCAATTAACGTGATGCCGCCAGTTTTTTGTTGTTGTTGTTGTTTGTTTTTCAACATTTTCTTAGCAATTCGGGGTCTCTTCTGATTCCATACAAATTTTAAGATTATTTGCTAGAGCTCTTTGAAAAATTCTGGTGGAATTTTGATCGGAATGACATTAAAAGTATAGATTGCTCTAAACAGTATAGACATTTTAACAATGTTTATTCTTCCGATCCACGAGCATGGAATGGTCTTCCATCTTTTTGTGTCTTCAATTTCTTTCATGAGTCTTCTGTAGTCCCTCGAGTAAAGGTCTTTTACCTCCTGGGTTAGGTTTATTCCCAGATATCTTATGGTTCTTGGTGCTATAGTAAATGGAATTAATTCTCTAATTTCCCTTTCTTTATTTTCATTGTTAGTGTATAAGAAAGTCACTGATTTCTGTACATTGACTTTGTATCCTGCCACATTACTTAATTGCTGTGTGAGTTCTAGTAGTGTGGGGGTGGAGTCTTTTGAGTTTTCCATATAAAAATCATGTCATCTGCAAAGAGAGAGAGTTTGACATCTTCACTGCCAATTTGGATACCTTTTATTTCTCTTTGTTATCTGATTGCCATTGCTAGGACTTCTAATACTATGTTGAACTAGAGTGGTGAGTGTGGGCATCCTTGTCATGTTCCTGATCTCAACAGGAAGGCTGCAAGCTTTTTCCCATTGAGGATGATATTGGCTATGGGTCTTTCATAGATAGATTTTATGAAATTCAGGGATGTTCCCTCTATCCCTATACTTTAAAGAGTTTTAATCAGGAACAGATGCTGGATTTTGTCAAATGGTTTTCCTGCATCAATTGAGAGGACCATGTATTACTTGTCTCTTCATTTTTTGATTCGTTCTATCACATTGATTTATTTGTGAATGTTGATCAATCCTTGTAACCCAGAGATGAATCGCACCTGGTCATGGTGGATAATCTTTTTAATGTGCTGCTGAATCCTGTTTGCTAAGATCTTTTTGAGAATCTTAGCATCCGTATTCATCAGTGATATTGGTCTGAAATTCTCCTTTTTGGTAGGGTCTTTGCCTGGTTTGGGGATCAGGGTAATGCTGGCTCATAAAAAGAGTCTGG
Source organism: Meles meles (assembly GCF_922984935.1). Classification (NCBI taxonomy): domain Eukaryota; kingdom Metazoa; phylum Chordata; class Mammalia; order Carnivora; family Mustelidae; genus Meles; species Meles meles. The sequence continues at coordinate 307,751 of NW_025721582.1, read as the reverse complement.
AAGTTTTCCTTCTGCTTCAATTTTTTGAAACAGCTTCAGGAGAATAGGTGTTATTTCTTCTTTGAATGTTTGATAGTATTCCCCAGGGAATCCGTCAGATCCTTGTCTCTTGTTTTTTGGGAGGTTTTTGATCACTGCTTCAAACTCGTTGCTAGATATCAGTCTACTCAGGTTGTCAATTTCTTCCTGGTTCAATTTTGGGAGTTTGTAGTTTTCCAGGAATGCATCCATTTCATCTAGGTTGCTTAGCTTATTGGCTTATAACTGTTGGTAATAATTTCTGATGATTGTTTCTATTTCCTTGGTGTTAGTTGTGATCTCTCCCTTTTCATTCATAATTTTATTAATGTGGGCTTTCTGTCTTTTCTTTTGAATTAGTGGGGCCAATGTTTTATCGATTGTACTGATTCTTTTAAAAATCATCTTCTAGTTTCATTGATACATTTTACTGGATATCTGGTTTCTACCTCATTGATCTCTGCTCTAATCTTGATTATTTCATTTCTTCTGTGTGGAGTTGGTTTGATTTGTTGTTGGTTCTCCAGATCTTTAAAGTGTGGAGACAGCTTGTGTATTCTGGATTTTTCAACTTTTTGGAGGGAGGCTTGGGTGGCTATGTATTTCCCCCTTAGGACAGCCTTTGCTGTATCTCATAGGTTTGGGACCCATGTGTCTTCATTCTCATTGGTTTCTATGAATTGTTTAAGTTCTTCTTTGATCTCCTGGTTTATCCAAGCATTCTTAAGCAAGGTGGTCTTTAGCTTCCAGGTGTTTGAGTTTCTTCCGCACTTTTCCTTGTGATTGAACTCCAGTTTCAAAGCACTATGATCTGAGAAAATGCAGGGAATAATGTCAGTCTTTTGGTATTGTTTGAGTCCTTATTTGTGACCCAGTATGTGATCTATTCTGGAGAAGGTTCCATGTGCACTTCAGAAGTATTTTGTTGTTTTAGGGTGGAATATTCTGTATATATCTATGAGGTCCATCTGGTCCAATGTTTCATTCAATGCTCTTGTTTCTTTTTTGTGTTTCCACTTCAAAGATCTGTCTAATACTGTGAGAGGTGTGTTGAGATCTCTTACTGTTAATGTATTCATATTAATATGACTCTGTATCTTTATGAATAGCTTTCTTATGTAATTGGGTGCTCCCATATTGGGGGCATAGATATTTACAATTGTTAGATCATCTTGGTGGATACTCCCTTTAAGAATTATGTAGTGTCCTTCTGTATCACTGAATACAGTCTTTAGTTTAAGATCTAATATATCTGATATGAGAATCATTGTCTGGGCCTTCTTTTGAGGTCCATTGTCATGAAAGATGCTTCTCCATCCCTTCATTTTAAACCTGGGTGTAACTCTAGGTTTAAAATGGGTCTCCTGTAGACAGCATATGAATGGTTCCTGTCGTTTTATCCAATCTTCAACACTTTGTCATTTTATGGGTGCATTTAGGCCATTCAAATTGATAGTGATCATTGATAGATGTTTTTCTTTCTGTAGATTGTCTCTATATTTCTGTTCAATGATATTCTTCAGATTTATTCTCTTTTATAGAACCCCACCTTAATATTTCCTGCAGTGTCAGCTTGGTGGTTGCACAGTCCTTTAAGCCTTGCCAGTCTTGGAAACTCTTTATCTCTCAATCCATTTTGAAAGTCAGTCTTGCTGGATAAAGTATTCTTGGATGCATGTTCTTCTCATTTAGTGCCTTAATTATATTTTGCCAGCCCTTTCTGTCTTGCCAGGTCTCTGTGGACAGGTCTGATGTTATTCTGATGGGCTTCCTCTGTACGTAAGGAGCTTCTTTGTCCTGGCTTCTTCCAAGAGGGTTTGCCTACAATTTAATTCCTCATTCTTACTATCAGGTGTCTCAAGGACATTCGAGAATCTATAATCTTGGGGGGAAACCATTCTGCCTCTAGTGCATGAACACTGGTTCCATTCGTGAGATTATGAAAGTTTTCATAGGCAACTTGTTCCACTATATCTTCTAGACTTCTTTCTTTCTCCTTCCCTTCAGGGATTCCAATAATTCTGACATTGGAACATTTCATGGCATCATTCATTTCCCTGATTCTGTATTCGTGACTTCTAAGCTATTTATTTCAGACTTCCTCCTGATCCTTTCTCTCTGTTTGTCCTCCAAATCGCTAATTCTATCTTCTGTCGCAGTTACCCTAGCTTTTAGAGAATTTAGATTAGATTGGAACTCATTGAGAGCATTTTGAACATCATCCCTGGTGGCTTTCTGTTCTTCCCTAACACTGTGAACATGATCCCTTCAGTTCTACCCTAGTCAATTCTGTTTGGTCATCCATTGCTTTGTCCAACCTAGCTATTGCCTGGATAATTGTCAGCCTGAATTCTCTTTCTGATATATCGTCTATGTCTATAGCCATTAGCTCTGTTGCAGAAGGCCAGTCCTCTGTATTTTTCTTATGTTGGGCTTTCCTCCTCCTAGTCATTTTGGAAAGAGATGACTGAACGGATGTAGCTGGATGTATCGACTGTGGTGCAGTCAAGGTGCACCCTGGAACACTTCTGAGCAATCAGGATTCCCCACCCAAAGGAGAGAAAAAAGAAAAGAAAAAGAAACAAAAGAGAGAGGTGGGGGGAGATGAGAGAGAGACAGGGAAAAAAGGGAAGATAAAAGAGAAGGCTCAGCCCAAATGAGCCCCAAGTTAAGATTTATGAAGTATACAAACAAAAACAAACAAACAAAAAGACTGATAAAAGTATATGACAGGAGAAAAAAAAAGTATATATATATATATATATGCCAAAAAAAGGAAGAACCTCGTCCAAAGGAGTCCCAAGTATAGGATTTATATACTATCAGGACAAACACAAATACACAGAGACACTGGAGGAAGGAAAAGATGAGAGAGTGGTTATAAATTCTCATTGTGGGTGGGAAAAGTTATTTTGATTCTTCCTGGATGTATCTTGATAT